>NW_012136081.1:1496638-1516330 GCF_000956105.1 Propithecus coquereli
TAAACAGGTTTTTATGATGTTGTTTGCTTCCCGACCTGATTCTGGTATAGCATCATGTGATAGATAAAAGACCCTTAAACATCCCTTTCAGCTGACTCCTGGTCTTTTGGACAAAAACCTAACTCTTTCAGCCAATGATCAACTAAAGAATTCCTAAATCCACCTATGATTTATAAGCCCCCGCTCTGAGATGTCCCGCCTTTATGGGCCAAACCAATGTATGTCTCCCATGTATTGATTTATAACTTTACCTGTAACCCCTGTCTCTCTAAAATGTATAAAACCAACCTGTAACCTAACCACAGCGAGTCCACTTGCTCAAGGCTTCTTGAGAATGGCTCCGGGTCATGGTCCTCAAATTTGGCTCAAAATAAACCTCTTTCAAATATTTCAGAGTTTGGATTTTTCCGTCCACAGCATAAATATCAACCCCAATTATTTAAATATCCCGGAAGACCAGAGGAATGAAATTAAGGCAGACGTTTGTATCGGCTCCTCGTCTTAGGACTGGCCAGCTTCCAGCTGGTGGCGCTATTGCCTGGGGGTTGCCTGTGTACTTTTAACCATTCCATATCTTCATGCCTATGAACCTGTGAGGAATTCCTTCCTCCCCACGTTGCAAACTCAATAACCATCATTTAGAACCCACCTAAATGCCATCTCCTGCGTGAAGCCCTCAGCAGCCCCAGCCAGGAGAACTGCTGTTGGGATACTTGTTACGATGCGTGGAAATTGTTTCCCTGTCTGTCCCCTTCTCAATCCAGATGTGTTTTTCCAGAGTGGGACACTTCCTGGAATCCCCTGGAGATCCCCAAAGGCATATCAGGATGGGACAAGGTGCATCTGAAAAAGCTGCCTAGGCGATTCCAATACGCACCCCCATACACACCCCAGGTGAGACCCACCGCTCAGATGTGGGGTTGCTAGGTCAGCACTGTGGCTCATCTATCACATCTCAGCACCCAGCAGAGGCAGAGGGTGTGGAATGCGACTGAATTCACAAGACTCACCTGCTCATTACATTAAGAGTATTTCAGAACAGAATTTGTCAGTGGGGGCAAAGAGCATGCCCTGGCCTCAGATTAAAGACCTACCAGACCACCATGAGACAGCACGTGACCCTGCGGATGGCTGGGGTTCGGAAGAGGTCCAGGATCGAGTTGGAGGTGCGGACGCTTGCAAACTCACTCTGGATGTAGGAGCTCAGCACCTGCGTGAGGAAAGTCTGTTCAGGGAAAGCGAGGGATCTGGGACCCTACCTCCCTGCAGGAGGACGCGAGCCGGGGTTGAGGTTTCTGGCAAGATGGCCTAGTGTCCTTTCCGTCCAGGGACTGACGGCCCTCGCCCAGCTGTTCCCAGGGCTTTGAGATGAAGCAGAGGCTCCAGCGCGAGCCCCGACACTCGTGGGGTTCGGTGGCTCTGGAGCACCCCCTCGCCCCGCCCCGGGTATAGACTTTGAGACAGATAAGAGCTGTGGTTGCAAGTGACTCTCCAGCTGCCCACTGTGTGTCCTCAGGCAAGTTACCTGGCCCGCGGGCGCTTCAGTTTCCTCACTGGCAAAACGAGGCATTAAATGAGATTATGTATGTAATGCTCTTAGCATAGCGCTTGGCATGGGGCTCAGTGAATGGTACTTATTGATGATAAATGGTAACCATCTTATAATAAATGGAATTTACAATAACTGGTATGTTTGTTATTGATTCTCCAATTTTATTTTATGATTGCTATTTTAATAATTTTTATCTTAATATTTGATTAAAATTTCAACTGGATATCTCGTTAATAGGGTTATTTCCTCATTGCACGGATGGACAGACTGATGAACGAAGCAGTTCGATTATTCATCCCAGATCACACAACCATTCAATGTTCAAGCAACGTCCTTCCCACACCGGAACTCTGCCTGTCCTGCTCATTCCCAACCTCTACGCCTGGAAGGCAGGCAAATCCTGGGACGCTGCTAAATCCTAGTGTAACTGGAGGCCGCCCCAAGACTGAAGACTGTCCTGACCCTTCCTTCCACCAGTGCTTACCTCCTTGGTCAGCCTGTCCCCTTCCTCCTTCCTCCCATTCACTGCAGCCACCGTCTGCAGGTTCCGCATAGCTAACTGGGACTTGCCGTGAAGGAGGAGCCAGCGGGATGACTCTGGCAGCCACCTGGGACCAAGAGAAGGAAGAAGAAGGACCCAGGGCCGGGTGGAGCTCATTCTGCTCCCCAAACTCAAGTACAGCTTCGTCCACCTTCTTCTAGCCCCTAAAAAGGGTGAATTGTCCTCCTGTCTGCAGGATCAGGAAGACTGGGGGACATGCCAGCTTCCCTTTTTTTGCAGCACGTCATTCAGAGACTCACCGAAGGCTACTTAGAGACTACAGATGACTGAGGACTTCAACAGACCCAGTTTTGAATCTGGTTCTGACCCCAGCTGTGTGGCCTTGAATAAGCTACGGACCCTCTCTGGTCTGTGTCTCTGTTCCCCTCTTAAAAGTGCCATGGGGTTGTGAGGTGCAAAGGAGCTGGCGAAAGCAAAAGCACTTGGTATGTTCTGGAGCCCCACACTAATGTAAGGGATTTTACTGGAGCTTCCCAGAGGGATTCATGAACACCTGTGAGACCTGCCGTCCTTTGTGTCCCCAGCAAGTCCAGTAAGTCCCAGTCACCGCACACCCCAACCCTTCATAGGGCCAGGTGAGGGCCAGCCACACAGGTGCACTCACCCCCACTCTGCTCGGCACATACCAAGAATAGAGGAAGAAGACCAGGAAAGGAGCAGAGACGGCAAACTGCAGCCAGCGCCAGGGGCGGATCAGGTATGCCACCCCCGCCAGAATGAGCTGGCCCATGGTGAAGGAGTACCCCAGCAAGACCCCCGCCACGGTCCGGCCCCGGGTGGGCATCCACTCCACAACTGCGGAGAAAATGACAGCACGTGCAGTGGGATTCCGCTACCCACGTGGCTGTTCAATCCGCCCACCCTCTTATCCCGACCCCGGCCACTTTCACTCATTCCGGGTCTCATTCTGGAGACCCACGGAGACACAGGCAAAGGTGTCCCCACCTCACTCCTCATACCCAGGTAAAGTCTAGGTGCATCGAAGAACTAAATGTAGACAACAATGCAACAAAAATGTTAGAAGAAATCATGGTAGATTATTTTACAGCCTTAAATCGGGGAAAGGCTTTTCCAAGAATGCCGCAAAACCCAGAAACAATAAAAGGGAAGGCTAACAACTTTGAATTCATAAAAATAAAAAAGTCTGCATTGGAACAAAACAAAACAAAACACCGTAAGCAAAGTCATAATGTCAGCAAAAAAAAGCAAAAAATATTTGTAACTCAAATAACAGATAAAGGGCTAATTTCCCTAAGTAAGAGTTCTCGCAGATCAATGGGAAAGCCTCCAACAAGCCAAGAGGAATATGGGCAACAGTGCTCAAACTGATGCAAAGACCAAAAAAAAAACAAAAACCGTCATTTTTGTAAGAAGCAAAACTTGGAACAACCTAAATGTCCATCCACAGGGGACTGGTTGACACATCCTTACAAGGCAGCCGTAATGAACTGATGAGGCTTCTCTCCAGCAAGCAATGAGCTCTGTGTCCAACCCATCCACAAGTCCTGTTGTTTCTACCTTCGGAATTTAGCCAGAGTCTGAGCTACTCCCACCTGCTCTGCTGCCACCGCCCTGGCCGCGTTCGGCCTGGCCTCTCACGGGATGACAGCCGGAGCCTCTTGACTGGCCTCCCTGCTCCTGTTCTGCTGCCATACGGCGGGCAGGGGGTCTTGTCACATCTCAAATCCTCAATCAGATCACTGCTCCTCAGCTCAGAATGCTCCGGTGGCTCTCGTCTCATCCAGAGTCAAAGCCAAAGTCCTCAAATGGCCACAAGGTCCCTCAGGATTGCCGCCCCCCCTACTCTGCGCCAGCCACAGGGATCTCCCCGCAGGGCCTTTGCAGGCAGTTCCCTCTGCTTAGACTGTTCTACCCAGATATCTGCAGCGCTCATTCCCTCAACTCCTTCAAATTTTGCTCAAAATGACACCTTCTCTGTGAGATCTTTCCCTGACTATGCCAATTAAAACTGCAGACCCCTCTCCTCCGCCCCGGGCTTCAGTTCCCTCTGTAGCACTTATCACCGTCTGACATACTATGTGACCCGCTGATTTGTGGTGTTTACCTTCCACCTTCCCTCGCTAGAACATGGCCCCCAAGGAGTCCTTGTTCACTGCTGCGTCTCGGCACCTAGAACCTCGCCAGGCACGCAGGAGGCCCTCCATCAACACTGGACCAGTGGCCGCATTGTTAGTGAAAGAATCAGGACGTGGGATGGGGCACCCGGCTGAGTCTCTACAAAAGCGTCCTTATAGGCTGAGCTGTCCCGAGACAGAGCACCCGGCCTTTGGAGGTGTTAAGAGGCTGAGCAATCTGGTGTATGTGTGTGTGTGTGTGTGTGTGTGTGTGTGTGTGTAGGTGTTAGAGGCCTTTCGAGCATGAGATAAACCTCAGATATCTGTTTCAAGCCGTGGCTGGATGCCCACCCTGCAGAATGAGGTGAGTAGACTGCGATTTGCTGAGAGCCCCCTAAGTGCCAGGAGAGGGAGGGGCAGTCAGGTGTGTCCTGGTTCTCCAGCCTCCCTCAGCTCTGAAATAAAAGACCCATTCTGTCCTTGGACAGCGGAGGGTGGTAGCAGTTTTGAACTCTGGTAGTGTCCCCAGGAGCAAGCTAAGTAGTTAAAGTGAAGCACAGGCAGGTGGCAGGCCTGTGTCCAGGGTGGGCCTCCTATTGCCCTGCAATGCTCTCTGCCAGGACCGCCCAGGAGCTGCCCAGAACCAGCCTGGAGTGAAGACTGACCCTGTCCTTTGTCACTTGGGGGGGTGACTCCCAGCTGGCATCTAGGAGCTGGGTCTCCACCACAGAGCTAAGGAATCACTGGCCTTTGCAACCTGGATGAACCCCACCTTTCTTAGAGCCAC
Source organism: Propithecus coquereli (assembly GCF_000956105.1). NCBI lineage: Eukaryota > Metazoa > Chordata > Mammalia > Primates > Indriidae > Propithecus > Propithecus coquereli. Next base: position 1,501,615 of record NW_012136081.1, read on the forward strand.
ATAATCTCAGGGACCCTTGTGGCTCACTCCTCTCTGTGTCCTGGTGCCCTCTGTGGCCCCACACTAAGCCTGGCACACAATGGGTGCTTAGTAAGTGATTATTGTTGGCTAACTCACAAAGGAAACAAACCTAACCCTCTCAGTCTACAGATGAGTGAACTGAAACCCAGGCCAAGGTAAAGGCTGCGCAGGGTCCCTGCCCTCTGTCGCAGGGCCAAGAACTCTGGTGGGAGGGTTTGAGTTGAGGTTGCTGGGCGAGAATCCCAACAAAGTGAAATAAGAAAGATGTCTGGCCGGGCGCGGTGGCTCACGCCTGTAATCCTAGCACTCTGGGAGGCCGAGGCGGGTGGATCGCTCAAGGTCAGGAGTTCGAGACCAGCCTGAGCAAGAGCGAGACCCCGTCTCTACCAAAAAATAGAAAGAAATGATGCGGACAACTAAAAATACATATATATGGAAAAAAATTAGCCTGGCATGGTGGCGCATGCCTGTAGTCCCAGCTACTCGGGAGGCTGAGGCAGAAGGATTGCTTGAGCTCAGGAGTTTGAGGTTGCTGTGAGCTAGGCTGACGCCACGGCACTCACTCTAGCCAGGGCAACAAAGCGAGACTCTGTCTCAAAAAAAAAAAAAAGAAAGATGTCTGATGACAGGGCAGCCACTTCCCTTCCTTCCCCAGCCCCAGCCCTTCCCGGCCTCTCCGCGGCTGGACTCACCCAGAGAGAGGGAGTTGAGGATGATGCCGGAGAAGGTCATGCCCATCAGGAACCGGAAGGCACAGTAGGCACTGAAGGAGCCAAAGTACGCCGTGGCGGCCCCTGAAACCGCCAGCTGCAGGTACGACCAGACCAGGGGGGCCTTGCGGCCCAGCCTGAGCCCAGGGGACAGGCACAGGCATTAGGGTTCAGGAAGCACAGTGGCATTCCCCCAGGGGACAAAGCAGCAGCAGCCTGTGCCTGACCCTGCTGCCAGATGAGGGGAAGCTGGGTGCCCCACAAAAGCCACCCCTCCAAAACAGGAACTCGCAGCCGCTGGGACCCAGGCACCGGGTGCACAGGTTGGCTGGAAAAGGAATGTCATGACGTAGAAGAAATTGGAGATGAAGAGATTTATTCCAGGGACAGGAAGGGGCAAGGATTCCTGCAAAGACCCAGAGAGGATGTGGCTGGTGGGGAGAGCGACACCTCAAACCAGAACTCAGAGGGGGCGAGCCCTCGGCCAGTCCCAGGCTGCGGGAGCAGGACCAGGGGTCAGGCCTTCACGTGGACTGGCCTCACCGGGGATGCTGGCGTGGGGCGTGGGGTGGCCAAGCCCGGAGGAATCCGAGGCCAGGGCGGCAGGGTTATCCCACTCTGGCCTGGACACTGCTCCGTTTGCAAACGAGGGTCCAGGGCCAGAGCGCACGGCCCCAGTGTGGCCAGGAGGGCAGCAGGCCAAGAAGGGGGGTAGTATGTCTTCTCCACGCACTCCATGACACACTCACTCATTCGGTCATTTGTTCATTCATGCATTCATTCATTCACTCATTCATTCATTGTTACACAAATGTTCACTGACCACCTCTAAGGACAGGCCTGAGCTGAGGGCTGGTGGCATACGAAATACTCTGGACAAGACACAAGCTCGCATGTAGACAGACCAGGACGTGTCAGGACACAGTGTGATGAGGGCCCTGACAGAGCCACCTGTGAGGGGCCTGAGGCGTGCAGAACCGAGAGCCATCTGCACTCCAGGGTATGGAGTCTGGAATCCAGGAGGGTCCCCCAAAACCTGAACCGAGAGAGGAGGGGCCGAAGGGAGGAGAGAGGATAGAGGGAGAGAGAAGGGGAGAAAAAGCAGGGCAGGAAGGGGAAGAGGCAAAGGCGAGCCGGCTTCAGCAGAGCCTGGTGTTGCTGTCCGTCAGTGGCTTTCAGTTAGGGTTTGTTCTGGCTCATTCGCACAGCGGGATGCGGTGTGGACGTCAGGAAGGACAGGAAAGCTCTTTCCAAAGGAATAGGAGAGGCCTTCAACATGAAGAAGAAGCCAGGTGCAGGACCACGTGTGAAGTGCGCCAGCGTTTGTATAAACGCGTGTGGACACGGCATGTGCACTGCTTGCTCGACTGCGCAAAATCATAAACCTCTCTGGTAAGAGACGTGGAACCCGGCCGCCCTCTGGGAAGTACTGCAGGGAGGGGCAGAGGTGGGACAGGGATGCCTCCCTGCGGCTCCTTTGCACTTTTTGGAATTCTGAACCCTGTGAATGTGTTTTATGTACCACCTACTTAAAGATACACGAGTAAACTCGAATAAGGAAAACTTAAGGCAGAGGCCTGGGGCTTTCTGGCCCACGGGGGGTGGCTGGGACCCTCATCCCAAGGCTCACCTGTCTGCCAGGCTGCCAAACACGGCGGCCCCTGCCAGCACCCCAGCCATGTAGAGGGACTGGGCCAGGTCGCGGAGGGTGCGGGCCTCACAGACCAGATCCCACTGCAAGGGAGAAAGGGACGCTTCAGCCTCGGCCTTGGCAGCAGCCCCCCACGCCACGCAGCCCCCTCTGACCTCCATCACGATGGTGGATGGGAAAACACTGTGGTCATAGACCCAGCCGTCCTTGCAGCTCTCTGTGGCCGCTCCGTGCACGGAGGTGTTGGGGTTAAGGAGGGCCCACTGAGGCTCAGTGAAGCGCTGGCACGGCTCGGGGTCCCCCAAGTGGTCCAGGGGTACAATGGCCCTCAGCCAGGCCCCCGAGTCATTGGTGGCAGCCTCGGTGCGGTTGGCGGGGCCCCGGCAGTGGTGCGGGGGCACGGCGGCCGTGAAGTTCTGCAGGAAGTTGTGGCAGGCCAGCAAGCTGCAGGGCAGCAGCAGCAGGGCCGTGTAGATGAGCTGGAAGCGGCCCACGCCGCCCAGGGTGTCCAGCAGATCTGTGAAGGCCATGGCCATGGGTCCAACCTGAGGGCCAGCCTGTCTGGGCCTTATGTAAGGGGCCAAGGAGGGGCCCTGGGAGATGGAGGGACAGGCCAGGGGTTAGGACCGAACACGCCCTGTGTGCCTCGTGTCAGAGGGCTCCAGTTACACCCCACAGGAAGGTTCCAGTGTCCCCACAACCGCAGGGCTCCCCTCCCCCAGGCCCTTTCTCCAGGTCTCCATCTCTCACCCGGAGAGCCGCCTCACCGCCACCACCCAGATCTGCAGGCCCAGCCGTCCTGCCTGCCCGCCCGCCCCCATCGGCAGAACCCCAGCAGTGAGGGCAGCACTGTCACCTTCCCTCTCTTCCAGAGGCCACCGTGAGGCATCTTCAGGAACCCGATTCTGGCCTTGTTACATGGAACACTGTTCCTGTCACTGGGCTCCGAGTCGCAGCGGAGCTTACGTGGTCAGAGGTCGGAATATCGGGGTCCCAGTGAGTACACTGCTCGCCCCTCCCCTACTCCACACAAAGTCAGGAGCTCAGCTGCACAAGTGACACTTGGAAAAAGTCCTTTAAAAATGCCCCAAACAGGGCAGCCAAGAGGAGGCCCTGGTCTCCCTGCCCCCCAGGCACCCTCAGCCTCAGAGTCGGAGTGTTTGAGGGTTAGGGCCCCAAGATCATCCAGACCCACGGTGTCCCAACCCCCTTATCAAACACAGCCCAATGCAGAGAACAACTAAGGGTGTGAGCAAGAGGATGGGCCCAGCCGCCCACCCCACCGTTGCCTGCCTCCTCCACCCCAGTCCCCTCAGAAGCCAGCCCAAGCTCCAGGAAGAGATGAGCCACTCCCCTTACTGACAAGGACACTAAGCCCATCAGGACCTGGCCCAGGGGCTCCCAAGGGACACGGGCAAAATGCAAGCTCAGGACAGCAGAGACAGTCTCCAGACAGTCTGCCACTCGGGGAGCAGGGGCCCCCACCCCAATCTCCATGCAGAGGCTGCCAAGGGCAGCCCTGCAGGCTCCCTCAGCCTTTGCCCTGCAGATGCCATCCTAATGTGTGGCTGCGTCCCATCCCCCCATCACCCCCCTAACCCACTCTTATCTCTGGTAAGAAAAGCCAGGATCCCAGAGGGGGCTGGAGTGGCTTATATAAGCTGCAGGTGTCTGGGTCACAGGGGCACCCCGCCCCCAGGAGGACCTGAAAGAGGCTCTGTGCTCTGGGGGAGCTCGCTGGGGGGGTCAGGTTTGTGCTAAGTAGAGGTTTAGGTTTCAGCTGGAGCGTCACCTCAGGGGACAGGAGTGTGCAGGAAAGGCAGGGGGTGAGCAGGACCTTGTGGGCCTCAGCTGTGGCCCTGTCCCTGCAGCTGGGGCTCCAGGGCCCACCCTCCCTGACCTGCCAGGGCCAGAAATGTCCCCTCCCAGCTGCTCAGTACTCCAGCAGAGGTGCAAGCCTCTGGGGCCATGCCGAAGGAGATGGAAGCTGGAAAGCTGGGAGGGCAGGGGTGGGCTGGGGCCACCAGCTGTCCCCATAAGCCAGGCAGCAGCTTGGGGAGAAACACACTCCAGAGACAGATGTGGGGTCTTTTCCTTTATTATTTGGGGTTCCTCCACATGGAAACATGGGACCTCCCCACCCCACGCCTAGTGCTTCTGGCACCCGTGTAACCAGTACACCAGTTCCTGAAGAGTCCCCTTTAAAATCACCAATATAAAAAAGGAGGGAGGGAGGGAAGGCCTGGCCACCCTCCAGGCCGGGCACAGCTGCCGGGCAGAGAGGGGGCCTTGGCTTCTGCGAGGGAAGGCACAGGCGTCCCAGCCCCCGGGGCTCCCCCAGCCAGGAGGGGGCTCTGCACGCCTGGACTGCAGTGTGCAGAGCTAGTGGTTACAGTTTACAACCCGCAGGTGAGGCCAGGGGTCGGGCTGGGTGGGTGGCCTCTGAAGTGAGGGGAGGGGACACATCTGGATGCTTGGGGGGCCTGGGGTTGTCCTGAGGCAGGGACAAGCGAAAGCTGCCTTCCTGGTATGGTGATGGGAGGGGCTAGGGGGCCATCCCGAGTCCATGGCTGGCGCAGGCAAGGAGAGCCACACAGCTCTGCCCAGAGCAGACCGGGTGTGGCTGGGAGAGGAGGGGACAGGAGGGTGGGCACCTCCCAGCTCTGAGGAAGGCACTTGCAGCTGGCATGGGCTGGCATGGCACAGCAGGAGGTGTGGCTTGGCGGACAGGAGAGGAGCTGGGTGGGGGGCCACACCCCGCCTCACGCGAACATGGTCAGCTGTAACCACTGGTGGGCGGAGAGCAGATGGCTTCTTCAGTCTCCCTCCCCACGGAACACCAAGCCCAGCCCCCTGCCCCAAGGCTCAGCAGCCACCATCTCTTTGCTCCCTGGAGGGACCCTTACTAGGGGGCTCCTTTCTTACTCCTCCGGTCCCAGGAGACCAGGCTGCTAGCTCCCCCAGGGCCTGTCCTCCTACTCCTTCCCAGAGCTCAGGCCCCCCATCCCGCCTTCCAGGACTCAGGTGGCCCAGCCTTTTGGGCTGGCTCTGAGGCCCAGGCCCCTGCCAGGAAGGGACAGGAGAATATTGGCAAAATAAGGAAACTCAGCCACCTCAAATTCTTCCCCCACTATGGGCCCAAGGAGGTTCCCACCTTAAACAAGTCAAAGGTCACGACTCCATCCAGATCTGTGTCCAGAGTTTTGAAAAATCCTGTGTGTTCAAGAAAAGATGACATGGGGTGAAAACTCAGTGGGACATTTGCACAGGGCCACGACCAGCCCCCTCTGCCTGCCTGACCCTCCCCCCACCTTCCCACAGAACCCTAGGCTGTCACTCCTTGAAGCCAGGAAGTAGCTCTTCCTGCTGCCTGAGAGCCCCCCAATTTCCTCCCCTCCCCCACTCTCCTAGCCTTCAGCCTCCAGGTGACGAAGCACAGAGCCCACCTGGGGTCCAACCCCAGACCTCAGCCTCTCTGGCACATGCCTACTACACTGACCTGTATCTGCCATTCACCCATCTGTCTGTTTCCACCAGCTCACAGGGGACGCATTTGGGATAGGGCTGGAGGGTGGGAGCCGATTGGGGACACTCACGGAACATGGTCTCCAACCGAATCAGGCAGCACACAAAGTTGTCAAAGTCGACAGCCAGGTCGGGCTCGGAGTAGCGGGTGATGATGAGTTCGTACAGCTTCTTGTTGAGCTTGAAGCCTGGTCCAGGAGAGTGAATGAGGTCAGGGGGGTGGGTATAGAGGGGCAAGGTCCCCAGGAACAGGAAGGGAGGAGGTGCTTAGGGCCTTGTCTTCTCCAGGGGCCTCCTGGGCAGGGCCAGTCCCAGAGGGAGCACCAGGGCCCCGGTCGTGCCAGAGAGGGTGCAGGAATCTGGCTTCATTTGTCCCAAATGCCCAGGCCTCATCCTTGCAGGGCCGCCAGGGTGGGCCCCGCATCTCTCCCATGGGAGGCTCTGCAGCCTGGCTCTGCCCCTCCTGGCTGCCAGGCCTGAAGTCAGTCACCTTCCCTCCCTGAGCCTTACTGTTGTCACGTGCACAGTGGGGATCATAAAAGACCCCATCTTCCTTAGGCTGCAGCGAGGAGGAAGGAAAGCCGAGAAAGCACTTAGCTCAGTAACCACAGGGAGAAGACGAAAGACGGCTGTTACCACATCATCACTAGCACCTCAGGGACATGGGCCAGTGGGGCGGGCCACTGCCCTGGGGAGCTGTCAAGGAAGCAGCCTGGGGCCTGGGAGCAGTAAAGCCATCCATCCTAGGCCCCACAGGTGCCACTAGCCTCTGGGCCTCACCTGCAGATTCGATGGCCATCCGCATCTCGTAGGCACTCATGCTGCCTGACTTGTCCAGGTCAAACTTCCGGAAGACGGACTGGGGTGGGTGGCAGAGGATGAGGGCCAAGCCGAGTCAGCCAGCCCCACCTGCCCACCCCCCCAGGGTGGCTGTGGATGGAGGGGAGAGGCCCAAAGGTGGGTCAGTTGCTGGGACATGGGGGCTCAGAGGTGGGGAGGCTGCAGAGGAGGGCCTGGCCCACTCGGCCAGCCTGGGCACCAGCTGAGCAGCCTTCCCTGTGTGACTGAGGCCGCAGAGGGGGAAGGGAGGCTCCCAGCCAGTGGGGACGACCTACCAGGTAGTTCCGGATGCGGTTCCACAGGATGTTGAACTCCACCAGGCCCAGCTTCCCATTGCCATCACGCTGGGCGGCCGTTAAGAAGGCAACTCCACAGCTTAGACCAGGCACGTGAGAACGAGCAGTTGGGGAGAAGGGGAGACGGGCCGCAGGGAGCAAGCCGATGGGGAGGGCAGGGCAGGGAGCGGCAGGAGCCACGCGCAGCCAGTTTGCAACCAGGCTTGCCTCGTTCTCTGAACTGGGGTGCAGCAGAGTGGGCTGGGGAGGGGTGCAGAGACAATACCAGGCTCCGCTTTTCACTTGACACAAGCCCTGTGCCTCAGTTTCTCCCTCTCAATCAACAGGAAGACACCCCAGAAGACACCTGACCATGGGGCTCTGGTGCGTCCACACTCCACAGCTCTGTCCCATTCTCTACGCTGCTCCTGGGACAGCTGGCCCAGCGCCTTTCTCCTGCCCATATCCCGACCCAAAATGCCACTCAGGAGGGACAAGCAAACGGAAGGATACGTCCATGAGGTTCACCATGCTGCGGCACGACTCCAGGCTGAAGCCCTTGGTCCGCAGGTCTTTGTCTGTAAGAAAAACCAGTTCCAAGCCCTAAACCCAGAGAGTGTCCCGTGCCTGCCCCTGCTGGGGCCAGGTAGGAAGTGATCGGGGAGGCAGGATTCCTGCCAGTGGAGTGAGCAGGATTGTTTTTCTCACTGGGGAATATAGGTAAAGGATTTTAGCAATCAAGCCAATGTCCTGACAGCCACAAATTAATCCAAAGTAAAATGAAATGAGTACTAAACAGACGTGAAAGAAATTGGGCAGAGTGGGGTTCACTGCAGACTCCGAGGGCCGGCAGGGCTTCCCCAGCGCCGCAGAGGAGGGAGGTTCTGAGCTGAGGGAACCGAGCCACGGAGGTCAAGAGGCACCGAGGTGCATGGGCAGTTCGGGGGGTGGCTGCCTTCAGCTGCGTGCTTCAGGGAGTGAAGCCAGCCACGTTCTGCTCCCCTGGCCACTCGGCCTGGCCCAGGGGGCGTCTCTGGGAAGAAGGGGAGCCTTGCCCTTGGCACCAAGGCACAGAGCTCAGGACAGGGAACAGGGATGCAGCAGGACAGCATGAGGCGTTTGGGGTGAAAATGGCAGGGAGTCAGGCTCAGAAAGGCAGTGGAGGGTCCCCCCACCCATGCACACCAAGGAGTGGGGTTCAGCTCAACGTGGGAGCCGAAGCCCAATTCTGACACTTGGAGAAAGTGGGGGGGCAGGAAATAAGGTAGAGCAGGCATCTGGGGACACTCACGTTTGCTAATGATCCTGTTAAGGATGGTCTGCAGCTCCTTGACGCTGATCTCCATGTCCTGGGGAAGAGAGAGGATGGCACCTGCCCAAGGACTGGCTGCCCTCGGCGGCCCCACCCACCCCCCCTCGCCCAACCTACCGCCCCAGCCAGCTGCCTGAAGAGGGCCTTGAAGTTCTCGTCAATCTCCTCTTCTGAGAGCACTTGCTGGACCGAGAAGGGGGGAGAGCAGGTAAGGGGCCTGCACGGGCCATGCGGATGGCAGCTGGAGGGAGGCGGGGACCACTCCTTTGCTGCATGTCACTTCGACTCTCCCAGCCTCACTTTTCTAACCCATAAAATGGGGACCTAGTCCCCGCTCTGCCCCCTGGGGGGTGCAGTTCAGTTCAGCGATGAAAGGGAAGAGTTTGGATCCTTGCTGTATAACCTTGGGCAAGGTCCTTAACCTCTCTGAACCTGAGTTTCTCACTCAGAAGAGATATCGTGACAGGACCTGGACAGGATTGTCACGGGGAGGAAATGAGATGACCCAGGTGAAGTGCTCAGCACAGAGCCAGCAAAGAGAGAGAGCTCGGGGACTGCACCGTTATTATCACAAGTCCTTGCAAACTGTCCAGTGCTGGGCGGATGAGGGATTAGCATTACTCTCAGGGCTCTTGTGGGGCGCGGGGCGGGTGTGCCTTGCCAACAGGAGCCCAGAGCCCAGGGGCTGGGACATCCAGGTCCTCATCACACACCCGGAGAAAGGGAGAGAGGACGGTGCCTGGTGTGGGTGGGACCACGCACCTCGTCAGGGAGATTGGCCTGGATCTGGTCGTCCAGCTCCCTGCAGAGAGTGGGAAGAAACAGCGGGGTCAGAGTGGGGGACAGAGCAAGGACCTGGAGGTGGGAGGTGGGGGAAGGACAGAGCAGCGGGGGGCCAGGCCATGACTCACTGGGTCCCAGCGCTCTTTTCCGAGAAGAAGCGGAGCACAAAGTCACCCTCCTTATTGGGCTCGAAGGTCGAGGGCACCACAACGTACTCCCCAGGCGGCAGGCGGAAGCGGGTGCTGACCTCCCGCAGGTTGATGAACTGCTCGGAGCGCGCCCGGGATGAGTTGGCCAGGAAGAAGTCACGCTTCAAGTGCACGGCTGGCTGGCCCACCAGCTGGAGGGAGGGAGGGGGAGCGGGGCTGCAGCCGCCCACTCAGCCCCTCCTCAGGGCCAACCCCAGACCCAGACCCCAGGCTCCAAGTCACTCACAGCCTGTATGACCCTGACAAGTCATTTTGCCTCAGTTTCCTCATCTGTAAAATGTTACCCTACCTGCTACAAGGGTGGAGGGTTATGAGGAGTAGTTAAGTACAGATAAAGCACATATTTAATTAATATTCTCGCCCTTACTACTTGGAGTTTCCCCATGTCAGACGCTGCAGGGCATCTGGCATCTCATTTAATGCTCCCAACAGCCCTGTGAGGCAGTGCTGTTATGCCCATTTTACAGACATAAACACTGAGGCTCAGAGCTTAAGCAACTTGCTCAACACTTTGCTCCCAACATTGACCCAGACTGCCCCAGTCAGCACTTACTCAGTGTCAACGGCAAGATGGGAAGAGCCTCGTGTGTGCATGTCGGGGGTGCTCTGAGGACCAGGGTTGAAATCCAGCCCCCTTACTTATACCTGCTCTGACCCTCAGGAGAGCAATGTTTGTTCAGCCCACTGAACAGTCAGGGGAAAGCACTTTTCAAGCATTAAAACAAGGTGACTTCTTAGCTGTCCATGCAAGGGTGGGTTTGCCACCGTGCTGCTCCCCTCTGGGCACCCTTAGGTCACGTGCTGGGGGTATATAAATCCAGGTGAGTCAGATGCCACACCTACCTCTGGAGGGACCTGCAAGAGAGACAGGGGAAGTTAGAGAAGCGTGTTTGTCCCAGGAGCAGAGGGCAGAGTGCATGCTGAGCAGAGGTCCTGAGTTCTTAGACGGGAGTGGCAGGATGAGGAGACAGGACTCAGACTTGTCCCCACACCAGAGAGTGATCCCAAGAGGGAGGGCCCAGGCAGGGCTCTCTTTGTCCCTGGAATGCCCTAGGGCTCAGCTCTGAGTCACAGTCTCCAGGACAGCCCCTGGAGTGGCCAACCAAAATGTCCTAGAGCCTGGGGACATGAGAGGTCCACGCCAGTCTGCTGCCAGGGGCTCTGGGTGTAGGCCAAGGCTGTGGCTTCCTCTGCCCCTGGCCAGGAAGGTCCAGAAGTCCCCTCCCACCCCTTCCATCTTGAACACAGTCAGGAGTAATAACCACAGAGAATGGGGGTGGGGCAGCGTCCCTGTCATATACCTCCATTCCAGCCTCCACTGACACTCTTCTGAGACAGGGAGCTCCCGACTCCCCAGGGGCAGCCCACGGGCCCTCTTCTCTCTAAAGCTGAGCCAAAGTCTGACCCCAGAAGCTGCCTCCCGAGGTGGCAGCTGAGCCAGCTCCTCTTCCCAGAGCAGCATCCCACCCTCTGAGGATGAGGGTGAATCCCAGAATCCTTCCTTGCCAAGCCAACCACCTTCCTCTCCCTGCTCCCCCATGGGATGCATGGTAGGTCCCCATCTGCCCAGGCCAGAGGGCTTTGGCAGGTGCCTCTGGAGGTCTCTCTCGGCCACCCGCCTCGGGATGCGACTGCCCAGTGCCCCCAGGATGGGTCCCCCGGCAATGGCCTCTGGCGCCCCCTGGCGGAAGCCTGCCGTGCCGGGGGGACCCGCGGGCTCACCTCGTAGACCGCGAAGCCGATGGTCTCCATGTCCCGGCCGAAGCGGCGCTCGCGGCGGCGGTGCTTCTGCATGAGGGCCAGCACGAAGCTGCAGCCTGACTCCCGATCTCCGTAGTCGTCTGGGTCATCCACCTCCTCCAGCCGGATCTTGAACTGGGGGTTCACCCAGAAGGTGGCTGCAGGTCGGGGAAAGCGAGATCAGAGGTGGGGCAGAGTGGCCCTCTGCAAGCCTCACCTGCACACTCCCACGTGTCCATTCCTTCATTCGACAAATATTAGTAAGTGCCCAGCATGTGCCAGGTGACCGGCATGCAGCAAGCAGACAGTCCTGCCCTCGTGGGCTTGCAGTCCAGAAGCAAAGGCCGGAGCGTGAGCAAGTCAGGTCAGTGAACAGAGGAATGACAGAGAGCAAGTGGAAGTCGGTCAGTGCCGGTGACATGTGAGCTGAGACCTGAAGGCACAGCTCTGGGAAGATGCTGAGAAGCACCAGCCAGGCAGAGGGAGATCCAAGAGCAGAGGTGGGGAAGAGCCCGGCACATCTGTGGGACAGCAGGCGTCCGGGCAGCCAGGTGATCCAGGGAGGTGGCAGAGGTAGGCAGGCATTGGTCAGGGGCTAAGGTACGTGGATTGAATCAAAGAGCAAAAGGACCCTACAACCCACTTGCAACAGAGAGGGACATGACCTGATTAACATTCTAAAAGGTGACTCGAGCCACTGTGTGGACAATGACTTAGATGAGGGCAAGACAGAAAAGAGGGGTCTGACAGGAGGCCACAGAGAGCCAGCCAGGGCTTGCATGTCTGGCAGTTTGGTGATTTACCTGCTTTAAGGACCCTCTTGACTAAAACCACCCAGTATTGGAAAGAATATGCAAAATGTCTTTTTAAAGCACTAATAAGCCACAGCACCCCCCCCCCCAATTGACAATAATCAAAAAGGTAAGTAAGTGTTGGCAAGGATATGGAGGAATCAGAACCTCATATGCTGCTGGTAAAAATTAACATGGTGCAGCCACTTTGGAGAAGAGTCGAGCAGTTTCTCAAAAGGTTAAACACAGAGCTACCATATAACCCAGCAATTCCACTCCTAGGTATATACCCAAGAGAAATTAAAATATATGTCCACACAAAAACTTGTACGTGAATGCTCATAGCAGCACTATTTATAATAGCCAAATGGAGGAAACAACCCAATTATCCATCAACTGATGACTGAATATACAAAATGTATAGCCAAACAATGGAATATTATTTGGCAATAAAAAGGAACAAAGTACTAATATATGTGACAACATGAATGAACCTGGAAAATATTATGCTAATTGAAAAAAGCCAGTAGCAAAAGACCACATATTGTATGACTCCATTTATATGAAATACTCAGATTAGGCAAATCCACAGACAAAAAGCAGATTAGTGGTAGCCAGGGCTGGCAAATGAGGGCCAAGGGATACACAGTTCGTTTTAGGGATAATGAATGTTCCATGATTGATGTGATGGTTGCACAACTTTGGGAAGATACTAAAAGCCACTGAATTATACACTTTAAGTGGGCTGGGCACAGTGGCTCACGCCTGTAATCCTAGCACTCCGGGAGGCCAAGGCGGGAAGATCACTTGAGCTCAGGAGTTTGAGACCAGCCTGAGCATGAGCAAGAGCCCATCTCTACTAAAAACAGAAAAAATTAGCCAGTGGTGGTGGTGTGCACCTGTAGTCCCAGCTACTCGGGAGGCTGAGGCAGGAGGATCACCTAAGCCCAGGAGTTTGAGGTTGCTGTGAGCTAGGCTGACGCCACTGCACTCTAGCCCGGACAACAAATTATACACTTTGAGTGAATTGTATGGTATGTGAATTAAATCTCAATAAAGAAGTTTTTAGAAAATAGAAACTAGGAGCCCTGCAAGGTAAATAATGCCCAAGGACTTCTGTCAACCCCTGGACACCCTGAGCCCTGAATACATGATCATAAGATAAAGTCCAGGATCTACTGGAGGCAAAGAATCCAACAGGAGATTCCGGCAATAAAACTGGAACCCTCATAAGGAATGCCAGCAGTTAAGTATGAAAGAAAAATAAAGCCCATTGGGAGGAAGAAAAAAAATAAACACAAGCCAGTCTTCACATGACCCTTCAGTTTTAATTCATACTGCCTGTGAGGTCAAGGAAACATTAAGGAAAGAATTTAGTTTTGAAAGGGGGTCCAACCTGTGTTGGCGGCATCCCAAATGACTGATAGAAACACGCTGGAGGAACTTAACTTCATGGGAGGACTCAAAAAGAACTCCCACAGATGAACTTCTAGGCCAAATGCAGCAGAGACCTAACAAGGAAACAAGGCACTATGACTGAGCACCCACCGCCACAATGGACAAAGGACCGACAGACCAAGACTTCAGATATTAACTCTCTCAACACGAAATATATAAGACTATGCTTACTATGTTTAAGGAAATAAATGAAAAGTTTGAAAATATGAGCAAGAATGAACAGATTTGAAAAGATCCAATAAAACTTTTAGAAATAAAAAAAAATTAATTGAAATTAAGAACTTGGAAAAACTAACCAAAGATTTGACACAGCCAAAAAGAAAATTAGTGAATTGAGAATGGAGCTGATGAAACTACCCAGGACACAATCCAGAGAGATTAAGAGATGGAAAAATCTAAAAGCAAGGTTAACACAGAGAGAAAATGGAATGAGAAGGTACACCTTACATTTGACTGGAATTCCAAAATGAGAAGATAGAGTAGGAAGGAGGTGATATTCTAAAGGGTCATGGTTAAAAATGTTCTAGAATTGTTGAGAGACATCAATTCAGATCCAGGAAGCTCAATAAATCCACGGAAGAATGAAAAGAAAGCCTTACTTCCACAAATCATGGTGAAATCATAGAGTATAAAAGAAAAAGTTTTAAAAGATTTTTTAAACAAAGCATGGTAGACAGACTCTGGACTCACACATAGCAACAATGGAAGCAGAATAAGGAATAATAGTAGCTTCAATGGGCTAAAAATAATGTCAATCCAGACTTGTATATCCAGAGAACTGTTAAGAATAAGCACACTATGAAGGAATTTTTGACAAATACTGAGAAAGTTTATCACCAATAGATCCTTGTTAAAAGAAATGCAAAAGGATATATTTCAGGCAGATGGCAAATGATCTCAGATGTATGGTCTCAGAATGGTGAACAAAAATACTATTATTTTGTGGGCAGTCCAAATAAATATAGGCTATCTCAAATAATGGTGATGTTTAATTTATGGCAGAAAAAAATTGTTTAGAATTAAAATGCTAGCTAATGATAGCATCATGAACAAAGGGAGAGGGTGATCCAAGTTAAATATGCTAACGTCTTTGTATTGTTCAGGAGGAGAGTAAGGATACTGATTACCAAACTTTGGGATGTATGAAGCAAACTCTTATGTCTTTCAAACTCATAGAGGAAAAAACTAGTGGAGAGAAAAAAAAACTCAGTACAAAAGACAGCATGACAAGAGAGACAAGCAGAAAATAAGTAAACACATTCAGTCAGTTGAAATAATTACAAACATATCATTAATCACTGTGAGTATAAATGAACTAAACTCTCTAATCAAAGGACAAAAAATTTCAAGCTGAATTATTAAAAAGCCAGCTATATGTTGTTTACAAGAAATAAAAAAACA
>NW_012136081.1:1518015-1520383 GCF_000956105.1 Propithecus coquereli
AACAAACAAAATAAAACAAAAAAGTTGATAAGCCTTTAGCCATATTGAACAAGAAAAAAGAGCACTTAAATTACTAAAATCAGGAATTAAAGAGGGACATCATTTCCAACCTAACAAAAATAAAAGGATTATAAGGAACTACTATGAACAATTTTATGATAACAAATTAGATAACCTCGATGAAATGGAAAAATTCCTAGAAAGAAACAAATCACCAAAACTGACTTGAGAAAAATATAAAATCTCCATAGATTTATAATAACAAAGAGACTGAATCAATAATCAAAAACCTCTTCACAAAAAAAGGCACAGGACCAGATAGATGGCTTCACTGGCAAATTCTACCGAACACTTAAAGAAGAATTAACACCAACCCTTCTCAAACTCTTCCAAAAAATGGAAGATGAGGGAACACTTTCTAACTTATTCTATGAGGCCAACATTACCTTGATACCAAAACTAAACAAAGACATCACAAGAAGATTACAGACCAATATCACTTATGAATATAAATGTAAAAATCCTCCAAAAAATGCTAGCAAACCAAACCCACCACTATATTGAAAAAAATATACACCATGATAAAGTAGGATTTATCCCAGGGATGCAACAGTAGTTCAACAGAAGAAAATCAAAGCAATACACCACATCAATAGAATGAAGGGGAGAAAAGTCCACATGATCACTTGTCTCAATTGATGCAGAAAAAGCACATCCTTTTGTGATTAAAAAAAAATTTCAGAAAATTAGGAATAGAAGGGAACTTCCTAACATGATAAAGAGCATTTATGAAAGACCCACAGCTAATATCATGCTCAGTGGTAAAAGAAAGCTTTCCCCCTAGGATCAGGAACAAGATACCACTTAAATCATTGCTATTCAATATTGTATGGGAAATTCTAGCTAGAGCAATTAGGCAAGAAAAAGAAATGAAAGGCGTCCAAATTGGAAAGGAAGAAGTAAAACTCTCTGTTTGCATACGACATGATCCTACATATAGAAAATGTTGAAGAATCCACAAGCAACTTATTAGAGCTAATAAATGAATTCAGCAAAGTTGCCGGTTACATGATCAAGACAGAAAAATCTGTTGTGTTTCTATACACCAGCAATAAACAATCTGAAAAGAAAATTAAGAAAACAATTCCCATACAATCGCATCCAAAGGAACAAAATAAATGGAAATAAATTTAACCAGGAAGGTGAAAGACTTATATACCAAAAACTACAAAATATTACTGAAAGAAATTAAAGACAAAAAAAAAAATCAAAAGACAGCTCATGTTTATGGATTGGATGACTTGATGTCCTTTAGATGTCAATACTACCCAAAGTGATCGACAGAGTCAATGAAATCCCTATCAAAATTCTAGCAGCCTTTTTCACAGAGTGGAAAAGCGGATCCCCAAATTAATATAGAATTGCAAGCACACAAGCCAAAACAATCTTGAAAAAGAACAAAGTTCTTTCAATTTCAAAACTTACTATATGCAAAACTACATAATTGAAACAGTGTGCGTTGGGTGCAGTGGCTCACGCCCAATAACCCCAGCACTCTTGGGAGGCTGAGGCGGGAGGATCACTTGAGACCAGGAGTTCAAGACCAGCCTGGGCAACATAGCAAGACCCTGTCTCTACAAAACATTTTAAAATTAGCTGGACATGCTGGTGTGTGTCTGTAGTCCCAGCTACTCGGGAGGCTGAGGCAGGAGGATCACCTGAGCCCAAGATTTGGAGGTTGCAATCAGGTATGATGGCACCACTGTACTCTATCAAGCCAGGGAGACATAGTAAGACCTCCATCTCTTAAAGAAAAAAACAAACAAAAACAGTGTGGTACTAGCATAAGGATAGATATACAGACCAAAAGAATAGAATTGAGAGTCCAGAAATAAACTCATACATCTACGGCCAATTGATTATTTGACACGGATGCCAAGACCATTCAATGAGAAAAGAGTAATCTTTTCAACAGATGATGTTGGGACAATTGGATTTCCACATGGAAGAGAATTAAGCTGGACCCTTACTTCACAGTATATACAAAAATTAACTCAAAATGGACCAATAACCTAAATATAAGAGCTAAAACCGTAACACTCTTAGAAGAAAACATAGGGATAAATCTTTATGACCTTGGATTTGGCAATGGATTCTTAGCTATGACACCAAAATCATGACTGACAACAACAAAAAATAGATCAATTGAGTAGTATCAAAGTTAAAAACTTCTGTGCTAAAAACAAAAAACAAAATTTCTATGCTTCCAAGGACACTATCAAGAAAATGAACAGACAACCCACAGAATGGGAGAATAAATATGAAAATTATCTATTTTATAAGAGTCTTATCCAGAATATATAAAGAA
>NW_012136081.1:1521863-1552980 GCF_000956105.1 Propithecus coquereli
AAATTAGCCAGGCATGGTGGCGCATGCCTGTAGTCCCAGCTACTCGGGAGGCTGAGGCAGGAGGATCGCTTGAACCCAGGAGTTTGAGGTTGCAGTAAGCTATGATGGCACCATCGCACTCTACCCGGGGTGACAAAATGAGATTCTGTCTCCAAAAAAAAAGGTCAAATGCACGTTATTGTATCAGCAACGATTACGCAGGAGATGTAATTTTAGCTTTTTTTTTTTGAGACAGAGTCTCACTCTGTTCCCCAGGCTAGAGTGCCAATGGCATCAGCCTAGCTCACAACAACCTCAAACTCTTCGGCTCAAGTGATCCTTCTGCCTCAGCCTCCCGAGTAGCTGGGACTACAGGCGTGCAACACCATGCACGGCTCATTTTTTATATATATATTTTTAGTTGTCCAGCTAATCTCTTTCTATTTTTTTAGTAGAGACGATGTCTTGCTCTTGCTCAGGCTGGTCTCGAACTCCTGAGCTCAAATGATCCGCCCGCCTCGGCCTCCCAGAGTGCTAGGATTATAGGCGTGAGCCACTGCGCTCAGCCGGGAGATGTAATTTTAAAGGCAAAACTATTTACAATGGGAACAAAATGATAGGGTACCTAGGATTAAGTTTCAAGAGATGTATAAGCCCTTTATGATGAAAATGATACAATTCTATTGAAAGACATTAAAGACCAAAAGAAATAAAGAGATACACTACATTCTTGGATAAGACTTAAATTGTAAAAATGTCAATTCTCCCCAAATTGGTCTATAGATTTCATCCAATTCCAAATTAAAAACTCAAAATGATTTTTCATAGGACTTGGTAAACTCATTCTAAAATTCATATGTAAAAACAAAAGAAAAGAACAGCTAAGAGACTCTTGAAGAAGGAATTCACTCTGTCCAATAGCAGGACTTCTTACCAATCCTTCGCAATTAAATCAATGTGTTACTGGCAGAGGGACAGATCAAGGGACAGAATGATGAGCCCAGAACAGAACAGACCGAGAACTAACATGGCCAAGCTGGCGCTGCTGGGCAGTGAGGAAAGGAAGTACTTCTCAATAAATGGCCAGGGAACAGTGGTTATCTATTTGGAGAAAAACTGAAATCAGATCCCTACAAGGGAGAAGAATGCTTCAGAACAGAGGGCAGTGAGCCACACCGGGGACTGCTGAAAGAGGCAGGACAGAAGGACAGAGCAGCAGGGGACTGTCAAAGCCAGAGCCATTGGTGATCTTCAAAGGGTCAGTTTCATCAGCATGGTAGGGATGTGGCTGGACTGGCAAGGGTTAAACAATGAATCCCAGTGAGAAAGGACACAGGGGGTGTGGTAATTCCTGAGAAATTTTGCCCTGAAGGGAGCAGAGAACTGTGTGTGGAAGTGGGGTCAAGAGAGGATTGCCTCTGTTTGAAGACTGAGGATTCTTCGTAAGGACACAGGAGAAAGAGGTGACGGATAAAGAAGCAAATGCTTTCAGAGGTGGGGGGACCCCATGAGCAGGGACAGTTCTGCCACTGTCACAGGTGGGGAGGCAGTGAGGACGGGCATAGGTGCAGACAAGGCTGGGGGATTTGCAAGTGGGAATATGATGAGGTGTCCTACAGGATGAAGTCCTTTTCCTTTTTTTGAGACACTCTTGCTTTGTTGCCCAGGTTAGTGGTGTCATCATAACTCACTGCCACCTCCAACTCCTGGGCTCAAGCGATTCTCCCACCTAAGCCTCCCAAGTAGCTGGGACTACAGGCGTGTACCACTGCACCCAGCTCATTTTTTCTATTTTCAGTAGAGATGGGGTCTCACTCTTGCTCAGGCTGGTCTCAAACTCCTGAGCTCAAGCAATCCTCTTGCCTTGGCCTTGCAGAGTGCCAGGATTATAGGTGTGAGCCACCACACCTGGCTGAGGTCTATCTTTTCAATGAAGTGCAAGGCCAGGTCCAAAGGTGAGAGTACCATAGTGGAGGGAGGTTGAGGAGAGAACAGGAACATTCCTGGCTAGTAGTGGAATTGGAGGGGAGCATGTAAAGTGCTCATTTGAGGTTTGTGGCTGTGAATGTACAGGGAAAATACAGCCTCAGTTGTGATTTCTCTCCTGCCACATTCAATGGTTTCCAAGCTGGTACACAGCTGGGTTCAGCTAGGATTGTTGTGCCAGGTGGTAGGAGCAGCGGGAGGGAGGAGCCAGGAGACTGAGAGAGTTTGCAGGGACAAGATTAAAATGATGACTCTAACCTAGGTAAGGAGAGAAGGCACGATGGGAGGTGAAGGATAGTGTAGAAGCAGTGGGTTCAACAGATTAGCTAGTTCCACGAGGGTGTGGAGTAAGGAAGCTGAAAGGGTCCCAGGTGGGGGTCAGAGAGCAGAACGTTTGCAGGCAGGACAGCTCTGGTGCGCCCTCAGGGCAGGGGCTGAGCCGAGGTGGAAGAAAAGATTGCTCCGAGTAAGTCACATGGATCTAGCTGCCCAGGGAAAGGTGGCAGAAGAAGGGAGGAAGGTGGTGGCCAGGAGGGAAGGATTCAAGCCCCAAAATGGTGGGCAAAGTGCAGCTCTTTAGAATTTACAAGGACAGTTAACGTTTTACTCCTCAAAGCAAATTTGAGAGATCAGCCTACTGTCTCTATATTACAAGTGAGGAAACAGAGGCTCGGCGAGGTGATGTGCCTTGCCGGAGTTCCTGGAGCCAGAAAGCAGCGAGACCCAGCCCCAGCCCCAGCCCCTGTGTGCCCTGTGGGCCCACAGGCTCCGGTCACCTGGGTAGTTCCGGCAGCCCCCCGCAGTGCTGCCCCGCCGCCAGGTGCCCTCGTAGAGCGTGGTGTTCCAGTTGCGGATCGACCGGCTCTTAAGCGCGTCGGGCGTCAGGTTGCAGATCTCCAGGCGGGTGAACTCGCGCATGAAGTCTCGGAATGACATCCTGAGCATCAAAGTGTGGAGGTGAGTCACAGCCCCAGGCAGAGCACGACGGGATGCCGCTCCAGCTGGGTTTGTAGGGACTGAGAGGTGGGGTAGACAGCCCCAAGAGGGGCCAAGCTGGGGCAGAGGCCACTCACCAGAACTCCCCATCCTCCATCTTGACCCGGAGCTGATCCCGTTCATAAGGGTCCACGTTGTTCCACTCTGAGGAGCTGTGGGGAGCAGGGTATTGCTGGGGCTGGTGGGCACTGACCTGCCTGGCCTCTGTCCCTGGGGTCTGTCCACCCCCGCCCAGGTCAGAAGGCCTCCTAAGGTCAAGCCCTGAGATCCCAGTTCCATGGGGTTGTCGTATCAGGGCCGGTCAGATGCCCTGAGCAAAGCCACAGGCTGGGCACAGGGGCCTGCACAGCCTGAGCTCCGTCAGGGCAGTCCCCAGACCCAGTAACTCAATCCTGAGTCCAGCCCGGGCAGAAGTGTCAGGGGCACCTAAGAGCTTCCCCGAGCCTCCCTAGCCCATGCACACTGCCCACAGCCCCTCACCTGTCGCTCCAGGCTCCTGTCCACTCCACCTCGCCCCAGGGGTTCCGCATCCGGATCAGGTTCACCATCTGGCCCCGGTAGTTCACCTGTTCCCCAGAGCTCCCATCAGCACCAGCTTCTGGCACCTACTTTAACGTTCCTTCCCGGCCCGCCTCCCATACCACCTCTCTGACCCCCGCTCAGGACCCAGATGAAGTCTGTCCTCCAGGAATTTACAGCCGTGCACATGAGCTACAGTTAATCAGGGCAGGACATGATAAGCATCTCAGGATGGGTGTCCCCAGGAGAGAGATAAAAGACTGTAAGAGGTCATAGGAGGAGCCAGAGCCTCCCAAAGCCCTGGTCAGATGCCAGAAAGGCAAGGACAGGCAAGGAGACAGGAACCACCCTGCAGGGGAGGCCCCACCCAGGGCAGTACCTGCTTGGCCCCAGTCACAGAGTAGGCATGGCCCTTCACCAGCTTCTTGAAGGTGACAGCCTCCATGTCCAGAACACTGGAGATCTGCAGAAAGACACATGCACTGTGGCCGGGGCCCAGACACCCCATGCATATCAGAAGAGCCCCAAGCGCTCATGGATCTTGGATGTTCCCACCTGCACATGTGACAGCTGCTGGGAGTGGCAGGCTGGGACCCTGATCCCATCTAGCCATCCAGTCCCTCACCCCCACATATAGATGCCGCTCCTTTTGGGGTGGGGGGTAGCCTGGCTACTCCAATACTGCCACCAGGGCAGGGGGAACCCAGGCACCCCCACTGACACTGCTACTGGCCAGGGCTGGCTAGACCTGTGCAAACACACACGTGCACACACATATAGCCATGCACAGCCCCTCAGAGCCACACGGCCTGCAGAGGACCTCGTGTAGAGGGACATGAGGTCAGGATAGAGCCAGTTAGGGACAGGAAATAGGGACTGGGGTCAGAGCTGAGGATTGCCGTGATGTTGGGGTCAAGTCTGAGATCAGAGATGAGGGAGGCCTGGAGATGAGTCCTGGGAACCAAGGAGCAGTGAAGGGTGGGCATGGGGTGAGATGACAGGAGTGAGAAGGGAATGGGGCACAGTGGGCGGTTGGGAAACCAAGTCTGGGGAAGAGCTAAGGTTTGAGTTTTGAGGAAGGAGCAGGGAGGTGGGGACAGGAGTGACACCAGGTGTGGAGGTGGAAGGTGGGGCTGGAGTGATGGATGAAGCTAGGGTTGGGTTGGGGAGAGGGACCCACTGGAAGACAGGACAGGTCAGGATACCAAGGCTGCAGGGTACCAGGGTCAGGGTCAGAGGGTCGGGGCAGGGCGTACTCACGTCGATGGAGCAGCCCAGCAGGGAGCCTCGCTCCAGCGCCTTGAGGATGATCTGGTAGAGGTCACTGGGTGCCTTTCTCAGCTCGTACCACTCGGTGACCCCGCCTGTGAAGTCCTCAAAGCCCTCTGAGGTGCTGCCCCCTGACAGGGCCTCATAGCTGCCGTTTACCCTGTGGGCAGCCCACATCAGCGCTCTGGCATCAAGCAGGACCTGATAAGAGGGTCAGGAGCCCCCACCCCCAAGGTGGGCTGTTGCTGTGCCCTGGGCCCCTACTCACTTGGCATAGGCCTTCTCGAGCAGGGCGCTCCAGAACTCGTTGCCTTCGGCAGAGTGCACAAACACCAGCTTGCCGTCCTTGATGGGCAGCAGGTCATCCACGACCACGTCCACCCACTCCCCAAATTGCCACAGCTGCAGGGGAGGGAGCACAGTGAGTACCTACCCCGGGATCCCCCAGGCCTGAGCTCCACCCTTAGCTCTACCACTTACTAGATGCATTATTCTGGATACACGCTAGATGCATGTAGGCTAGATCATCATGTATACTACATATACACGAGATGCATGTCTACTAGATACATGTGTACTAGATATATGCTAAATACATGTATATTAGATATACACTAGATACACGTATCTAGGTATTGAAGGAAATCAAAATATTCCACCCCAAAATATACTTGTCTGACATATTTTGAGATGGCTGTTCAGAAGGCCTGAGAACAGAAGCAGCCCTGTACAGCTGTCTTGTGAGGGAGATTTGCATCTATAGAGAGAAATCTGTGTTGATACAGCCAGGTTTTCTCTGAGGCTCTCCCTTGTTCAGATCTAGGAAAGTTTAAATGAGTCTGACAACTTTAAAGGTCTGAAAGAGACATCTGCCATCTCTCTGAGGGCTGCTACCTGTGAGGTTTCGTCTATAGAGCAAGACCACCTTTGCTGGCCAGGCCTCCTCTTCCCCCCTCTTATAACCTGTCTTGCCACCACAGTCTACTTTGGACCATGCTCCAGCCTCCATTCTTTCTGTCACCTTGAGATGGCATATAAGCTTCTGTACGCCATTGGGGGCTTGGGGTAATCACTCTGTGATTTCCCCCTGCCTCCCATGTATGCTAATAAATTTGTATGCCATTTCTCCTATGAATCTTCTTTTGTGAGTTGTTTTTTCAGCGAACCTTCATGGAGTAGAGAGGAAGCTTTCCTTTGCCCCTACAGTGTAAACCAGATACATGACCCTGAGCAAATTAGCCCCTCTGTGCCTCAGTTTCCCTAGCCATAAAAGGGAACAGCAGTGCCTTCCTCACAGAAAAGTTAAACAAGAGCACACAGGTAAAGCCTTTAGCGCAGCACTGAAACAAACCAAGGCTGGGCTCTCCACGAGGTAGCCCCTTTTTAGGCCACGCCCCATCCCTTCCCTCCCCGTTCTAGGCCTGGGTGTGGGGCATTAGGGGGATAAGCGCGTCATTGATATGGAATGAAAATGTGGCATCCGATCCCTCAACCACAAGATGGGCAGGGCTGATTTCCGCCATCACGGGGCTCCCTTCAAAGATGCCATGAGAGGCAGGTTTCCCAGAGGAGGAGAAGGGGTCAGGGCCGAGGCCCAGGGCGCCTGTAGTCAGAAGCGCCCAAGTACTCCAGATACCACCTGAGGGGCCGCGGCCCGAACAATGAGGGTGGAGAGGAGGCGGGGCCCAAGGAGCACAGGTTGCGAGTGTGGGGCGGGGGGATGTTGAGCAGGCCAATTGGAGGCCAGGAAGGAGCAGATTGGAGGAATGAGGGAAGGGGGCGGGGAAAGGGGTGACGAGGCCGCGCCCCTGCGGACTAGAGCCTGGCAGGTGTGGCACTTGGCCAAAGTGCATCCCCACGGTGGGTCCTCTAGGCCACCTCCTCCCGCGCAAGGTGGATGAGTACAGAGTGGGGTAAGGGGCTCCCTGACTAGGCGGAAAGAGGGGATACCCAGGATTCCTCCGGACAGGGCTAGGACCACCAAGGCTGGAGGGTCTTATCCAGGGTTCCTGGGGTATGTCTCTCTCAACACCAGCTCATCGAGAATTAATTTGTGTGACTTGAAAAATGGGCCCTGTGCGCAAACAACGTCAGGAAAAGCTGGTGTAGACTTTCTTTTCTGCAGGGCTGTCAGAGGTTGCCAAAGCCCAGGAGGAGCTGGGGGACGGGAGGACTGATAGGTGGGGAGGGCCACATGTGCTGATCTGTTTGCCCCAGTGGAATGCTCCTTTTTCAGATGGGGAAACTGAGACCCCGAGGAAGAAAGAAATTTGTCCCACAAGATATAACAGAAGTCTTTCTACTCTCCCAAGCACTTTCTACCTGATATGTACAACCACCCAGGAAAACTGCCAGCCGAAATACCTGCCCAACAGTTTCACACATGACAGACCTGAGATGGCACTGAGAGGTCAAATATCTTCTAGAGGGAGGGCTGGCCCCCACAAGGTGTGGCCCTTGGCCACCCTAACTTCAGAGTGCTGTGGGTCACCGTTCTGCATCTCCCCCAGTGCCCACTACCCCTCCTCCCCAGGTGGGTGCAGGGCCCTTCACCTGGAAATGGAAGATGCCGGCATAGCCATTCTGGAAGCTCTGGCCGTGTGGAACCACTCGGTGCAGGAGGGTGTCGTTGAGGGTGAGGGAGGCGATGGCAGCCAGGAGCCAACAGTCCCCTGGGATGAGAGGGACCCATGTAGGCCTGCTTTACCAATCTGCCCCCGAGGGGTGCACGCGGAGGCTCATGCGGGGGAGAACCTGGGGTGCCCAACTCCGCTTAGCTTACAGAAAAGACCTAGGAATCTGGGCAAACCAGCCCTGGTGCTGATAGCCAGAGCCTGTCTGGACTTGCAGGAGGGAGGAGTTGGGGCAGAGCCCAAAGGAACGGGAATGGGGAACTACCGTGGAAAAAACACCAGGAACCCCACCCCGAGGGGCCTACCCAGTGCTCCCTGGCAGATGTCTGTGCGGGTAGCTCCATCCACGATGAACTGGGGGTTTGACAGCAGCTCCTATGAGAGACCCAGAGTCCTGTCCCTGTGTTGGTTTCTCCAAGAAACTGGTGCCCACCCATCCCAGACCACACTTCCCACCAGGGTCCTGGAGTCCCATCCCCACTCCTCACCCAGGATCAGGGGTCAACTGAGTCCCACCCAGGGTGGCCCCCTCACCGTGGGACGCTTCCACTTGATGCCATAGGTCTTGGAGGAGTTGGGACCCAGGTCCTTGAAGCCTAGGCTGTGAGCCACCGGGGGGAAGGCCTCATCACGGAAGAGGGTCCCACTCTGCAGGCACTGTGCCCGCAGTTGCTCATAATCCTGGCCCAGGTACTTGATGGCATTCTCATGACGGCCCAGGCCCAGCTCCTTGGCCCGCTGCTTCTGCACTTGTGCTGATACCCCAGTGCAGTACACCGGTATGATGATCTCCTCTGCCATCCTATGGGATAGATGGGCCTGCTCAGAACCCAGGCCTTCCCAGAACTAGAACCTGCCCTCCTGCCCCTGCCCACCCTTTTGCCCCAAATCCAAGGTCTCCCTGCCTCACTTCCCCCTACATGGAGTCAGGGCTCTCAGACACCTCCCTATGCTCCCACGATCCAGAAAAGGGACTCCCCAGTTGCCGAGTGTGCGGGCCACCACCTCTCTACCCCCATACAATGCCACCACCTCTCCTTTCATGGCTCCCATTGTCCTAGGCCTGCAGCTCTGTGGTCAGCCAGAAGGCCAGGTGGGGCAGGGCGGAGCCTCCTGATGGCACAAGGAACTTGGAAGGTGGGAAACCCCAGGAAGGCCTCTGACCCTGTTTGCTGGCCTGTAACCCCCTCCCCTAACTAGCCAAGCTCCTAGCACACTAGCCCCTTTCCCTGGGGCTGAAAACTCCAGGCAGTTGGGGTCCCCCTCCCCAGACCCCTGAACAGGCTGCGATGCAGAGCTGGTGGACTCCAGCCCAGCGCTTGGAGACAGTGGTGAGCGCAGGCAGGGGCAGGCGCCTGGGCTGTGCCTTTTCCCGAGCCCCCACCCCTGTCCCAGGCACGCAGAGGGCCCCAAGCAAGGGCCGAGCTGGGGCAGCCCTCAGCCCCGGAGCAGTGGCTGCGGTCAGGGAATCCCAGCCCCGCCACCCAGCTTCTTACCTGGGGGAGGGGTGTTTGGGGGGGCTGCTACGGTCCCTGCGGCTGGCTTCCCGGTGGCAGCTCAGGGCAGGGCCCAACCAGGAAGAGCGCTCCTCCCCGCCCTCCTCCCGCCGCCCCTCCGCCCTCCGTCTCTTCTCTCCTCCTCCTCCTCGAGCTCCTACCCTGCTTCCTCTCGGCTCTCCCTTATCTCTCGGGCACGGTCTCTGACTATCTCTTACTCTCGGTGTCTCCCCACCCCTCCCTCCACAGGCCCCTGGCCAACACCGCAGGAGGACAAATTAGTAAAAGGCAGAGTTGTCCCTGGGGAGGGGCCAGCGCCTGTCGGGGTGGGGAGGGCAGGGGACGGAAGGGCACCGCGGGGGGTGGGGGAGGGCAGGGCAGGGGGTATTTTTAACCGGGGGCAGCAGCTCGAGTTGCAGGGCCAGGCGGCCCCACCCCGCGCTGCGCTCCCGGCGGGCACTCCAGCGCCGTCAGGCAGTGGCGGCACCGCCTCCCGCAGCCCCCGGCCCGCCCCCTCCCCAGCGCCCCTGGCTCCGCCGCTGCAGCTGTCCTCACCCGCTCCCAGCCGGTCCCCAGCGCGCCGCCGAGATTACCTCAGGCTGCGGCAGCTGCTCCAGGAGCAGCCGGTCTGGCGGCGAGCGGACCCCTGCCGGACGCTCGGCAAAAGGCAGCCCCACCCCGCCGGGTCCCCGCAGCAGCCGGGCTCCGGGCTGGGCCGCCTCCCCGCCCCCACCCCACCCCCGCGCCCTGGAGCGCAGGCCCCGGGCTCGGCCGCCCCGCTCCGCGGCCCCGTGCTTGCGGGCGGGGCGCGGGGGAACTGGGCCTCGCCGCGTGACCTTGGGTAAGTCCCTGGCCCACGGGGTCTTGGTTTCCCGGTGTGTGCGGCGCATGAATTGGAGGTGAGCAACCGTGGGAGCCCATTTCTCTCTGGCGTTCTGGGGTTTCTTGAACCGGGAAACTTGGAGAAGTGGACATTCCTGCCCTCTCCGCCAGACCATCAGCCCACCCATCTGGAAGCGCCCATATGCCGCCTTACCCAGGAGAGGGCGGCAGAGGCTGTGAGCAGGACCGAAGGCCCACCCAGCACACGGAGATCCTGCTTCACGGACTGCAAGAAGGTGGGGAGTCAAGAAGGGCATGGGGGGACTGCAGCAGTCCCCAGGTCAGGGCTTTTCGCTGGTCTGGGGCCCCAGCCCAGCAGCTGCTGCACCCTTTATAGGCCCTATACACAGCATTTTGCCAGGGAAACACTGTATAGCTTTCCTAGGACTCTAGGGCCCATGACTCCAAAAGTTAAGAGCCACTGATCTAATTGGACCCCACTCTCGCCCCCAGTTTACAGATGAGGAAAACTGAGGCTTGAAAGGGTGTAACTTGCCTGAACTCCCTCACCTGGTGAGTCAGGGCTGGAGCCAGCTCCTGGGCTATATGCCCTGATTCACCATTCACCATTTATCTTCACTAAACCCTTCTGGCAGGTCTTTGCATAGCAGAGACCCATGACTAAGGCAGACCAGCCCCTTAATCCTTTGAGGATTAAGGAAGCTGAGTCCTGTTTATGGACCAATAGGATTTTAGACAAGGTGCTGGTCAAGGTGTTCCTAGTAGAAAGAATAGCAAGCGGGCCAGGCCAGGCTTGGTGGCTCACGCTTGTAATCTCAGCACTTTGGGAGGCCTAAGTGGGAGGATTGCTTGAGGCCAGGAGTTTGAGACCAGCCTGAGCAACATAGTGAGACCCCATCTCTACAGAAAATTAAAAATTAGTTGGGCGTGGTGGCACGTGCCTGTAGTCCTCAGGAGGCTGAGGCAGGAAGACTGCTTGTGCCTAGGAGTTCAAGGTTATAGTGAGCTATGATCAGGCCTCTGCACTCCAGCCTGGGTGACAGAGCAAGACTCTGTCTCTAAAAAAAAAGGACAGTGAGGGCAAAAGTCTAGAGGCTGGAGGAACACACACCAATAAAGGGAACTGCAAGTATTTGTTTCTTGTGGCTGGATCACAGGGAACAGGGAGGTCTGGGAGAGGGAAGATGTGCTGCACAGGTAGCAAAGCCCCCTGGCTCAACCCCTGTGCCCCACAATACTTTCACAAACCTTCTGCCACTCCTGCTGACTGCATTTGATTGTTTCCCAAATGGGCACTGAACACTTCCTATATGCACAGGGCATTGTGCTCACCTGGGCATAAGATGGTGAAGACCCATGGCCTTGGCCCCTCTGAAGGAGGCAGACTTTGAACCAGTTATTATACCCATAGTTAACTGGGAGGAAAGAGTTGGTGCTAAGGTAATGCCCACTGAAGCCCTATCTAGTCCAGGTGTTAAAGGAGGTTTTAATCAGAGGGAGTTACAGCAGGGGTCAGGGAGATGCCAGGTAGGGGAATTGCCAACAAGAAGTCTTGGCATGGTAGAGGAACTGAAGTTTGCTAATTTCGCTTAAGCAGAAAGAAGAGTGGGGAGAGTGGTAGGGCTGGGTGGGCCATGGGAGCTTAGATTTTATTCTACTTGAGGTAGAAGACTGAACAAATTTGAACAAAGGGGCCCTGTGTTGCTCACACCTGTCAGCCCAAGACTTTGGGAGGTTGAGTTGGGAGAATTGTCTGAGACCAACTGTTTGAGACTGGCGTGGACAACATAGCAAGATCCCATCTCTACAAAAAATTTAAAAATTAGCCGGGTGTGGTGGTGCACATCTGTAGTCGCAGCTACTTGGGAGGGAGAATTGCTTGAGCCCAGGAGTTTGAGGTTACAGTGAGCTAGTGAATTCTAGTCTGGGCAACAGAGTGAAACCTTGTCTCTAAAAAATAAAAAAAACAATTAAAAACCAGATTTGTACAAAGGAAAGAGGAGGCTGCAGGGGAGTGGGTTGGGAGTGGGGGGTAGGAAAAGAAGGGAATCCAGACAAAAGACTAGGACAGGTATCCTGGGACAGGGAATGGTGGTTCAAACTAGTGAGTTGTCAGGTAGAAGAAGATGGATTTGATGACTGTTTAAGATATACCATATCAAAATTTAACTCAAACTGGATTACACACCTAAATATAAACCTGCAAACTATAAAACTTCTAAAAGAAAACAGGAGAAAACCTTTACAATCTTGGGTTTGGCAAAGCTTTCTTAAACATGACACAAAAAAGCATAAACAATAAAAGAAAAAACAATAAGTTGAACTTCATCAAAATAAAACACTCATTCTTCAAAATGCACCATTATGGAAACAAAAAAAACCAAGCCATAATCTAGGAGGATAGGAGGAAATATTTGCAAAGATTATATCTGACACAAAAATTATATCTGACTTGTACTTAGAACTTGTATAAAGAATTTTTACAGGTAAAAAAAATAATTCAATAAAAATGGACAAAACATTTGAATAGATAGTTCATCCAAGAAGGTATATGGATGGCAAATAAACACACAAAAAACACTCTACACACTACTCTTGGGGACATGCAAATTTCCTTTCGTTCTCCCTTTGCTGCCACATTGGGTCCGGTTGTCATCTGTGGCGTATGGACTTGCTCTTGCCCCTATAATC
The DNA here is from genome assembly GCF_000956105.1 of Propithecus coquereli. Lineage (NCBI taxonomy): Eukaryota > Metazoa > Chordata > Mammalia > Primates > Indriidae > Propithecus > Propithecus coquereli. The sequence continues at coordinate 1,534,276 of NW_012136081.1, forward strand.
CTATCTTTCTCTCCTCAATAAACTTCATTTTCGTGCTTGCCTTAAAAAAATAAATACAAATTAAAACCATTAGACTGATCACCTACTAGAAGGACCACTTCTAGAAGAACTACCTACTAGAATGGCTAAAATTTAAAAGATTGACTGTGTTGTCAAGGGTGTCAAAGAACTGGAACTTTCACACTGTTGGTGGAAGTGTAAAATAATACCACCACTATGGAAAATAGTTTGGCAGTTTCTTTAAAATTCAGCAATAAGAAGAAATGAGCTTTCATGCTACAAAAATTTAAATGCATATTGCTAAGTAAAAGAAGCCAGTATGAAAAATCTACATACTGTATGATTCCAACTACTGTATAGAACATTCTGGAAAAGACAAAACTAGAGGTAGCAAAAAGATCAGAAGTTGCCAAGAGTTTGGAGAGGGAGGGAGGGATGAATGGGTGGGGCACAGGGCATTGTTAGGGCAGTGACACTACTCTGTGTGATACTGTGATGGTGGCTACATGATATGCATTTGTCCAAACCCATAGAATGTGCAACATTCTAGAGTGAAACCTAATGTAAACTATGAGTTGAGTTAATAATATTGTGTCAATACTGCCCATCGATTGTAATGAATATACCACACTAATGCAAGATGTTAATAATAGGAGAATCTATGCCAAAGGGAGAGGGGTATATGGCAACTCTGTGCTTTCTGAGAAATTTTTCTGTAAACCTTAAATTGCTGTAAAAAATAAAAGTCTATCTTTAAAAAGTTTAAACATACACCTACCATATGATCCAGCCATTCTGTTACTGGGCATTTGCTGAAGAGTACACAAATATTCATAGCAGTTACACAAATATTCATAGCAGTTTTAATTGTAATAGCTAAAAACTAGAAACAACAAATGATCCTCACCAGGTGATGGGTAAACACAAAACCTGTGGTATATCCGTGCAATGGAATACTACTCAACAATAAAAAGGAACCATGGATAAATCTCAGAATGCTACTGAGCGTGAGAGCCAGCCAGACAAGAATGCATACTATATAACTCCATTTATATGAAAATACTAGAAAATGTGCACTAATCTAGTGACAGAAAGCAGACCAGTGGTTGCCTGGCAAATGGGAAAGGGTGGGAGGGAAGGACTGCAAAGGGGCTTGAGGAAATTTGAGGGGGAGATGGATATGGTCATTATCTTGATTATAGTAATGGTTTATGGGCATGTGTGTATACCAAAACAAAAATTGTGCACTTTAAATATGTGTGCTTTGGTTTATTTTATGTCAATAAAGATGTTAAAAACAATAGAATTAATCACTGGTTAGATACGACCCTGGAGACCAGGGCCGAAGACAAACTCCAGACTTGACCTGGCTTGAGCACCTGAGTGGATTGGTGAGAAGAGAGAACCTCACCACTGAGCTGGGGGAACAGTGCAGGGTCAGGTGTGGGGTATCTTGAGGATCCCCCTAGCCAAGGGGAGATGCCTGGGGATGGGGAACAGGCCTGATGCTCAAAATAGAGGTACAAATTTGGGGGTCACTGGCCATTGGTGCCACCCAAAAGAAGTAGAGGACAGGGGATTGACACTTTGTTCTGGATACAAAGCTGCTTCATAAAGATGTCAGTTCTCAAAGTCATCTATAAATTTATCACAATTAAAAATTCTAACACCCATCAGCAATAAAGTTGATCCCAGAGTTCGCTTTGTTTTTTCACACACACACAAAAAAATTCTAAGAGGTTTTTCAGGGGTGGCAAGAGACTAGAAAAGCTGATTTAAAGATCATATGGAAAATTAAACAAGCGGGAAACTTCTGAAAACGAAAGAAGTAGTAAGTGGAGATTAACCCTACCAGATGTTAAAACATGAGAAATTTATGTTTAAAATGTAATAATGAAAGACGGGTACTGACATATATAGATGAACGGAAGACAGAGAAATTTAGAAACAGATCCACATGCATACAGGCATTTAGTAGATGATAAAAGTACTGTTTATTTCAAATCCGTTAAGAAAAGAGTTATGCAATAAGAGACATTAAGAAAAAGGAGGAAAAAATAAATTTGGATTCATAATTTGCATCTTAGAAGAAATTCCAGATGAACTCAAGGTTTAAATGTAAAAAAAGAAAAATAAAGATATGGCCAGCCATCTCAGTGTGGAAAGGGTCTTTTTAAACTATGGCACAAAACCCAAAGGCCATAAAATTTTATTTTTTATTACATTAAAAATCTATACTTGAGGGCAGAGCCTAAAAAGAAATCTATACAGTAATAATAAAATGATAAAGTGAAAAAACATTTACAGTTAACATCTTAATGCCATAAACCCCATAAACTGTTAAGAAAAATATTGGCTGGCCATGGTGGCTCACACCTGTAATCCCAGCCTTTGGGAGGCTGAGGCAAGAGGATTGCTTGAGGCCAGGAGTTTGAGACCAGTCTGAGCAACATAGCAAAACCATGTCTCTATAAAAAAAAAATTAAAAAATAGCCAGGCATGGTGGCACACTCCTGTAGTCCCAGCTACTCAGGAGGCTGAAGCAGGAGGATTGCTTGAGCCCAAGAGTTTGAGGTTACAGTGGGCTATGATGATGGCACTGCACTCCAGCCTGGGTGATAGAGCAAGACCCTGTCTAAATATATAAATAAATAAGAAAAAAATATGTCAATCAGAAACCCAAAACAGTGGAGAAATGGACATGAGACAGGATGCTTCACAGATAACACAGTTCAAGTAGAATATGACAAATAGCTCTTAAACATGTGAAAAGATGCTTGAGCTCACTCAAAAGAGAAAGAAATGCAAATAGGCTGGGCGCGGTGGCTCACGCCTGTAATCCTGGCTCTCTGGGAGGCCAAGGCGGGCGGATTGTTTGAGCTCAGGAGTTCGAAACCAGCCTGAGCAAGAGCGAGACCCCGTCTCTACTAAAAAAATTAGAAAGAAATTAATTGGACAACTAAAAATATATAGAAAAAATGAGCTGGGCATGGTGGCGCATGCCTGTAGTCCCAGCTACTCGGGAGGCTGAGGCAGGAGGATCGCTTGAGCCCAGGAGTTTGAGGTTGCGGTGAGCTAGGATGACCCCATGGCACTCACTCTAGCCAGGGCAACACAGTGAGACTCTGTCTCAAAAAAAAAAAAAAAGAAATGCAAATGAAAACGTCACCAAGAGACCATTTTCCACTTGTCAATTTGGCAAAGATAGAAAGTCTGGTACCGCACTGGGTGGCGAGTGTTCTGGAAAATAGGTCTTCTCATGCTGCTACTGGGGGATGGGGCATTGGTCCCTTCCCTGGGCTGCAATCAAATAGAATCTTGTAATTATTTTAATACAACCCCCTTCCCCAGAAAAGACAGACTGAGAACTCGAAAGTGTAAAATTTTCGTTAATGGAGGTGATGGGAAGGCTTCCCAGAGGAGGTAGCATTTGGACTAGACCTGGATGTTCATTGAAAGTCTTATGCTCCTGTAGTCCCAGGGCGTGTGGGCATAGCTTGCTTCTATAGAGGGACATTTGGCAAAAATCGCCAAAATGACAAGTTTGACTTGGCCCTTGGCTGAGCAATTCTTCTAGGAATTCATTCCACAGATATGTTTTTTACATTTGAATAATAGTAACCCTACAAAGTCACTCACCGTAGCAGTGTTTGGAATAGCAGAAGCCGAACAGTTTGTTTACGGTATGTAGCCATGAAGGGGACTACGGCACAGCTATAAAAAGGAACGTAGGAAAAAGGCACCATCTTCAAACTATGGTCATCAGCGTACAATAGGATGCTTGGAGTTCTAGCACATAATGAAAAGAGGTGGGAAATGTATGCATATTTGGTGTGGTGTCTTTTTTCTGACACCACTTCTCACACAAAATATTAACACATTTTTTCACACCAATTCTCCAATATCAGGTGGGTGTTTGACAATTCAGTTCCATTCTGACACTAACTCCTGGGCTTGGCACAGACCCAATAGGTTAAGGGTTCAATCCCACAAGGCTGCCCCACTTTGGATGCCAGCCACAACTAGGATGCCCAGGCGACCCACATTTCTGCCTGACCATCTACAAATTTGGGGGTTCCCACCACCCCTTTTCAGGTGTGATAATTCGGTAAAGACTCACAGAACTTGGGAAAGTGCTTTACTTGCTACAATATTACATTATTGCGAAGGTAACAATTCAGGAACAGCCAGATGGAAGAGATCCATATGGCAGGGTGTTAGGGGTGGGGGTTCAGGGTTCCATGCCCACTCCTACCCTCCCTGCACATCTATGTGCTCAAGGGTGTTTATAACCCAATCTTAAGCCCCCAGCCCCCACCCTGCCACCTCATTAGCATAAACTCAGGTATGATCTTGTTAGGAATAACTCGGGGGCTTGCTATGAACAAAAGACATTACTATGCTCGGAAAATCCCAAGGATTTGGGGAGCTCTGTGTTCCAAACAAAATATATTTAAATTTTTTATTATACCACATTTGATTCTGTATGTTTAGATTTGCTCTGGAAGGACAAAAGAAACTGTTACTGTCGTTGCTTCCAGGGCAGGACACCAGGTGGCCAAAGTCAGGGGAAGGTGGGTGACTCTTGGTTCCAAATGTACATGTGAATATAATACCTATTGGAAAAACAAATTAAAAATACTTTTTAGTCCTTGTCTTGGCATCTAATGTCCTCAATCTCTAGGCTTTCTTACCTCTGTCCAGACTCCCCAGCCGTCTCCATCCCCAAACACACCTTCCTCCGTAGCCTTTCCAGAGGCAGCAGCAGCTCCTTCCACTGGAACACCCATGGCTTCCGTCTATTGATGTCAGACACTGTTCTAAGCCATTCTATGGGATTAACCCATTCAAATCCCACAACACTCATTTTGTATAAACCCATTTTACACTGGGCCTGGTGGCTCACACCTGTAATCCCAGTGACTCAGGAGACTGAGACAGGAGGATCACTTGAGACCAGGGGTTAGAGACCAGCCTGGGCAACACAAGACCCCATCTCTTAAAAATTATACATATAAAAAAAACAAAACCCAAAGCACGAACACCAGGCCTGGTGTGGTGACTCACATCTATAATCCCAGTACTTTGGAAGGCCAAGGAGGGAGGATTGCTTGAGGCCAGGAGTTTAAGGTTACAGCCAGCTATGATCAGACCACTACACTCTAGCCTGGGTGACAGAGCGAAACCCTGTCACTAAAAACCAAAAACCATTTTACACATGAGGCAATGGAGGCACAGGGAGATTAAATAACATGCCAAAGTCACATAGGGACCTAGAATTTAAATTTTTTTTTTTTTTTTTTTTTGAGACAGAGTCTCACTCTCCTGCCTGGGCTAGAGTGCCGTGGCATCATCCTAGCTCACAGCAACCTCAAACTCCTGGGCTCAAGCGATCCTCCTGCCTCAGCCTCCCAGGTAGCTGGGACTACAGGCACCCGCCACCATGCCCGGCTAATTTTTTCTATTTTTAGGTGTTTGGCCAATTTCTTTCGATTTTTAGTAGAGACAGAGTCTCGCTCTTGCTCAGGCTGGTCTCTAACTCCTGAGCTCAAGCGATCCGCCCGCCTCGGCCTCCCAGAGTGCTAGGAATACAGGCGTGAGCCACCGCGCCCGGCCCTAGAATTTAAATTTTAAACTGGCCCCGAAGACCAAATCTTTATTTTAAAATATTTTTATCAGAGGCTAGAGTACAATGGTACAATCGTAGCTCACTGCAACTTCAAACTCCTGGGCTCAAGCAGTGCTCCCATCTCAGCCTCCCGAATAGCTGGGACTACAGGTGCATGAGACAGTCTTTCCGCCAACGTCCAGGTCCAGTCCAAATGCCAGCTCCACTGGGAAGCCTTCCCATCATCTCCTTAATGAGAAATTTACACTTTGAGGTCTCACTCTGTCTTTTGGGGGGATAGGGGATTGTATTATAATAATTACTATATTCTATTTGATTGCAGCCCAGGGAAGAGACCAAGTCTTATTCCTAAAGAGACCTTCCCCTAAAGACATTTCTAGACTGAGTACAGAGCTGTTTTCCATCTGAGCTTTATTCCCAATAAGTTCCAGGCCTTCTTCTCAGGGCTGCATATACCTCATCTCACTTAATCCTATCTATACTGTGCAGCTCTCATCATCCATAGGTGACAGATGTTACAGAGGAAACTGTTTCAGGACAATAGCAACTGGCCACCAGTGGGAAGGGGCAGAGCTGTGACAGAGCCTGTGCTCACACATCCTAACCCTGGCAGACCTCTCCCTCCCCACCCCTGCCCCGACCCTGGGTCAAGGAGCCAAGCCAGGACATAAGCGCAGTTGGTATCCTATGGACACAAATTTATTAGAAGTTGCAGGTTGGGAGGAAAGGGTGGGGGTGGCACTGCCAGCCTGAGACCCCCGAGAGAGGAGGCTGGAGGTTGGGGCACAGCCAGTAGAGCATGGGTCGGTGGCCAGTGGCGGGCTGTTCTTCCCCCTGCGGAGCATCAGCGTCTGGGGTGTGAGGAAGGCTGTGGGAAGACTGCAGAGGGGAGAGTGAGGCTGAGAGAGAGGAAACCACCTGAGCCCACACAGCTAGGAGCGGGCACAGCTTCGCCCCCAGCCTTCATGCCCCTCCCTCCCACTCCTGCCTCCCAGGCTCTGCCAGCCCCCCAGCTCCTGTCCCCAACTCACTCTGGAAGGTGTATGTGCCTGGCTCCAGTTGCATCTGGGGGGGCAAGATGATGAAGAAGTCCCCACCCCAGGGGTTTTTGACTGCCGAGAGATAATTTTGGGAATAAGGATGGTGGCACTCCAAGGTCAGGGAAGGGCACTTGGATGATGCAGGCAAAGGTTGGTGGTGGCTGCGCTGCTGCGGCAAGTCACAGAGGGAACAAGGGGGCGGTGACAGGCCGGGGCCTCGGGGGAAGCGGGCTGGGACCTGCGGACAGCCCCTCTGAACCCCGCCATGGTGGGGGCGCCGCTCCCGAGTCCACGCCCAGTGCGACGGCTCCTTTGCCATGACCTGGGAGAGGCAGAGGGAACAGTGAATGCGGAGGAGGCCCAGCCTTCCCCCCACCCCAGGCGACAGCCCAGCCTCACCTCCTCACAGCACTGGCGGCTCACCAATGCCCGGAAGCCCATCCGTGCCCACAGTTCATCCCTCTGCTGCAGGAATTTCCCCACCTGAAGACACCAATCTTCTCCCAGGGCCCATGGGAAAATCTCACATTTGGGCTCCTCCAGGTCCTCCTCCATGTCATTCGCAAGGTACCTAGCCACAGCGGCACGGGGTCAGGGAGCAGAGGCCACAGCATCTGCCCAGCCCCGTCTCACACCTCCCGGACAGTGCCTCCCCCACCCACCTCCGCCACTCACAGTGCCAAGAACAGGTTTCTGTGGGTATACTCGCTGAGTTTCAGGTGGGCGCGCTGGAAGTAGACCAGCACCATGGCCAGGAGATACTGCAGAGACAGATGAGGGGGGCTGGAGTTAGCCTCTGGGGATTAGGAGCTGGCAGCCAGGTTCACTTGCACCTGAGGAGGTTTTCGTGCAGGGAAGAAAAGAAGGTAAAATGGTGGGGAGGGGCCTGTGTAGACAGGGGTTCTAAGGGTGGAAAGGGAGCACCCCCCACCAGACCGGGGACCCAATAAGGTAGCTGCACTCAATTCCCACCAGTTCAACCTCACCCCCACTGTGCCTCTCACCTTATCCGAAATCCGGAAGCAGCGGTCTGTGGAGAGGAAATCCTGGACAAAGCTGTCTTCTAGGGATAGGAAAGAGAAACAGGGGGCCTGGGGTTACCACTGCCCCCCAAAGAGTGGCATCAAAAGCTCCGAAGCCCAAGCTGCCACCGAACCCACTTTCTGACAGCACCCCCTCCCACCAGCCAAAGCTGGGTCACCTGTGGGGAGGCGCAGAGGCCTCAAGCAGGATCCCACCTTTCACATCTGCTCTGGCACCAGGCCCCGCAGCCCCCTCCCATACCTGCCCCCCAAGGAAACTCACCCAGAAGGTTGAGGAAGGCCTGGAGCTCCTGATGCTGCCGGGAATGGAGAAATCCATTGCCCCCACCTTGCCAGCTGCAGCCCCCCAGCCTCACCTGGGTTGTAACCACAGGGACATAGGCAGGGTCTTGGGCCTCACTCATCTCATAAGGGGTGAAGGTGGGGCGTGGCAGGGTGACCTGTAGCGAAAGCAGGCTCAGGACTTAGCATCTACCCCCTTGCACAGATCAAGGGGGTGGCAACAGGGGGGCCAGGATGGGAGAGGGATAGATGCAGAGACTTAGAGGCTCAGAACAGAGGCCAGCGAGGATGCACGGGGTCACGAGGCCAGAAAAGAAGCAGAGTTGCTGGAGGCTGTGGCACCTCGCCTTCCTCCTGGCACCCCAGGCCAGGCCAGAGGGTAACAACAGCAGCACCAAACACTGCGGAGGGCTTCCTAAGTGCCTGGAGCTGTGCTAAATGCCTTTGGGCTGTCATCTTATTCCATCCTGGCAGGAAGGCACGTTTAACAAAAGACCTATTTTCAATCTAGGAACCTGAAGCATGAGGCCTCACAGCTGGTTAAAGATGAAGCCCACTGAACCCCAACAGTTTAATCGCTCCTCTGGCCCCCCAACCCATAACCACCACCACCACCCCACCCTGCACCAAAGAAGAGAGTTGAAAGGGCCACTGACCTGGTACACTGCTGGGAGGGTGGGGGATACTGAGGCCCAGAGAGAGAAATGATACTAGACAAATACTTGGATTTAGAGCAAGTTGAGGTGAGGCCACCTAAAACATTTCTAGATACTTTCCTAAACCAGGTCTCATCCCCAGAGAGAGCGGTCAACCAAAGGGCTCGAAAGAAGATGCTGCCTACCACCCTTGGGTCAATCTGGGTACCTCCATCTAGGTTCTCACAAGCCTGGAGCTCCTGGTGCTCCACCTGGTGCCCAGTCTCCTCCTCCAAGAAGCCTTACCTGAGCTCTGGGGCTACCCACAGAATAACTCCCAGCCGTCCCGCCAGTGCCCTTATATAGCCCGCCCTGCCCCGCCCTGCTCCTGCCATCCACCAATCCAGCCCTTCCTGAGAAGGGGCGGGGCTTGGCCCCCGCCTCCTGCCTTTACCTGTGAACGCAGGCACCACCCGCCTCCCACCTGCGGCTTCCTGGTGTAAAAGCTCCATTACCTTCAAGAAGGATGGAGGCAGGCCAGCTGGACCCCAGGGCCTGAAACCCCACAGGACGGGGCGGGGAACCATGACCCCCGTCCCTCTCTTGATAAATGCAGCGCCAAGGTGCTGAGCCTGGAAAGGAGGCCTGGGCTGCAAGGGCCTGATGGGTAAGTTTTAACTCACTGATTGCGCCTTTCTGGGGCAGGGTCTCCGGGACTATGTGAATATCTCTGAATCTCTTGGCTTCTCTAGGTCTCTTGGTCCCCCTGGGTTTCTCTGAGTCTCCCTAGGTCTCTATGGGTCTCTGAGTCTTTCAGTCTCTGAATCTCTCAGACTTTCTGGATGTCTCTGGTCTCTGGGTCTCTAGGTCTTTAGGTATCTCTGGGTGTCTCTGGTCTGGCTGGGTTTCGTGGACTCCCCAGGCCACCGCCCATGCTCCCTGAGGTGGCAAGGCTTTCCCTGACCACCTGGTCTCCATCAAGCCACGCTGTTTTTGTGAGTGTGCATGCTCACGCATGCTTTCCCTCATGTATTGCTGGCCTCTGCCGGAAAGGAAGCAGTGAAGCCAGCAGCCTTCATAGCCACGTCCCTAAACATCTTCTGGTGCTTATTGAAGAGGCTAGAATAGAATCAGCTCATGTGTTCTTCACAGCAAACTTGTGAAGTGGGTATGATCAGTAGCCTCATTTTATAAATGAAAAAACAACTAATACACAGAGTTTGGGTTGTTTGCAGCGAGGTTAAGTAACTTCCTGCCAGCCACACAGCCAGGAAGTGGAGAGTTCCAGCCTCTGAATTGTCATGTGTCCAGGCCCAGAATTGGACAAAGCCTGACACGGAGGAGGTGTTCAGTGAAACTGAATGAATTCCCCAGACCACCTGTGTTTTCAACCTCTCTCCTCTCCCCACCATAATTAAGGATAGAGGTCAGTCAGGGAGACCACAGAGAACCTGTGCCTGAGCGTGTCCCCTGGGTGGGCTTCCAGGCCCATTCCCCTCAGGGCCAGCCTCGGAGATCCGACACTCCACACTGGGGAAAATATTTTTAAAATATCTTTGGTTTGAAAGAATTTAGACTCACACAGATGTCCCTTAAAAAATTTAGAAAATTTTCATGTCCTGTTCCCTGAGCATCTCCCAATGTTAACATCTCACATAACCATAGTTCAATTAGAACCAGGAAGTTGCCATTGGTACAAATAAACTATCGATCTTTTTTTTTTTTTGAGACAGAGTCTCACTCTGTTGCCCAGGCTAGAGTGCCATGGCATCAGGCTAGCTCACAGCAACCTCAAACTCCTGGGCTCAAGCGATCCTCCTGCCTCAGCCTCCCGAGTAGCTGGGACTACAGGCATGTGCCACCATGCCCAGCTAATTTTTTCTATATATTTTTAGTTGTCCAGCTAATTTCTTTGTATTTTTGTAGAGACAGGGTCTCGCTCTTGCTCAGGCTGGTCTCAAACTCCTGAGCTCAAACGATCCACCCACCTCGCCCTCCCAGAGTGCTAGGATTACAGGCGTGAGCCACCGCGCCCAGCCGAGAGTTCTTTATAGATTCTGAAAGCAAGCCGTTTGTTGGATTTATGATTTGCAAATATTTTCTCCCAAACTATAGTTTATCTTTTCATTCTCTTAGCATTGTCTTTCACAGGGCAAAAGTTTCTAATTTCAGTGAAATGCAATTTGTCAACTTTTTTTTTTTAATGGATTGTGAGAAGGCTTCAAAGGCAGGGAGTCTCCCTAAGATAAGAAGTCCCAGAGAGTGGACAAAAACCAGAGAGAGGAGAGAGGTATTGAAGGACAGGCCACTGTACGAGAAGGGGCCAGAGCCTCAGGGCTCCCAAGCCCTGGCTGGATGTCTATGAGGCCATGGGGGTACAGAGGAGAGAGGTGGGGGAGGAGCTGGAGAAAGTGGTGATGATCCCTGATTGTGGTAGGCAGAGGGCAGCCGACCCTCCAGGCCTGGTTCTGGGCCCCTTTGCTCTGCGTGTGCTCCCTCATTTGCTCTCCGAATTGTCTATTCTACCAGCTTTAGATCTCTCCAGAGGCTCTTCCCAGCACTGACCACTCCCCCAGGTTCACACTTGAACCCCTAGCTGCCTCTTCGACACCTGTACTTGGATTCATCATCTGCCCCCATGAACCCCATAAGTGCCTTCCTCAGTTTTCCCTATCTACTTACAGTAGTTGAAAAAAAAAACAACTCCCCCCCACACACCAAAAAACCTGGAAATTATTGTTTTGTAAGTAAACTTTTTATTGCAGCACAGCAGCCACTGGGAAGAGTGCACAGATAACATAAGTGAATAGCTTGGTGGGTTTTCCGATCACACCCGTGGAACCAGCAGCCACGTGGAGAGGCAGCACATTACCAGTGGCCCCACTGTCTGCTCCCCACACCTTCACCCCGTCTCTAGCCACCCCCCACCCCTGCAAGGTTCATCATCGTTCTGGCCTCTAGTATCACAGGTTAGTTTCGCCTGTTTTGGAACTTTGCGTAAATATTATAGAATCACACAGTAGGTCTGCCTTAGGATGAGATTCATTTAGGCTGCTTCATTCTCCCTGCTGGGGGAATGTTGCTATTCCCCTAGATGAATATTAGGGAATATGTCTACCTTCTTTCTTGCCCCCAACATTCAATTTATTACTAAACCTTGTGGATTCTAGCTCAAAAAGATCTTCCTAATCCATGCCCTCCTCTCCTCCCCACTGCCTCCTTCCTGGGCCAGGGCTATGTCATCTGCTGCCTGGACTACTACTTGGTCCCCTAAACAGTCTCCAGACTTCCTTGGGCAATTGGCCCTCTCTAGAGCTGGAATGATCTTTTCATCAAATGCAAACTCCTTATTTGTAGTGCTCATCAATCTGCAATCATCTTGTTTCCCTGCTTCTTGTGTGTTTTCCCCACTAGAAAGTCGGCCTTGTCCATCCTCTCACCCCCTGACTCAGAGCCACTACAGTTGTCCCTTGGTATCAGCAGAGGATTGGTTCCAGGATTCCCGAGGATACCAAAATCTGTGGATGCTCAAGTCCCTTTTATAAAATGGGGTAGCATTTGCACATAACCTGTGCATGTCCTTCTGTATACTTTAAATCATCTCTACATTACTTGCAATGCCTAATACATTGCAACTGCTATGTAAATATTAGGCCATTAAATATGAAATATTCAATTTCAAATCAAAAGTTTGGTTTAATATATCTCAAACAAGAAGCAGTACAATTAATCAAAGTATGAGCCTAAACTATCATCACAGTTTTGCCATCTTAACGGTAGCTTGTCTATGCCAGCAGCAAAGAAGCCTAGAGAGTGAGTAGCGATGAAATCGCCAAAAGCATTTTCCACAGCTTGTTGAGAACTGAATATTTTTCCTTGGAAGAAGTAGTGGTTAGTTGGTGCAAGTCTGGTGAATATGGTGGATGACAGAGAGTTTCTAAGTCCAACTGCTGTAGTTTGAACAGCGTTGTTTGTGCAACATGTGGTTGATCATTGTCTTGCAAGAGGATTGGCCTGTCTCTGTTGACCAATCTCGGCTGCTTTTTTTTATTATTATTATTATTTTATTTTTCTTCTCATGTGCATGGCTGTGCATCTAAATCTCGGCTGCTTAATCTCAAGCATCCTCCTCATTTCATCTAATCGGTTGCAGTAGACATCACTGTAATCAATTGACCAGGTTTCATGAAGCTGTCATTTCCTACGATAACAATGCCTTCTTCTGGACTATCTCCTGAAGGACCTGCCTTTTAGGAGGTATTTTTTACAGTTTAATTTTTTTTAATATGTAGAAGGAATACACTCTACAATAACAATAAAAAGTGAAATATTAGCTGGGCACAGTGGCTCATGCCTGTTGCTGAAAGTGGAAACACTAGAAACATTTCACTAAGTTCAGGAACAAGGCAAGAATGCCAACTATCTCTGCTACTGTTCAACATTTTACTAGAGGCATTAGCCAATGTGATTAGATAAGAGAAATAAAGTATAAGCATAAGAATTGGTAAAGAAAATACAAAACTATCTTGGCCTCCCAGAGTGCTAGGATTACAGGCGTGAGCCACCTTGTCCAGCTGGAACTTACATTTTTAACTTACTAAAACATCTTCCACATCAGGATATAGAGATGTACCTCATTCTTATTACTTAAAGACCATATTTCAGGCAAGGCAGAGTGGCTCACACCTGTAATCCTAGCACTTGAGAGGCCAAGGCAGAAGGATCACTTGAGCCCAGGAGTTTGAGACCAGCCTGGGAATAATGAGACCCCACCTCTACAAAAAATAGAAAAATTAGCTGGGCATGGTGACATGCACCTGTAGTCCCAGCTACTTGGGAGGCTGAGGCAGGAGGATTGCTTGGGCCCAGGAGTTCAAGGTTGCAATGAGCTATGATGATGCCATTGTACTCTAGCCCAGGGGACGGAGCAAGATCCTGTCTCAGGAAAAAAAACAAAGACAAATTTCAGACTACAAAAAGAGAACACTTATAGACACACCTACGTATCCACCAGGGAGCTTATGAAATAAAACATTATAAACCCAGCTGTCTACCTCTCTGTGATCATGTTCCTCTTACATCTCCTCACCTCCCATCCTAAATTTGGTGTATTTCTTTATACTTTTACTAGTATTAATGTATCTCTATCCATAAACAAGATATGGTAAATGGTATCTTACTATATGTATTCTTCTGCAACTTGTTATTTTGGTCAACATTATGTTTTAGAGATTTCTCCACGTTGAATCTCATTTTTCATTTTCACCATACAGTATCCCATTGCATGATTAAATCACAACTTATTTACACATTCTCTTCTAAGGATGTCCATTCAGGTGTTTACGGTTTTCCTGTACTTACAAACAATGCTGCAATGAATATTCTGTGCGTGTGTTCCTTTTCTACTCGTGGGAGAGTTCCTCTAGCAGTAACATTGCTAGGGTGAAGCATATGTACATTTTTATCTTTACTAGATATTATCAAGGCATTCTCCTTCTCCTGCCTTCATGGAGTTAATTCTGCTTCACACTCTTGACACGTTGGGATGTTAAGATTTTTTACTTTCTGCGAACACATGAATGCGAAATTATTTCTGAGTCTTGTGCAAATTTTCATTTCCCTAATCATCGATGATGTTGAACATCCTTTCAAGTTGTTTGTGTCTGTGTAAACAGGGATTTTCAGTTCTCTTGGGCATACGTATACCTAGGAGTAGAACTTCTGGGTTATATAGTAACTGTACATTGAACTTATTGAGGAACTGCCAAACTGCTTTCCAAAGTATTTACAGTATTTTACATTCCCACCGGAGATGCATAAGGGTACCAGTTTCTCCACAGATTTGCCAACGCTTGTTATTGTCGGTATTTTTTTATTACAACCATCTTAGCAGGTGTGAAATGATATCGCTGTGGTTTTCATTTGTATTTCCATAATGACTAATGATACTTAATATCTTTTCATGGGTTTACTGGCCATTTTTTTTTTTTTAGAAACTGATGTATTATTTTCCGTCAACTTTATTTCCATCTTGTTTAAGAGCCTGTGGAAGAACAGCTTATGACCACTCAGTGGTTGTTCTCACCCATTCAGTGGCCTGAGCAGTGGGAGCTGCAGACCAGGTTTCTGTGGGGACCTGTGAATAGGCAACAGAGCCACCTGTCCGCCTTCAGACCAGTCTGCAACCTCAGGCTGGGTAGCAGTAAACTCGGGAGCTGGAGCAGTCCGTTCACCCTGAAATTCCTCCTTCGTCACAGCTTTTCAAGTGGCAGCCTGCTCTTCCTTTTCAATCTCTTCAGGATCTCTGTAGAAGTAGAGATCAGGCCTCCCACAGGTGTTCACGAGAGATGGTGCCATGCATAGAGAGATCTTCCCGGGCCGGCATCCAGCACATCAGACCTGCCGAGTGAGCTCCCTGGTTGTTGCATGGGATGGCAGCATCCACATAACGCAGAGGAGACTCTGTACGACACAGAGCAGTGGTGGGCAGGTTAACACAAGACGCTGTGTGAGAGGCTGGTGGTCAGCCCTGGATCAGCAACCACCAGAAGACATGCCCCTGGAATGCTGCCTGGACCTGGTTGGTGAAGGTTCCCGGAGGGAAGTGTCCAGCGATAGGAGTGGCTCCAGTGGCAGCAGCAAACTGCAGCACAGCTCGCTGGCTGTATTCCTGGAGGATGTGACACTGACATCAGCAGGGGTTTCAATGGCAACAATGGCACCAGCTGCCAACAGAAGCTTCTCCCAGGTCCTCTTCATATTTATGATGTAGATGCTGTCACTTTTACTTTTTTAGATACACTGTTCCACCCACTGCCACCTAAGTGGGTTCCTGCTGCAAGGAATTTGAGGACATCCTCCTCCTTCATTTGCAGGACATCAAGGGCTCCAGATATTGTGAAAGTTTCCCTTTAAATTACGACGGGAATCCAGAACGCCACCATATGGTCACCTCTCTGAGTAATGTGGAAAGGCTATTGGCCATTTCTATATCTTCTTTGGAAAAATGTCTACTTAAACCCTTTTCCCATTTTTTTATTTCATATTTTTAGAGATGGGGTCTTGCTATGGTGCCCAGGCTAGATTGTAGTGGCTATTCATAAGCATAATCATAGCACACTGTAGCCTCAAACTCCTAGCCTCAGCCTCCTGAGTAGCTGGGACTACATATGCATGCCACAATGCCAGGCTCCTCACCCACTTTCAAGTGAGTTATTTATTATTGAATTGTAAGAGCTCTTTATATATTCTAGATACAAGTCCCTTATCAAATATATGACTTTCAAATATTTCTTTCCCACTCCATGGGTTGTCTTTTCACTTTCTTGATGGTGTCCTTCAAAGGACAAAACTTTTAAATTTTGATGAAATCCAATTTATCTATTTTTTCTTTTGTTGCTGTGCTTTTGGTGTCATCTAAGAAAATATTGCCTAGCCCACAGTCATGAAGATTAATGCCTAAGTTTTTTTCTAAGAATTTTTTTTTTTTTTTTGAGACAGAGTCTCACTCTGTTGCCCTGGCTATAGTGAGTGCCGTGGCGTCAGCCTAGCTCACAGCAACCTCAAACTCCTGGGCTCAAGTGATCCTCCTGCCTCAGCCTCCTGAGTAGCTGGGACTACAGGCATGCGCCACCATGCCTGGCTAATTTTTTCTATATATTTTTAGGTGTCCAGATAATTTCTTTCTATTTTTTTTAGTAGATACGGGGTCTCGCTCTTGCTCAGGCTGGTCTCGAACTCCTGAGCTCAAAGGATCTGCCCGCCTCGGCCTCCCAGAGTGCTGGGATTACAGGCATGAGCCACTGCGCCCAGCCTTCTTCTAAGACTTTTACAGTTTTAGGTCTTTGATCCATTTTGAGATAAATTTTGTGTATGGTGTGAAGTAGCTATCCCAGCATCATTTGTTGACAAGACTATTCCATTGCATTATCATGGGACCCTCATTCAAAATCAATTGACCAGGCTGGGTGTGGTGGCTCACGCCTGTAATCCTAGCACTCTGGGGGTCCGAGGCGGGAGGACTGCTTGATCTCAAGAATTTGAGACTAGCCTGAGCAAGAGTGAGACCCTAAATACTTTTCCAAAGGATTTATAGTACTTTGGAAAAGAAAGAAAGAAAAGAAAAGAGAAAAGAAAAGGAAGGAGGGAAGGAAGGAAGAAGGGAAGGGAAGAAAAGAAAGAAAGAGAAAGAAAGGGAGGAAAGGAAGAAGGAGAGAAGGAAGAAAGAAAAAAAGAAAGAAAGAAAGAAAACAGCCAGGAGTTGTGGCACACACCTGTAGTCCCAGCTACCTGGGAGGCTGAGGCAGGAGGATTGCTTGGAGGTTGCAGTGAGCTACAATGACACCACTGCACTCTACCCAGGGCCACAGAGTGAGACTCTGTCTCGATAAAAACAAACAAGGCAACTGAACACCCCTCCTCACAAAAAAATTCAAAGTGAAAATAAATAAACCCAAATCAATTGACCATAAATGTTTATTTCTGGATTCTCAGTTCTACTTCATTGATTTGTCTATCCTAACGCTGGTGCCACATCATCTTGATTAGTGTAGCTTTCTATTAATAGTAAGTTTTAAAATCAGGGAGTGTGAGTCCTCCATTTCCCCTTTCTGATTGTTTTGTCTATTCTGGTCTCTTGCATTTACACGTGAAATTTAGGATCACCTTGCCAATTTTAGCAATAAAGGCAGGTGGAAATTTTGGTAGGGATCGTGTCAAATTTTTAGATCAATTTGGGGAGTATTGCCATCTTAATAATATTAAGTTTTTCAAATCCATACATAAACAAGAGATGTCTTTCCATTTATTTAGGTCTTCTTTAATTTCTTTCAATTATGTTTTGTAGTGTTCAGTGCACAAGTCTAATACTTTTTTGTTAAACTTATTCCTAAGCATTTTATTCTTTTTGATGAATTGTAAATGGAATTGCTTGTTTGGTTTCATTTTTTCGATTGTTTATTGCTAGTTTATAGAAACACAATTTATTTTTGCATATTGATCTTTTATCCTAAAACCTTGCTGAAACTCATTTTATTAGTTGTAATAGTTTTTTTGGGAGGAGGGCGTAAATTCCTTAGGATTTTCTATAAACAAGATCAAGTTATCTGCGAATAGAGATAGATTTACTTCTTCCTTTCTAATTGGATGCCTTTTATATCTTTTCCTCGCCTAACTCTCCTGGCTAGAACCTCTAGTACAGTGTTAAAAAGAAGTGGTAAGAGTGGACCTTTCTTTTCTTGCATATGATCTTAGAGAGAAAGCAATCAAATCATCATCATCAAATATGACGTTAGCTGTGGATTCTTCACAGATGCCATTTTTTTTTTCCACAGATGTCATTTATCAGGTTGAGGAAGTTCCCATCTATTCCTAGTTTTCGTTACTTTTTATTATGGAAGGGTCTGATATTCTTTTCAGTCTGCTTTTTTAAAAGATTGAGTATTATTGGATCAGATGGATCTAACCTAATAGATATGCGGTTCTATTATTTTCTTTTACTATTTCAAGCAATGCCGTAGCTATCATCCTTGGGCTCACATCTCTGGGCTCATGTACAAGCTCTTAAACTGGATAGGCTCCTGAAAGGGGAAAGTCTAGGTCAAAATGTATATTTGCTTACAACAACTTTTGGGTCAACTTCATTGAGGTATAATTAACATACAATGACATAAAATAAGATTTACCAATTTTAAGTACACAATTTGGTGTGCTTTAACAAATACGTGTAAGTCATATAATTACTGCTGCTACCATGCTATAGAATGTTCCCACAACCCAAAAATGTTTGCCTGTGCCACTGTGCAATTCATTCCCTTCCCCAGCCCCTGTTCCTGTCAACTACTTGAGAAGCTATCACCTGTCGTGTAAACATATATTTTCATTTCTCTTGGGCAACTTAAGAATGTAACTGCTGCGTCATATGGTAAATGTATGTTTAACTTTATAAGAAACTACCAAACTTTTCTTTAACATGGCTATACCATCTTGCATTTTCACCAGCAATATATGAGAGTTCTAGTTGTTCCACACCATTGCCACCACTTTGTCTGATAGGTATTTTTATTTATTTATTTATT
>NW_012136081.1:1554099-1586896 GCF_000956105.1 Propithecus coquereli
GTGCCATGACGTCAGCCTAGCTCACAGCAACCTCAAACTCCAGGGCTCAAGTGATCCCCCTGCCTCAGCCTCCCAGGTAGCTGGGACTAGAGGCACGCGCCACCATGCCCGGCTAATTTTTTCTATTTTTAGTTGTTTGGCCAATTTCTTTCTATTTTTAGTAGAGACAGGGTCTCGCTCTTGCTCAGGCTGGTCTCTAACTCCTGAGCTCAAGCGATCCGCCCGCCTCAGCCTCCCAGAGTGCTAGGATTACAGGCGTGAGCCACCGCACCGGGCCTCTAATAGTTCTTTAATGGCATCCCACAAATTCTTATACATTGTGTTTTCATTTTCACTGGGTTCAAAAGAGTTTCTAAGAGGATGGGCACAGGGGCTTGCACCTGTAATTCCAGTGCTTTGGGAGGCTGAGGCAGGAGGATTGCTTGAGCCCAGGCATTCAAGATTATAGTGAGCTATGATCATGCCTTTGCACTCCAGACTAGACAACAATGCAAAACTCTATCTCTATTTCTTCTTTGATCCTTGAGTTATTCAGAAATGTGTTGTTTCCAGATATTTGGGGATTTTAAGGAATTTTTATGTTATTGATTGCAAATTTAACTCCACTGTGGCCACAGCAGAATATTCTTTATGTGACTTGAATTCTTTTAAATTTATTAAGTCTTGTTTTATATCCCAGAGTATGGTCTGTCTTGGTAAATGCTCTGCATGCATTTAAGAAAAGCATGTGTTATGCTGTTGTTGGGTGAAGTGTTCTATAAACATCAATTAGATCAAGACGGTTGATAGTGTGGCTCAAGTCTATTATATCCTTGCTGATTTTCTGTCTACTTTTTCTATCATTGAGAAAGGATTATTGAAATCTTTGCCTATTATTATGGATTTGTCTATTTCTCCTTGAAGTTCAGTTTTTGTTTCTGGTAACTGAACGCTCTGTTATTAGATGCATAAGTGTTTAGAACTGTTATGTCTTCTTGATTAACTGACCCCTTTATTGTTATAAAATGACCTTCTTTAACACTGGTAATAGTCTGTGCTCAGAAATTGACTTGTCTGCTCTGTGTGAGATAAAAAGACTCAGGACTCCATCCTTGAGTTTGGTGTGGGTAATCTGTGTTGGCATTGGCTATGGACTTAAATCTAGCCAATGCCAACACAGGGTACTAAGTGTGAAGAAAGCACAGAGCACTGTGGGAAGAGGCCCCACTCAGCCTGAGAAATTAGGCAATGCTTCTTGTGATGATCCTTGAGGGGAAAGATGTTCCTGGGAAGAGGAAAGACTTATGCAAAAGGTGATGGGCCCACTTGCGGCACAGAAGGCATGGTATACCTGAGGCCCCCACAAACAGGGCATTATGCCTGAAGGACAGAGTGTGGGGAGGGAAGGCAATATGTGAGCTGAGGTGTCAGAAAATCTTTCTGGCCACTGTATGGATAGTAAATAAGGAGGAGAGTATGGAAAGGAGGCTGTTGCATTTACCCAGGCATGAGATGATGATGGTCTGTACTACGACGCAGTGGTAGTGGAGATGGCACGGAAAGAATAAATTCTAGAGACACTCAGGAGATAGAGTCAACAGGACTTCCTCTCTTGCCTAACACACTGCAAGAGCCTCCTAACTGGTTTCCCTGCTCCCATGTTTGCCCTCCATCCTATCACAGACTATTCCAACACTGGAGCTAGAGCATGCCACACCTCTGTTCAGCACTGTCCAATGGCTCCTCATGTCACTCAGGGTAAAAGCCAAAGTCCCAGTAATGGCCAACACAATCTGGCCTTGGCCTCCTCTCCTACTACTAGTTCCACTCTAGCCACACTGCCCTCTTTCAACACACCGGGGCTAATCCACCTTTATTTAGCTGCAACTCCTTACCCAGACATCCACTTGGCTCATGCCATTACCTCCTTCGAGTTTTTGCTCAAATGTCACTTTCTCAAGGAGGCTTACCCCATTATCCTTGCTGATACTGCAACCTGCTTTGAACACTCCACCACACTCCTGATCCCCTTTATTCTGCTCTACTTTTTTCCCTTATTCCCTTCCAACATATTAGATTTTTCACTTATTCCCTTCCAACATATTAGATTTTTCACTCGCATTATGTCTATGATTTGGTGGCTTATCACATCTACTACGATAATCTCCCCAAAGGCAGAGATCTTTGTTTTGTTCACTGACATCCCAAGTCCCTAGAACAGGAGAGACAGCTGATACATATTTGTAGACTAATCAACTGAACAAACGACTTAATTACCAGTTTGGATGTGGGAGCAGATGGAGAGGAACACAGTGAACATGATGCCCAGGTTTCTGGAGCTGGGGTGTGGATGGTGTCTAGGCGCACTGAACTGTTTCAAAAGCAGGAGAGACCCAGCTGGGAGTCATCAGGCTCTGGGTGGGGGGTTGAATCCACAGGAGCAGAGGAAATCATGCAGGAAAGGTAAAGAGAAGGGGCCAACGTGGACACCAACATTTAAATAAAGGGATGGGCAGAGGAAGGGGGTGGATGCATAGCCAGAGAGAAAAGAGAAAAGTAGGGTCGTGTGGGTCACAGACGCTTAGGGAGGAGACTTTCAAGAAGGGGAGAGAGGTTGAGTCAGGCAAGGACTGAAAGCTGATCGTTGAATGTAGTCACTAGAAAGTCACAGATGGCCTTATGGGAGTGGAAGGCAGCTCAGTAACTCTTTACAAGCTGAACTTGCCAGGTCAACAGGTGGTGGGGAAGGTGGCTAAGAACAATAGCTCGGGGATTTAGAGTCACACCGGGCGCCAATCCTAGCAGAGGTCTGGTTAAGCCTCTGAACCTCAGAGGTACCACGTTTAAAATGGGGACAGCACCACCTAGCTCACAAACGTTGGTGACTGATGGTTACATGAGATGACGGCGGAAAACGCAAGGCACAAAGTGGATGCATTAGCACCATTCTCTCAATAAGCGTACTGAGATGGCTACGACCCAGACACAAACTGAATTACGGGACAGCTCAGGACCATGGGGGTCTTGGCTATGGCCCAAGGGCTAAACAATACAACGCCAGCAAAACTGTAGGCACGGAGACGGGTGCAGGCATGTGGCGCTTAAGTCAATTCCTTTGCACACAACACCCTCGCCCAAGATGAGCAAAAATTAAAGGTCTGTCTTCTCCTCGGTGCTGGGTACACCTGGCTGCCCTTCCCTTTCGCGGCGCAGCAAATGTTCCCCGAGGCCGGACAAGGATCACCTGCCCACGGACTGCACTTTCGCTACTATCAGCCAACGGGGGTAGGACCCAGTCCTAGGCAACGCAGCCTTCCGCCTCTAGCAACCACTCACCTGCTCTTCTCTTTCTATAGGCCAGCAAATTTCCTTTCTTTTCCTCATTGGTCCGCTTAACTTTATCGCAACCAATCAGTGACAGACACGGGACCCAATTCACTCCCACTCAACACGGGCAGGGATCATGGAAAAGACAAATTTTTGTTTCCTGTGTGCAGTTCTCCCAGAGAACACCTTGTCCAGAGAAACTGTTGTGACTATCCCTGGAATGAGGCTCTAAAACATTTTACTCCCCTTGCCTATAAAGTCTGTCCCTTGCACACTCCCCCTCCAAGTGGTACGGCGCGCTCACGCTCCACCTTCCAGCCGCTTTGCGACCGGAGTCCCCCACGACTAGGTTGAGGCCACCCAGCGGTCCAGGCCATACCATCTGTGACTAATAAACAGGGGGACTCGACTCCCTCCGCCCCCTTACTCCGCTCCGACCACCTCTCGCGTCTCTTGCTCAGCCAGTCCTCGTGGGCACTAAGCACAGATTCGCTACAGAAACGGCCACTTCCGGCCCCGCAGGGAACGCTGCGAGCTGCGGGGGCGGGGAGGACGCCTTTGGTACGACCCACGCCGCGCCCCGCGCCGCCGGAAGTGAGGTGTCTTACCCCTGAAGTTCCGGTTCGCAGGGGGTGGGGAGTGCTGTTAACCCGAGCGGCCGCCGCAGTCGCGGGGTTTGAGCGGGCTCGCGGCGCTGGGCTCCTGGTGAGTGTGACGAAGTCTAGCCCGGGTTGTGGTTGGGGTCGGGATCCAGACTTTCCCCTGGAGGTCTCCGGGATCGGCGCGCCCCCTCAGTCCCGACGCCCGCTTTCGGCCTGTCAGCTGGTGGTAGACTTGGAGCGCCCGGGCGGCCGCTCTCCCAAAGGCAGGGCCCCGCCTGCGACGCTCGCAACTCCTGGTGCTCACAGGTGCGCGGCCGTGTAAGGAGCCCGGGTTCCACTCTGCCCCGTCACTGCACCCTGCGGTCGGCCGTTTCTCCAGGGCCCTGACTTGACACTGCCCTGGGGGTTGGGGGGCGCCAGGGTTCCAGGCTGACGTACCTAGCTCGTTTCCGTGGGGCGCGCGTCCGAGCTGCCCACCCTGGCACAGCTGTCACCGGCGCTGTAGCCTACCCAGGCTGCGGCCCCCTTCGCCTTAGCTTCTCCCTTCCCAGACCGCGTTCCCGCTCCTGGAGCCGATTTCTGCTTTAGCCCCCCCATCCCAGCACCTTCACTCGAGGGTCAGTGGTGGCAGTTCCTCCCTCCTCCGACGTTGCTGCCTTTCCTCATTGCCTCCCTAGAGGAGGCGGTTTGGCAGGCAGCGTGGAAAGAGCCCTAGATTCGAAACAAGACTAACCTAGGTTCCAAGCCTTGCGTCAGTGTGATCACTTAACCCCTTTGAGTCTCAGTTTTATTTGTAAAATGGGGGAGCATGTACTATTCTTGATTTGATGATTGTGAGGGTGAAATGTGATTTTCCCCCCTTTCTCCTATTTATTGACGCGGTGCCAGGCACTGTGCTGTGTTTGCACAGTATGAGCATCACATAAGTTCTGTTGTTTTCTTTCCCCATGCAGGTCTCCGGGCCAGGGCAATGTTCCGCACCGCAGTGATGATGGCGGCCAGCCTGGCGCTGACGGGGGCCGTGGTGGCTCACGCCTACTACCTCAAACACCAATTCTACCCCACTGTGGTGTACTTGACCAAGTCCAGCCCCAGCATGGCTGTGAGTTCAGGGCTCAGGGACGGAGTAACTCCCTGAGAGGGAAGGAGGAGTCTGCCAGGGACAGGGGCGGGGCTACAGGTCAGGTAGGGAGGGGAGGAGAGAAGTAGACACCAGCTGCCTAACTTTAAATAAACTGTGATGGGCATGGGAGGTTCCTCAATGATGAGCCCCAGGCAGAGGAAAGCAGAAAGTGACTTCAAACCATAGCCTCTCCCTACTCCTAGGTCCTGTACATCCAGGCCTTTGTCCTTGTCTTCCTCCTGGGCAAGGTGATGGGCAAGGTGTTCTTTGGGCAGCTGAGGGCAGCAGAGATGGAGGTAAGAGGTTGGCTGCCCCAAAGGTGAGGGGCAGGGCACGGGGCAAGCATCATGTCTTGATTCCATATCCTTCCCTGCCTGACCCCCAGCACCTCCTGGAACGTTCCTGGTACGCCGTCACTGAAACTTGTCTGGCCTTCACCGTTTTCCGGGACGACTTCAGCCCCCGCTTTGTTGCGCTCTTCACTCTCCTTCTCTTCCTCAAATGTTTCCACTGGCTGGCGGAGGACCGTGTGGACTTCGTGAGTCGGGTCAGGGGGTTCCCTGGAGCAGGCTTGGGGGGCCGTGCAGTCTGGGTTGGGGTTGTGGGGTGAGCCCCCGCCTTCCTGACAGGCCCCCTCTCTGCTCTGCCTCAGATGGAACGCAGCCCCAACATCTCCTGGCTCTTTCACTGCCGCATTGTCTGTGAGTGAGACTCATGGGGGGAGGGGGCCGAAGGGAGGAGAGGCGCCATGGAGGACCGGACCATGAACAGTCACTAGGCATGGACCCACGCCCCAGAGCACAGGCTGCCCCCTCAGCCCACAGCTGTACAGGAAAGATAATTTAGGAAGTTAATTTGCATCATCTCTGTCCCGTTCCACCCCAGGGCTTCTCAGCTGCCTAGGCCCGTAGCTCTTTGCCTCCTCACCTGGAGCTTGGGCAGCCCCAGTGACCACCCCCCAGGCAAAATGGGCGTTCCCAGAGGGCCAGGTTTAGTGGAGTGTGCCCGCCTGACTAGATGGCTGGGGCCATGGTGGGTTTGGGGCTGGGGCTGTCCCTAGTGTAGGAAATGGCTGTCAGGTTCTGGGCTGACCCCACCCACCCCCATCTGGGGGGTCCCCACAGCCCTTATGTTCCTCCTGGGTATCCTGGACTTCCTCTTCGTCAGCCACGCCTATCACAGCATCCTGACTCGTGGGGCTTCTGTGCAGCTGGTGTTTGGCTTTGAGGTAAAACTGGCTTGGGAGATTGGGGGTACAAGCCTGAGGTGGCACTGCACGTGCCTGAGCACCTGCTACGTGGCCAGCCCATGCTGCCACCAAAGAGCATTGATCAGTCAGATCTGGCCCCTGCCCTCGCACGTTCACCCCTAGGCGATCAGGGAAGAGTACAAAAACAGGCTGGAAGGGAGGAGGAGCCCCACCCTGGGGCTCAGGGAAGGCTTCCTGGAGGCTGATGCCAGAGCTGGGTATTGATGGACAGGAGGGAATTAGCTTGATGGAAAACTGGGGAGGCGAGTCCCTGGTAGAGGAAGAATGTGTTCAGTGACAACAGCTGGGTTTTTTTGTTTTTGTTTTTTTTTTTTTGAGACAGTCTTGCTCTGTCTTCCCAGGCTAGAGAGCAGTGGCCTCATCATAGCCCACTGTAACCTCAAATTCCTGGGCTCAAGCGATCCTCCTGCCTCAGCCCCCCAAGTAGCTGGAACTACAGGCGTGTGCCAACATGCTTGGCTAATTTTTCTATTTTTGCTAGAGACAGGGTCTTGCTATTGCTCAGGTTAGTCTCGAACTCCTCAGCTCAAGTGATCCTCCCACCTCAGCCTCTCAGAGTGCTAGGATTACAGGCATGAGCCACCGTGTCTGGCCAATAGCTCATATTTGTTGAGTGCTTACTATATGCCAGGCCCTGTGTTGAGCTCCTGACCCACATCTCTTCATCAGCAAGACAACACTGCTATAAAGGATCAATTAATTCTGTCACGTACAGACGTGCAAACTGAGATTCAGTGAGTTGCCGATAAAGTCACAGCTAGTGAGTGCGGAAGCTCTGGCTGTGTCCAGAGCCTGTGCTTGTACCACTGCACCCTGCTGTACACAGGCCTGGGTGGAGCAGAGTGTGGCTGCAGCAAGGGGAACTGTGTGTTTATGTCCCTGCATCCCCCTCTTCCTTCAGTACGCCATCCTGATGACGATGGTGCTTACCATCTTCATCAAGTATGTGCTGCACTCCGTGGACCTCCAGAGCGAGAACCCCTGGGACAACAAGGCCGTGTACATGCTCTACACAGAGCTGTTTACAGGTGAGAGGAGCCTGAGCCTCTTCTGACCTGGACCAGCATCCCCCACTCTGCCTGCCAGACCCGGTGACCTGCTGCCCTGTGCATCCCTCCCCTAGGCTTCATCAAAGTTCTGCTGTACATGGCCTTCATGACCATCATGATCAAGGTGCACACCTTCCCACTCTTTGCCATCCGGCCCATGTACCTGGCCATGAGGTGAGCTCAGCCCTGTCCCTCCACCCTCCCGACCCGACCCCTCCCCCCCTTTTCCTCTTTTCACTGACTGTCCTTTCAGACAGTTCAAGAAAGCTGTGACAGATGCCATCATGTCTCGCCGAGCCATCCGCAACATGAACACACTGTAAGTAGGCTTCTCTTGGCTGTTCTCCCAAGCTCTGCCCCAGGTCCCCCTGCTTCCAGCTCTGGACCTGACACATCCCTGCATCCTAACCAGGTATCCAGATGCTACCCCAGAGGAACTCCAGGCAATGGACAACGTCTGCATCATCTGCCGAGAAGAGATGGTGACTGGTGCCAAGAGACTGCCCTGCAACCACATTTTCCATACCAGGTGGGAGAAGCCCCAGGGAGCCTGCACATCAAGGCACAGGCCCCGCAGGCAGGCCCCTAGGGACCTACTGACCACTGCCTGGTCTTGACCCGTAGCTGCCTGCGCTCCTGGTTCCAGCGGCAGCAGACCTGCCCTACCTGCCGTATGGATGTCCTGCGGGCATCGCTACCAGCCCAGTCACCACCGCCCCCAGAGCCTGCGGATCAGGGGCCACCCCCTGCCCCCCATCCCCCACCAATTCTGCCCCAGCCCCCTAACTGTGAGTGTCCCCTCATTTATCCATTCAGTACACCATTGGGTACTTGCCCTGGTCTGGGTGCGGGAGATGCTGGGGAATCAGAGTCCCTGTCCTCCAGCATCCCACAGTCAGAGCCGGAGTGGGGTGAAAAAATAAGAAATAGATGCTTGCTGTCGCGACAAGTGCTAAGTGCAGGGGCCTATGGGAAGAGGACAGAGCTCTGAGTAGCCAAGCCTGCTGCCTGGGAGTTGGGTCTATCTCAGTTCGGCCCTTTTCTCACCACTCTGTCCTTTCTCTGCAGTCCCCCAGGGCCTCCTGCCTCCTTTTCCTCCAGGCATGTTCCCGCTGTGGCCTCCCATGGGCCCCTTTCCACCTGTCCCACCTCCCCCCAGCTCAGGAGAGCCTGCGGCCCCTCCATCCACTAGTGCAGGTGAGCCTTTTGGGTGTTGTGACAGCCAGGGGGTGGCAGGGATGGAGCGAGAGGCCCAGCAACAGTCACTGCTTGTTCTTGCTTTAGCAGCCCTTTCTCGGCCCAGTGGAGCAGCCACAACAACCACAGCTGCTGGCACCAGTGCTGCCTCTGCCCCAACACCTGGCTCTGGCTCTGCGCCAGAGGCCAGCCCTGCCCCAGGCTTCCCCTTCCCACCTCCCTGGATGGGTATGCCCCTGCCTCCACCCTTTGGTAAGCTGGGCTACTCCCCAGGTTGTTCTGGAGGCTGGGGTGGTGTCAGGCCCAGGCAGCCCAGACTGAGCCTCTGCCTCTCTCCAGCCTTCCCCCCAATGCCTGTGCCCCCTGCGGGCTTTGCCGGACTGACGCCGGAGGAGCTGCGAGCTCTGGAGGGCCACGAGCGGCAGCACCTGGAGGCCCGGCTGCAGAGCCTGCGCAACATCCACACGCTGCTGGACGCCGCCATGCTGCAGATCAACCAGTACCTCACTGTGCTGGCCTCCTTGGGGTGCGTCTGTGTGGGGTCATGGGATGGGTTTGCGGGGGAGCGGAGCTGCCAAGAGGTCCCCAGCAGTGGTTCTCAGCCTTTGGCTCTCCTGCCACCCTGTGACACCTGCTGATTCAGGCCACCTGTCCAGGCCCACCCAGGGTTTCAAGGAGTTCTTGGTGACTCCTGGTGCCTTTTCATCCTCCCACTCCACAAGGCATGTCTGATCTAAGTAGCAGTGGTGTTTATTAGAGAGCTGACCTCGAATCTTGTGCCTTTGTATTTTTCCAAAGGCAAATTATGCAGAATCCGCAGTGCTTTATTAGTTCAACACATGACACCCTCAGGTATGGTGACACTGTGAGAATTGCTGCCCGTGAACTGAGGGAGCAAATAATAGGAAGTCACTTGGAGCCATCCTGGCCCAAGTCCAGGTGCTGGTTTCATCACTCACTTGCTTTGTGACCTCCATTACTTCATCAGAATAGAAGGGTTGTAAGGGCTGTTTTGTTTTTTTTTTTCATTTTTTATTTAAGTAGATTTAGGGGGTACAAGTGGTTTTTGTTACATAGCTGAATTGCATAGTGGAGAAGTCTAAGCTTTTAATATACCTATCACCTGAACAGTGTACGCTGTACCCAACAGGTTTCGTCTCATAACCCCCACTCCACACCTTCCCCTTAAGTGCTCTTCTTAATTGACAAGTGCCCAGTGCCTGGCACCTAGTAATGACAGCACAGGCTTGGAGAGGAACTGGAGTCCAAGGCTTGAGTGCTCTGGGACTTATATAGTGGGTCCCCTATAAGGGGCCTGACACTCCAGGGTAAAAGTGAACAGGTTAACAGTCCCATGCCTACAGGTGGTTCACAATCTAGGGGACAGAACCACTTGGCCCTTGAGGGTTCATTCAACACGTGTTCACTTGTGTTGCTGGTCACTGGGGCAGCAGGGGCACATCAGTCTAGACTCTGTCCTGCAAGGCTCACCAAGGGCAGGAGAAGCTGCCCAAGCCAGGATGCCAAAGCCAGGCCCACCTCTCCTCCCTTCTCTTCCCAGGCCCCCCCGGACTGCCACTTCAGTTAACCCCACTGAGGAGACTGCCCCCCCAGTTGTCACTGCTGCCTCCTCCACCAGCATCCCCAGCTCCGAGGCCACCACCCCATCCCCAGGAGCCTCCCCACCAGCCTCTGAAACTGAAAAGCCTCCAGGTAGGTGTGATCAGCCCCCCGGGGGAGGGGTGGGGCAGGGGACTTCCCTGAATTCCATTCTGACCTCTGTGTCCCCAGCTCCTGAGTCAGTGGGCGCCGAGGAGCTGCCTGAGGATGGAGAGCCCGATGCTGCAGAGCTGCGTCGCCGCCGCCTGCAGAAATTGGAGTCCCCTGTTGCCCACTGACACTGCCCCAGTCCTGGCCCCTGCCCTTGCTCTCCTGAGCAGCACTCGCTGGAACATGTCCTGCCACCAAGTGCCAGCTCCCTCTATGTGCACCAGGGAGTAGTAACCCCCAGCTCTGAGGAAAAGGAGGCGGCATCCCCTAGGCCAAGTGCAGAGAGGCCTGAGTTCCCAGTTGACTCCAGCCCTCAGAATCCCTGGCAGCTGTGGGGCTTTTGTGGGGGGCAGTTCCAGCCTTCCTCTCTAACTCCCCAGCCCTGTGTCCTGCTGGGGCCCAGCTGGGGCCATGAAGGCAGAAAGTTCAGCCTCTGGGAAGCCCTCTTCCCCCACTGCTTTCTGGGAGAAGGGGCAGCCCCTCCTAGCCCTGCTTGTTTGTGCGGAGTCACGCTGCAGTGCCGAACAGTATTAGCTCCCATTCCCAAGTGTGGGCTCAGAGGGGCTGGAGGCAGGCCAGGCACTTGCTCCCTGGCCCACCCACCAAGACTGGTACTGATTTCCTTTTCTTACCCTAATCTCCCCAGAAGCCCTTTGTGGTGGTGGCTGTGCCCCCTATGCCCTGTGGCATTTCCACGTCTTACTGGCAACCACACAACTCAGGGAAAGGAGTGCCTGGGGGTGGGGGGGCAGGCGGGCAGCACTGAGGGACCCTGCCCCTCCCCTCCCCCTAGGCCCCTTTCCCTTGCAGCTTCTCTTAGGTGAGACTGACCCGTCTCACCCAGCAGCCACTGCCCAGCCGCGCTCCAGGCTGAAGGCTAGTGTGCCTGCTCCTTAACCACTGCGGACCCCAGAATCCAAGGAAGGCCACTTCTCAACTTGCAGAACTTTTCTTGAGTTTAGGATTGGAGTTCCTTGCTAGTGTGTCTTTTGGCTTAAATTTTGTCTTTTGAATTTGAATGCTTAAACTCCAGAAAGAGAAGCAGAGTGCCAGGCTCCTGGTCTTTCCAGTTTAGAAAAGGCTGTGGGGCCAGGGAGGGACCACAGGAGCCAAGGCCTGCCTGCCCCGGTCTTTTCTCCCTCAGTTTTGTGTTACAAGAGTTGCTGGAGACAGTTTCAGATGATTATTTAATTTGTAAATATTGTACAAATTTTAATAGCTTAAATTGTATATACCGCCAAATAAAAACTTGCATTAACGATTGGTGGGGCTTGTATCATAGGATCAGTGTGTCGGACTCCATTTCCTTGCTGAGGCTGTAGACTTGAGAATAGCCTGGAATCTCCAGGGGTGAGGGTTTCATGTAAGCCAGCACTACCCTTGGGACACTGTTGACCATGAGCCGATTAGGAAGATGTGCCCATTTTACATATGGAAAAATTGAGCCCCAGAGAAGTTCAATACAGTACCTTAGATAAGAGACCAAGTAGGAGAGCCAGGATCTGAAAGCTGTCTTACCCAGTTTGATGCTGCCATGGGGTGGGACCCAGGCCTTTATCCTGAGACTCCAAGGATGGGGCACGTGTGAAGGCTAGTTGGGTGGGATGGGATGGCAGGACAAAAGGCTACCCTTGATTCCGGGTCAGCGGGCTGGGGATGGCCCTGTGCTGGGCTGCAAGGAGGTCCCGGGCACTCTCTGGTGGTTGGACCAGCCAGAGCTAATCACTTAATATCCAGGAGCTGGAAATGCTGTCAGGCCCAAGTCTGATCTGGAATGGAACAGGGACCCAGAAAGGGCCTCCCACCTCTATCAGATAGAAAGAGCCCAGGAGCTGACATGGACACTCTGTGCCCCCGGTGCTCAGCACTGCACTTGGAACTTAAGGCCTCCAGGACCCACGCCTGAGAAATCTGTGATCTCCATAGCCTATACCAAGTCTGGCCTAGAGCAAGGGCTCGGGGATGTTTGCAGCAGTGAGCCCTAAAGGGCGAAGGAAGGAACGTGCCAGTGGGTCTGCCCTGTGCTACCCTCCCCTAAATTAGGTTGGGCTGTTTCCACCAGATAATAACCCCTTGAATCTGAATAGCTGAGCCCAAGGAACCCCAATACAGGAAACCAAAGTGTGGGAGGACAGCAGCCAACATTCCCCACTAGCTTGGGTGTTCCTGGTTGGTCTCCAGTGTTAGGTAGCTCTCCCCCAGCGCTGACACCTGTGCGTAGAGTCCCATTTCTCCTTTATGCAAGAAAGGCCTGGCACTCTGCACTGCCCAAGCCCTTAGCCCTCTCTGTATCCCTGTCCCAGGGGCTCCAACACCCACATCCCTCCTCTTGAGGTCCCCCGGACTATAGTCTGTTGTGACGCTATCATGCAAGCTGCTCAGCTGGGCCTCAGAAGCCCTTCTCCAGGAGCCAGGCTTTCAGCTGCTGGTCAAAGTAGCCCTTAATCCGCAGGGTACCTGTCACCTCATTGACCTGTGTGATGGGTGTCTTCCCCAGCAGTGGGCTCAGAAACTCTTCTACATCTTTCTGCAGGGCCTGGAGGAAGAAGACAAATCAGGCCTGGCCAAGAGTCCCTCCCCTCTAGAGGACTCCCATCCCTACAGCCCTCAAAGAGGCAGGACCAGACCCCAACCCACCCACCCGCTTACCCAGATGTCCCCCTCCACCTTCCGGATCACAGTCATCAGGCGGTTGCCGTGTGTGATGTCCTTGTAGACAGGGATGTTATGCATCCGAGAGCGCCGCACAAAGTAGGGCAGGTTGGGTGGTGGGTCTGTGACAAGGAGGGAGAGTGATAAGCCAACTCTTCCTAGGCCTCACCCCACCTGAGCCAAAGCCCTTCCCCTCACAGAGTCTGCAGAGGGTCAGCGCACCCAACTGGACGAAGCCACCTTCAGACTTCAGGTCGGAGGATCTCTTCCCCTCAGTTTAGAGTCAGGACCAAATTATTTGCCCTGGTACCTCAAGGTTCCCCTTATGGGGCCAATCCTTGCCCTTCTCCACTGGGTCAGGGAGGCTGAAATCAATCTCTGGAACAAAGGGGTTGAGATTTACAAGCACTGAACATCTACCATATGTTGGGCTCTGCACTAAGGGCTTTATGTGCTGAACAGATTACCTTCGTTTTGCCGAAACCGAGGTTGGGAGAAGCTAAGTGATTAACTAAAAATCATATCAGCAGTCAATAGCAGAGCCCAATTCAAACCCAGAAGTCCCTGACTCCCAAGCTGTGTTCTCAGTTATGGAACATAGTCTGCTAGGGGGAGAAGGGATATCTGAGCTCTTGGGTTTTCTCTCTGTGCTTTACTTTTCCCCGTATGGAGAGACCCCATCCCAATAGTGTGGATGGATGGGTACCAGTGAATCAGAGGGCTCCACTCCCTGGGCCCTTCCTTGGGTGTACCTCAATATGAGTCCTGACCCACTGGGGAATCCAGAACCTCAGCTAGGGCAGGCTGACCACTGTGGGGGAGAATGCTTCCCTGAAGCCTTCAGATCATCCCCATCACCCAGCTCACCTCTGGGAGGCTGCCAGCCACTGGGGGTGGGATAATGTTCATGCTTTGGGGGTTTGGGGATGCTGGTGGGGGGTAACAGGCGCTCCACAAACTGGTATTCATCCACGGACTCCACAAAGCTGGGGTAATCTGGAGGCCCCTGGGTCTGGCTCTGAGGCAAAACAAACAAAAAAACCCTTGTCTCCAACAGCTCACCCAACACAGGATAGGCAGAACTTCAGTAAGAAGAGAAAGGAGGCTGGGCGCGGTGGCTCACGCCTGTAATCCTAGCACTACGGGAGGCCGAGGCAGGTGGATCCTTGGAGCTCAGGAGTTCGAGACCAGCCTGAGCAAGAGCGAGACCCCCGTCTCTACTAAAAAAAAATAGAAAGAAATTATCTGGACAACTAAAAATATATAGAAAAAATTAGCCGGGCATGGTGGCGCATGCCTGTAGTCCTAGCTACTCGGGAGGCTGAGGCAGGAGGATCGCTTGAGTCCAGGAATTTGAGGTTGCTGTGAGCTAGGCTAATGCCACGGCACTCACTCTAGTCAGGGCAACAGAGTGAGACTTTGTCTCAAAAAAAAAAGAAGAAGAGAAAGGAAACATTACAGGCAGAGAAAATGGTGTAAATAAAAGGCTGGAGGTAGGTGTGAAAGTTTTCAGAATTAAAATGGAGTCACTTGGGTTAAAAATATTGAAAAATAGAGCCGGGGAAGGCCATGAAGAGAGGGTTCTCACACACAAATGCCTGATAATGAGAACTGTCACAAAAGACTGCAAAAACCACAACCTTGCACAAAGGTCACAGCGACTGCACACAAAAAAACACTTCTTTGAGGATATCTGCCCAGCAACTGCCTGTCCAACCTTGGACTGGTGCCACTCTTGTTATTGATCCTTGTAGTCAAGAATAATTATCTCAAAACAATTATGTAATCCTCATGTTTCCTTTAAAAGCTTTTGTCTTCCTTTACCTCCCTGAATATACACTTAGCTTATGCCCATTACCAAATAAATATCATTTCCTTTTAAAGAGTCAGTGCTTGTTATTTAGCTTGACATAGGAAAGCACTAGACTTCAGTTTTCCAGGGTGCAGAGTGCAGGTGGGACTTGAAGAGAAGCTCAGGTGCACAGAACAGCCTGCCTCTCTTAGGATTTCTGTTGGACTCAAATGACAAGTATGAGTATATTTCCAAAAAGCTGATCAACCATAAGAACAACCAATATGGCTTCTGTCAATATTTAAGTTTCCTCTGAACATTCTGTTGAAACATTCTACTTCTGGATTAGGCACTTGAAGCAAACATGATAATTCCCCACTCACACTCACATGATAGCACCCCTCCCCTTATCTAGAAAGTTTTAGTCTCATGTAGACACTGCCAGGCACTGTACTAAGTGCTTTATGGGCATTGTTTTCACTTAATTCTTATAATGTGACAGATTAGGTATTTTATTACACCCAAAAAAGGTTGACATTAAGAAATAATTACACAGCTGAGTGTGGTGGCACACGCCTGTAAGTCCCAACTACTCGAGAGGCTGAGGCAGGACTAAATCGCTTGAGCCCAGGAGTTTGAGGTTGCAATGAGCTATCATGATGCCACTACACTGTAGCAGGGGCGACAGAACTAGACTGTCTCAAGAAAGGGGAAGGGAGGGGAGAAAAGAAAAGGAAGGGAAAGAAAGAGAGAGAAAGAAAGAGAGAGAAAAAGAAAGAAAAAAAGAAAAGAAAATTATAAACTATCTATTCAAGGTCACACTCGAGTCTGTCCTCCCATTCTCCACCCTAAAGATCCTCTTTGGACACTTCTCCCAACAGGCACTCTGGAGTTCTGATAGGGTCAGGGTTACCAAGGAGAGCAGGGAAACAGAATGAAGTGGCTTGCATATCAGGAGCTCTGGGTTCCCAAACGTGTCGCCAATGATCTGGGACGGGCCCCCATCCTGTGGAACGGTTTCCCCTTGTAAAAATTAGGCAGCGAGAGTCGATGTGCAGCTCCTCTGAATCCTGACTAACCTGAGCTGTCCTGCAGCCAAATTCCAACCACCACACTGCTCCCAAAGCGCACTCCAGTCTCTGCCACTTTCTCTATCAGTCTTGTATCTACACTCGAGAACAGTGACCCCGATTAGAAGGGAAAACTAAGGCCCCAACTAGGCATGAGATTTTCAGAGTGACAAAGAATAACAGCGAGCCTCACACCCAGCCCGCTGCCCTCAGATCCAAGCTCAGAACTCTCACCAGCAGCCGTAGCCCGCAACCCCGGTGGACGCTGGGTAGCCAGCTGCGCAAGGTAACCCGCAACATGGTAGCTGCCATCTTGGAATGCCCGGCCTACGCTGGCCTACTGCGCGCGCAACCGGCCTGGTTTCCCGCCCCCTGTATTGGGTGCGCTGCCTGGGACGGAATAACGCCTGCGCAGAGCGCCAGGAGGCGGAGCTAGGACCGCCTTGGGCGACACAAAAATTAGAAGCCCGTGCGGTCGCTCAGCAGTGACGTGGCACGCAGCCGGCGGGGAGGACGTGCGCGTCCTCGCTCCTTCCTCTTTCTCGACTCCATCTTCGTGGTAGCGGCCGCGGGGGCTGTGCTTCAGGTAAGGCTTGGGCTAAATTCGGAGGGCTTAGTTGCAGCTTGCCCGCGAGGTCAGAGGGCGCGGGGGAAATCGAGGGACGGGGGTTGCTCTGTGGCCCTGGGCCAGTCACGATCCGAGCTCCCTGGCAGACCCGGCCTTCCACACGTGAGCCACCGCAACCACTTCCATCCCGGCGCGATCCCTCTGGGCTGCTTTCCATTCCCTGGCCCTCTTTCTAACAGAGCGTTTCTTCTCTTCTCTTACAAGCCGCCTTTATTTCTTCAGTCGCCAACATGCAGCTCTTTGTCCGCGCCCGGGAGCTACACACCCTCGAGGTGACCGGCCAGGAGACGGTCGCCCAGATCAAGGTAAGATTACTTGGTGCTCCTTGGACTCCACCTCTTTTGCTTTTCATCGTCGAGCCGCTCGAGAACGCTTCTGAATCTTATTTTTCCTTGTAGGCTCATGTAGCCTCACTAGAGGGCATCGCCCCGGAAGATCAAGTCGTGCTCCTGGCAGGCACGCCCCTGGAGGATGAGGCTACCCTAGGCCAGTGTGGGGTGGAGGCCCTGACAACTCTGGAAGTAGCCGGCCGCATGCTTGGAGGTAAGTGGGGGAGGAATGTTGTTTGAACTGTGTATAAGCTCCTAATGGATATGGGGTGCGTGGTCCTGGCAGCTTAGTGTCATTTCTGTGGCAGTACAGTTAGTGATTTCCAGTGTCCTCCATTCAGGGTAATTCTTCATGTTTACCGCCCTCTGAAGGAACTCTTAAGAGGTCCATGGGAGACTGATCCAGACAGTTATATTTATATTTCAGCCACTTACCAGATCCTTACGTGGCTTTCATTTGCTTCACTAAAAAATCGGGAGGTCAGACTGGATTCCTAAGGTGATGTTCAATTCTTCTTTAAAGTCTGGAAAATCCTGAAGTGAAACTTGGTCAGAGGCCAATTTCTGCAACTTTGTTCTCACTACCTGTTGGGCCCAGCTTGTCTTTAAAGGCTTGAGTTGAAGGAGGAGGGATTCTGTTGGGTGGTGCCTTCTTGCTCTCTTACCTGCTGCTGTTCTCCTTTCCAACCACAGGTAAAGTCCATGGTTCCCTGGCACGTGCTGGGAAAGTGAGAGGTCAGACTCCTAAGGTGAGTGAGAGTATTAGTGTGTTGTTTGGACTTTGTTTTTTTCCTATCACAGCTAAGTGGAGACCCTGGACTTTTGCCCAATCTGCCTTTTCCCTCCCTAGAGATAAACCTGAGGGAAGGGATGCTAGGCATGGAAGAGGTCAACCGGAGTCTGATTAGCCCTCCTTTTTCCCAGGTGGCCAAACAGGAGAAGAAGAAGAAGAAGACAGGCCGGGCCAAGCGGCGGATGCAGTACAATCGGCGCTTTGTCAATGTTGTGCCCACCTTTGGCAAGAAGAAGGGCCCCAATGCCAACTCTTAAGTTTGTTGTAATCCTGGCTTTCTCTAATAAAAAGCCACTTAGCCCAGTCATTTCACTGTTTCATCTTCATTTGCAGGGCCGCAGGGAGAGTCATGGCTTCTAGGGCTGTTCACGTGTCCGCCGGAAGAATGGTGAGACAGATAAGGCCGAGGCCCTTTGTCTGGGGTAAAGTGGTAAACTACAAGAGAAGGCTTCCTGTGAAGAAGGGATAACACCAGATGCCAGCCCTTCAGATGCAGAGTTGGGCAAATTCCTGATAATTACCCCCAAGTCCTTCTTTTTCATCTTCTAAACAGAAGGTAGCAGGAATCATTGTGATGGGAGGTTTGTTACAGAGATAGCAATAGAAAGGAGGGAGGGAAAGGGTTTGGGTAGAAGATAAATCTGGCCTTTTCCTGAATGTTGGACCAGCTGTGATCTTGGTAGAGTCCAGGACAGGAACCTGGTCTGCCTCAGCTTTAGAAATCGATTTTGCCTTTGCATTGGCACCATAGTGACCGTGACCATGTTTGTACCTTTGCGATTGCCTGGCTGGCCTTGCTTATGTAATCACACCTGTGATTGGATAGTTGATGTTTGTTTTGGTGTTTACAAAAGTGGAGTTCTTCTGGGGCCAATTCAAGGTTCCCTATTGCAAAGGATATAAAATGCTTAGATCAGCACCGGCCTCATAGTAAGTGTGCAAATATTGGCTATTTTTAACTCCTGTGTTTAAAAAAAAAAAAGACATGGCTTCTGCCTTCTAGTAGTTTAGATTTTTGTGGTGGAAAGTGAGGAAACAGTTACAAGTGTTAGGGCCTGAAAGAAAGAAAAGGTGCTGTGATGAAAGTGCAGGCGGGGTGTAGACAGACACACTGAAGAGTGTCCCCAGAGAAGACCTCTGAAGATGAGATGTGAGAGACCTGAAATGAGCTGATCAAATGATGAGCTAGGGAAAGAGTTCCACCAAGAGGACTGCAAGGGCAGAGGTGATGTCTGGGGGTGGGTAGCAGATCCTACAAGGGCCTTGTCAGCCATGGAGGAGTTTGGGTTTGGGTCCAAGTACAGTGGAGGGTCACAGGGTTTTGAGCAAGAGACTGGTGTGATCTGACTGTGATGTCAATTTCTCTGGTAGGTCTTTCTGGAGGGCTGGCAGGAAAGTTAGGAAAACCACTTAAGGTGTCATCCAGGTCAGTGGGCAGGTAGCTTAGACCACCAGTAGTAGTAGAGATGCAAAGAAAATCTTCAGGTACATCCAAATCTTGGTAGGGAAGTAGTATCCATATCAAAACAAATAACATGGTATTTTGGAGGCAGACGGTGTAGGATTGCATGTGAGGGGAGAGGAACCAAGGACCAGGGCTTACTTCCAAGGGTGCCGTGGATCAAGACTGCACCTAGCTTAGCACAGTTTGCTTCATCACCCCTACAGTACCACAAGACTAAGCTCTGCTAGGCTAGGGACCTCATCTCTTTTTGATCCTCATTGTGTTCTTGGCACCTAGTATGGAATCTACACACCTAGTAAGTTTGATGACAGGATCCACGTTATGGAATGTTTCCTGGAAGGTTCTGATCTCAGGGGTCAAGCTTCATTTTGGCTTTCTTGCTCTGCTCAACCCAGATGTACTTGACATCTTGAACTTTTTCTTCTCAGAAGCCTGCCTTGCCAGGAATTGGGACTTAAATTCGCCTTTCTTCTTTGCTTCTTCCTAGCCATGTCTGCATCTTCCCAGTTAGTTCTGGGTTTATGGATGTTGGCTTGGGCCAGAGTTCTAGGCCTTACCTCACCACTGGATGAAAGTGGGGGTGGCGGGGGAAGGTCACTAACTCTAGTTTCAGCCTATAAACAACACACAGATGAACAATTTTTTGATAAGACTTTTTTCCCCTCATACTTGGGATTATTTTCTTAGAACAGAATCCCAGAAATGGAATTGCGGAATTAAAACAAATTGGCGGCCGGGCGCGGTGGGTCACGCCTGTAATCCTAGCACTCTGGGAGGCCGAGGCGGGTGGATCGCTCAAGGTCAGAAGTTCGAGACCAGCCTGAGCAAGAGCGAGACCCTGTCTCTACCAAAAAATAGAAATGATCTGGACAACTAAAAATACATATATATAGAAAAAATTAGCCGGGCATGGTGGTGCATGCCTGTAGTCCCAGCTACTCGGGAGGCTGAGGCAGGAGGATCGCTTGAGCCCAGGAGTTTGAGGTTGCTGTGAGCTAGGCTGACACCACGGCACTCTAGCCAGGGCAACAAAGCAAGACTCTGTCTCAAAAAAAAAAAAAAAAAAAACATAAATTGGATGAATGGTGGTGATACTTAATGAGAAGGTAGATATTTAATGAAGAGACCAGTTTGGAGGAGGAAATCAAATAGGAGCTCAGATCTTTCTTAAGTATTGCTCCTTGCAGAAGAGGGGAAATGCCCCCAACACCACCCAGGGTAGGCTAGGTGCCCCCATCTTGATCTTTGTTGCACTCTAACTGCTCCTTTGTCTATGACCCCATGAAATAGCGGCTCCTTCACGCAGGGTCCCACCTCCTCTTCCACAGGCCTGGCGCAATTAGTAGCCCAGAGAAGATGCTTAGCAGACTGGTTTCTGCCACCGGCGCATCATAGTGCTAAAACGGAAGTTGTTTTATTTAGGCAATCTGGGGCCACGTTTTGGTGCGACCACTAGGGGGCGAGCTGGCACCGGCGGAGGGCTCGCGGGAGCTTTTTTTTTTTTCCTGATCTCGCTGCGTCATCGTGTAGGGCGGGGCTTGTACGTGACGACCGGCTTCTGCGCCTGCCCAAGCGCTACTTGGGAATGAGGGGTGGGCGCGCATGGCCGCGGAACCTCGGAAGCTTTGCCTAACTTGAGTGCACCGTCGGCCCCTCAAAGAGGCGGAAGTACCGAAGCAGCGCCGGAAGCTGGACTAGAGCGGTGTGCGATCGCGGGTAGCGCGCAGCGCGGTTGCCATGGAGCCGGCCGGGGCCTGTGGTTTCTGCCCGGCAGGGGAGGCCCAGCCGGCGCGTTACACCTGCCCTCGCTGTAACGTGCCCTACTGCTCGCTGCGCTGCTACCGGGCGCATGGCACCTGCGCCGAAGACTTCTACCGAGACCAGGTACTGGGAGAGCTCCGCGGCCGCAGCGCCTCGCCCAGCCGCCTGGCAAGCGCCCTGCGCCGGCTGCGCCAGCAACGCGAGACCGAGGACGATCCCGCGGAGGCAGGCTTCAGCCCCGGCCCGGCCCCCGGCGGCCTTTCAGGACTCTGGGAGCGGCTGGCGCCGGCCGAGAAGGCGGCTTTCGAGCGGCTGCTGAGCCGCGGCGAGGCCGGGCGGTTGTTGCCTCCGTGGCGGCCGTGGTGGTGGGGCCGCAGGACTGGACCGCGGCTTCTGGAGGAGGTGGATGATGCCTCGCGCAGTGACGCCGGGGAACGGGAGCCCGCCCCTGCGAGGACCCCGCCGGAATCGGTGAAGGATGATGCCGCCGCAGAGCCCGCGGCCGCCGAGCGAGTTCTTGGAGACGCCCCGGGGCCCTGCACGCCCGCCGTGCCCACCCGCATCCCCGCGCTGGCCAGCCTGAGCCGTGGCCCACTCTCCCCACTCGTGCGTTTCCAGTTGCCCAACGTGCTGTTCGCGTACGCGCACACTCTGGCCCTCTACCATGGCGGTGACGACGCGCTGCTGTCTGAGTTCTGTGCCTCGCTGCTGGGCGTTTCCGGAGCCCTGGGCGCCCAGCAAGTCTTCGCCTGTGCGGAGGAAGCCCTGGAGGCCGCAGCCCACGTGCTGGAAGCGGGCGAGCACCCCCCTGGACCCCTGGGTATGCGCGGTGCTATGCTCGAGGCTGCCCGCATCTTGCAGGGCGAGGGCCCAGCCAACCAAAAAGGCTACACGTTGGCAGCGCTGGGGCACCTGGTGCAGACCCTGGGCCGGGCCCAGAAACAGGCCGTGGATAGGGAAGAGCGAGATCGCCTCTACCGAGCCCGGAAGAAGTGCCAATTCCTTCTGGCCTGGACCAACGAAAATGAGGCAGCCCTCACACCCCTGGCTCTAGACTGCGCCAGGGCCCACAGAGCCCATGCTGTGGCAGCCGAGGAGGTGGCAGCCCTCACTGGGGAGCTGGAGCGGCTGTGGGGAGGCCCCATGCCACCTGCCCCAAGGACTCTCATTGAGGAGCTCCCTGGCTAAACTGGGGACCCTTGTCTTCAATAAAGCTGTGACTGGTCTGCCCTGTTGGCAGTGCCCATTTCTTTATTTTTTTTTTTAAGAGATTGGGTCTCACTGTATTGCCCAGGCTGGAGTGCAGTGGCATGATCACAGCTCACTGCAACCTCAAACTCCTGGGCTCAAGCAATCAGTGACCATTTCTGAGTGATAGCTGTTGTCCCAGCTGACCCCAGACTCTTGGGCCCACAAACCGCCTCCC
Organism: Propithecus coquereli; assembly: GCF_000956105.1. NCBI lineage: Eukaryota > Metazoa > Chordata > Mammalia > Primates > Indriidae > Propithecus > Propithecus coquereli. The sequence continues at coordinate 1,576,333 of NW_012136081.1, forward strand.
AGCTTCTCCCTGACCAGTGCTGACCCAGCCAGTCATAAACACTCCGGCCCCAGAATGGGAGAGAAATGCACGAAAGTTTCCAGATGTTTACCCAAAGGAGGAAGAGCATTTCCATTTGGGGGCACTGACTTCATTTTCCCCTTGCCCCAAACCACCTCTTCTCTGAGGCCATTCATCCCTGCCTGCTGGAGTTGAAGGCTGAATAGGGTGCAGGCCCTTGAGTCCCCAGTGTGTCCGGGCTCCTGGTCCTGGGTGTGCTGGTGGGTGGGTGGGCACATGCCCCTCTTGGGGCAGTGAAACTGCTTCAGTAGACATAGGGCACGATGCGGTAAGGCACACGCCGGCAGTATTCATGCCAGGCCAGGCCATACTTCTGCAGACACTGCCGCTCATCCCGGGCCTCACGGTGCACCAGCAGTGCGGTGAAGTAGAGGAGGTAGAAGTAGGGCAGCAGATGGGACACCCCTGCACAGAGGGAGGCTCTGTGACCACCCCACAGTTCAGAGGTTCCCATGTCTAATGGCTCGGGGCACCACGGCTCAACAGTGAAAGGTTCAAGGTCTGCAGTGAGGCCCACGATATTAGGTTGGCACAAAGGTGTGCTCCAGCCACATTGGGTCCATCCCCAGCTCCCTGACTACACTAGGGCATACCTAGACTGGGCATCTGTGGTCACCATGCTACCCCTGCCCTTCACATGGCCCTGCCCATGCCCACCCAGGCCACTCACCACAGGGCAAGGACCAGGCCAGAGCCATGATGAGATCTCCAAGGTAGTTGGGATGTCGGACTATACCCCACCACCCAGACACCAGCAGCTGCCGTCCTGTGGCTGTAGAGATGGTTTCAAGGCCTGGAAAGATAGGTAGCAGGGTGGGGAACTCCCAGGAAGCCCAACTGCCCCACTGCACCCATGGCACCCTAGAGACCCAGCTCACCAGCCACTCTGGGATCAGAAGGATTCCTTCGGAAAGTGTTTTTCTGGGAATTAGCCCCACGGAAGACGTAGTAACCAATGGCTGGGGGAGAGTATGAGCAGGTGGTCAGGGTTGAGGTTCATAGCCTTCTGCCTGACCCTGTCCACCCACCCAACCTGTCCACAGCCCAGACTCTGCCTGGACACCCAGGACCCTGCCCCCAGCTTTAGATAAGCGCCTGAGGCTTAGCACCTACCTAGTGGGTGCTGCATAACCAGGGAACGAATAACAGGGGGAGGGGAAACGATAGGCCCAACTTGCTGCCCCTTCCTGACTGACCGTTGATGAGGCAGATGATGGAGGCCATGGGCAAGCCCAGGGGTTGCGGGTGATACAGCAGGAACTGGGCCTGCAGGCTGTAGGTGAAGGGTACCCAGGCTAGGTCCCCAAAGGCCAACATGAAGCCAAACCCATCATGTGTGATGTCCATGGTGGTGAGGACAGCCTCCTGCAGGGACAGGACCCAGACACTCTGGCTCAGTACCCACTAGGTCCTCAGACACCCTCCCCTGCCTCCCTTGCCCAGTTCAGCCTCACCTCGTGCCAGAGAGCATCACCCACATAGAGTAACTGGAAGCCATTGACCAGCCACATGGCCAGTGAGGGACTCCCTCTCAGCTCCGCCTCCTGCACCAGTAGGGCCAGGTTAATGATGACCTGGGGGGAAAGAGGACAGGGTTGTCGTGTCCACAGAGGTGGCAGCACCTGGGCAGATCATTGGCAGCCTTTGCCCTTCTGTCACTTATCACAGTCACACTGCGGCCCTTTGTCGAGTGGATTCAAGGCCTGTACCCAGGGACAGAGGGACTATGGAGGGCTGCCTCCCAAGGTGCTGGCAGCCTGTTTGCTGTCACTTTGTGGGGAGCAGCCCGGGAGCAGGTGGGCACTGGGGCTCCAGAGTTTGAACAGACCTGCTTTTGAATCAGCTTCACCACTCAGGCGGATTGCTCACGCTCTCTAAAGCCCACTTTCCCCACCCCCATGTGGAAGATGGGGGTGATTACAGACCTGCCTCATGGAACTGTCCGAGAACTTGATGGCATCGTGCCATGGAGCACTAAGCACAGCGCTCCTGGCACATGGTAAGCGCTCAGTGGTTAGCTGGAGCCAACCGGTACTGAGAACCTGTGTTTTAGTAGCTTTGAGCTCGATTCTGTCATTAAGTTTACCTTGTAGTCCTCACAATAATCTTGGGAGAAAGCCTTTTTTTTTTTTTTTTTTTTTGCGTTTCACTCTGTCGCCCTGGGTAGACTGCAGTGGTGTCATTGTAGCTCACTGCAATCTCGAACTCCTGAGCTCAAGCAATCCTCCCTCCTTGGCCTCCCAGAGTGCTGGGATTACAGGCATGAACCACTGTCCCTGGGTGAAAGCTTTAATTTTATCCCATTTCGCAGATGAGGAAATAGCCACAGAGGCTGATGTGCTGGTGGTCAGGCCAGGATCCAGATCCATGGTGGGCACTTGGCATCCCTGCCTCAGATGAGATCATTTCCAGGGTGACATGAGAGACCTTGGTGATCTTGGCTGCAGTCCAGCATGGATGATTATAACCAAAGAACCCAGTTGGAATGCTGTAGAATGCTGTAGAGGCCACCAGTGACAGACGGGTTGCTAACCCAGTGATCAATTTTAAGTTCTGCACTGCCTTGACCACCAAGGAGCATGTGATCACTCTCCCTGAAATAGACTACGCCTGACTGCTCTATTTAAAATTGCACGTGCTGTCCTAGCTCCCACAGTGCTTTGTTTCTCCATAGCACTCGTCATTCCTGTCATGCTATGTATACTTATTTTTTTGTCTGTCTTTTCCTCTAGAACGTAGGCTCTATGAGGCAGAGATTTTTTTTTCTCCTATAATTTTTTTTTCTTTTGTCTCCCAGTACCTAGAGCAGTGCCTAGGGCACATGGGGGACTCAGCAAACGTTTGTGGAATGAATGAATGATTAATGATTCATGTCTGCACAATTTTGGCCTTGCCCCACCTAAGCAAGGGTCCCCCATCCCACCCCTCCCCCTGGCCCAAAGCCAGCTCAATCAAGCCCAGCATACCCAGCCGATGAGGCCAGGCCGAAGTTCGCAGAAATATTTGAAGTCAAAGAAATAAATGCGAGGGTTGAGCTCCCGTCCCAGGAAAAAGTCGTAAATTGGATTACCTGGAGAATAATGGGGCATGAAGGGGCAGGCAGGCGCCCCTGCCTGCCTCCATCTCCACCCCCTGGGACTCCCCCTCTCACCTGAGTTCCCTCCAGGTGCCAGGGCGGAGACAGGGGCTACCAGAGCCTTCATATAGAGAAAGAGGCTGAAGATGAAAGCGGTGAGGGTGGCCGAAAACGCCAGGGGCAGGAGCATTTCCGGGAGTGCCCCCAGGGGCAGCCCCGCTGACGTTCCCAGCCCCACCAAGAGGGCTGTCAGCACCAGGGCCTGGAAGCCTGAACCACAGCGCACAGTGAGCCCTGGGGCTATGCATCCGCACCCCTCCCCACAAATACATACACACACACACCCCAAAGCTCACGGAAGCCACAGACCTCGCCCCAAGCACTAGGCTGCCCCCGTGAAGGCCCTCCCAGAAGGCCATCCTAGCCACTGCTCTGGTGCATAGAGTAGCAGTAAATGAGGTAGGGGCGTGAGGACAATGGGCGTGGAGAGGTCCCCCGGCGTCTGTCCTGAGCATAGAAGAGGCACGTAAGAGAGCTTGGGGTTGGGGCTAATCTCCACGGACCTCCCAGCTACACCTGAGCTCCACCCCCACCCGCGCAACCGCAGTGCAAGGGCCCGTCCCCCAGGCACCGTTAATGGGGTAGCACAGACGACTCTTGTCCTTCAATTCCTGCCCCTCGGCCACCTGCGGATACAAGGGGCTCTGATAAGGATTTGGGGGGGTATCTTCCCCCTCGCCGAGCCCCCTCCGCCTCCCCTGCGCGTCCGCGAGCAGAGCCCACACCTTGCGTGCCGGCAATAGGTAGAGCGCCGCCTGCAGGCCGAGCCAGGTGAGCCATAGCAGCAGCGCCTGCGGGCTCCACAGCGCTTCCAGCCCAGGCAGGTAGGGGGGTGGGCCCAGGAGGCGCGCAGGGCCGGAGCGGGCCACCAGGAGCAGGTGGAACATGGTGGCAGGCAGCAACAGCAGCAGCGCCGCAGCGCCTGGGGGAGGGGGCCACGGCGTCGGGCGTCCGCTCTCAGCTCCCGCCCGCTGACCCCCACAGGCGCCCTGTTTTCTCCTGGGCTCCCTCAGCATTCCCGGCGCCCGCCCCTGTATCTGGTTCTCAGCTCTCCGCCCCCAAGCTCCCGGCTGCCTCTCAGTCCCCTTTCCGGACTTCCATCTTGGTCCTCCACCCCCAGATCTCCTCGAAGACCCTCCTGCTCCAACTCCCAGTTCAGTCCACAAAGCCCCCGCTCTGCAGCACCCAGGATGGGCCTCTCAGCTCTCGCTCTCCAGACACCCCCCCTGCAAATCCCAGGATCCCCCCAAAGCCTTCCTTCTTGCCCTAGTCCCGGCTCGTAGCTCACCCTCTCCAGCTCTCCCTCGCTCAGCTTCTGCCCCAAGTCCCTTCTCTCTGCCCCATTACCCAGGGGACCCCCGAATTCCAGCGGGGCCCGGGAACCCTGAGGAGGTGCCATGGTCTCTGCTCCGCTGGAGAGTGAGAGCTCACAAAAGTCGGTCAAGGAAACACAGCCCGACCCATCCCCTAGGAGATGGGCTTGGCGACGTGGAGGATCCGGCCCGCTGAGCCTGCACCTGTCTCGACGCTGAGCTCGGACAGTAACCGCGCTTGTCCAGAGGGCTTTAAATGGGCCCGCCCCCGGCCCATCCTGGGCCCAGCGCACCAGCCAATCGGCTTTCAGAGGCGGACCCGACGCGGGCGCCTCCGGAGGCACCTCAGCCTCAAAACCCCACCCCCAGCAAGTCCCGCCCAGCAAGCAAGAGGGAGGAGGAGGCCACACACATTTATTAGGCGGGTCCTGACACCTGCCAGCTGGAAATGACCGCCAGGGCCAAGACCAGGGAATGGGCAGGGTAGGTCGCCAGCATAGGCCTGTGCACGGCAGCTGCTGGGCCTAGCCGCGCTCGCAGATGACCTCAACCACACTAGGCTCCATGGGCACTGGGTCCGGGCAACGAAGGGCAGCTGAGGCCACCACTTCGTCCAGCAGCAGGTGCACGAGCTCCTCATCGGCCACAAAGCGCCACAGGTAAAGCTGCAAAAAGTGGCAGTCCACTTGCACCTGCTGCAACCCAAAGCGCCCAAAGGTGCGCAACCGGACACACTCTAGCAACGTCTTCAGGCTGATCTTGATGATACCAGTCAGCACCGACACCTGCAGGCAGGAACACAGGGATGCAGCTCAGTGACAGCAGGTGTTGGGGGAGGGGCACCCACATTCTGAGCAAGGGCCAGGGAGACATAAGATGCCAGTAGCTAGAATGAAGCAGAAAATCCCAGAGCCCAGGTAAGATGACAGGGATACAATGTTAGCTCCATCACTAGGGGACAAGTAGAGCCCAGCAATCAGAGGCAGAGATGGGGGCCTGCAGAGATGGAGGAGCATTACTGAGTCAGAGGGAGAACACCAGATCCCTGAGCTTGGGCTGGGCTGGGGCAGAAACCATGGTGTGAATAGGAATCTTTGGGGAGGACCCAAGACTACTGTGGGGACAAGGACCAGGGCAAAGAGGCATACTAGGTTAGCCCCCAGACCCAGGCTGGGTGCACACCAAGATCAAGGCTGTGGAATGGTGGTGTTGGGGTTCTAGACTACCTAAAAACAGCCCTAGAGACAGAGACTGGGGTGTGAGGGTCACCCCTAATTGGACACAGGGTCCTAGGGCTCCTTGCACTGGTGTGGGGCTACTCTAGCCAACCTTCCCCGGGTCTGGGTTACTGGGGACTTTGGACCTTGTTGAACTCCACAGGGCTGAACACATCAATACGTTCAGAGAATAGCTTCTGGATGTTGCTCAAGAGGTTGGTGTCCATCGGGGCACTGGATGAGAGGACACAAGGAATCAGAGCCCACCCTGCACCCTCGTCCTCTTTTCTCCATTCCCTCTGGGGCTCTCCTGACCAGCCAGACCTGGGTGTATAGCTGGGTGCATAGCGGCCCTGCTGGCGAGAGCTGCTGTACACGGAGAAGGTCCTCTTGCTAGAGTCGCTGCTCTGGGCCTTGCGAACACCCTCTTCGTACAGGAGCCCCACCTGGTGGTTAAAGGCGGTACTGCAAGGAGGCCAGAGCATGGGGAACCTCCAGCCCACCAGGCGCTGAGGATGCTCTAAGTTACCTCCTCATTTGTTACAACAATCACAGGACAATGACCACAGGGCCGGGAATCTAGCTGGTACATGGTCACTATTTATAGAACCAGTGGAGTGGGGCAAACGCAAGACACAATCTGAGGCCCAATCTTCAACACAAGCCCTGCTCCAACTTCCTAGGTGACCCTGAACCTCAGCTTCCCATAGGTGAAATGGGGGTAATGATGCCACAGTCCAGGGCTGGGGAGGAACAAGGCCATGGATACAGGCACCGCTGGCCCCTGTTGTCTTAATCCTCAGAGCGTCATCCCCCAGCACCCCCAACCTGGGCAGCACCTGCACATCGATGGCTGTGGTGTCCTCTACCACCCGCTTCATGACGGCACGCACGTTCCGGGGCTCCAGCGTACTGAGCCAGTCCCGGGTCTCCACACTCTTGCGCAGCATCTGTGATATGACCAGGCCCTGCACCTTCACATAGTGGGTCAGCAGCCGCCGTGCTGTCTCCCTGGCCTCCGCACACAGTGTGCTCACGGGCGTCACTGGAGACTGGTCCTGAGCCAGGGAGGCAGAGGACAGGGAGTGGGTACAGACGGTAGCTCAGGAGCCACTGCCACCAGTAGCTGGGCACAGACCAGGCAAGGGAGAGGCTGGGTGGGCACAGGTGGCTGGTCTGGGTCTGGCCGTGAGGGAACTGTCCAGCCTCCTGCATTCCCAGGACCACTGTCCCCTTCCCGCCATGTGCTGACAGTTCACCTGCACCAGAAATTGTTCATCAGTGAGCGTGAGGATGTAGGAGATGGTGGCTGTCTCATAGTCTAGGCAGAGGCGGGAGAGCAGCAAGAGCAGGGCAGGTGGCGTGGCACCCCCCTTCTCCCCAGGGCTGTCACAGAAGCTCTGAGCTGTCTGGCACATGGAGCGGATGAAACCCACGATGAGGCCCTCGCGAACGCCCTGGCTGCAGAATTCACCCTGTGAGGAAGCAGGGCCCAGATGCACTACAAGCCCCCTCTTCCAGGCAGGGGCTGCTCATGACCCTCTACTGAGGCCCTAAGTGCCCCAGCCCCTCTCCAAGGGACAGCATCATCCTGCATTCCAAGTACCCTAGAGCAGCTCCCCTGCTTGGGGACAGGGGAAAGCCAACACTTGGGACCCTGCCATCTTCCCACTCTCAGCCCAGCTGCAGATGCCCTCAGAGCCTTCCCCACCCTCCCAGCTGTACCTCAAGAGAACCCGAAACCACAACCAGAGTGCCAGGGCAAGGACTGTGTGCCCAGGTGACCTGTCCCCAGTTCCCCAAGTGCTGGTAAAAGGGTACTGAAGGGCCAACTAGCAGGATGAATATGGAATGCCCAAGGGGAGGCTATACCCGGAAGTAGGGCTTGTTGGAGAAGGACACCTCCTTGGCGGTGAAGAGGTGCACTGCGGCCAAAGACGCCTTGATGTGGCTCAGGATGGAGCTGGCCACATTGGCCAGCAACTCAGCCAGGCCTGGGCCCTCCTTCCCAGCCAGACGAGGCGCAGCCAGAGCCTGGCGCACATCGGTCAAGCAACCCAGGAAGGCCACCCGTAGGCCCTGCAGGTGGTGGCCCAGGCGCTCACGGGCCACTCGCTCCACGATTTCCGTGGCAGCCTCAGCAAGCCCGGCAGCTGCCAGCAGGGCCCCAGGGGCCCGCAGGCGCCGGTGGAAGCGGTCCAGCGCCCGCACCAGCAGCGAGTTGTCACCGCCACCCTGCTCTTGTGCCAGCCGGCGCTCCACCAGCGCAAAGTAGCGGCCGCCCAACTCCCGGGCAAAGGCTGCCAATTTCTCGGCACCTGCAGGGCCCTGGGCAGCAAACAGCTCCTGGTAGGCCGCTGCCACCTGGCAGAGGCCGCCAACGAAGCCACTGCCGCCATGGTCTGTGAACTCTAACACATCGGGAGCTGGAGGGGAGGGCCCCAGTTCGGCCTCCAGGCTTCTCAGCTCCTCCTCCAGCCGCCCACGGGCATGCGCCAGGAACTCCTCGCACAGCTCCTCGGCAGGCTCGCCCAGGGCCAGCAGCAGCTCCACGCACTCGGCCTGCTCAGGGGCGCCGGAGCCGCCCTCCCTGCAGGAAGCGAGATCACAGTGAAGGGCAGGGCCAGGGCCTCCAGTGGGTGTGTGGGAGACAGGAAAGCAAAGCATGGGGCAGGACGACAGCTCAAGAAGGGCCCAGGGCGGGGTGAGGGCCGAGGGCCACACCTGAAGCGCTGCCGCAGCTGCTGAACCAGGCGGGCCGTGATGACCTGGCAGTCGTCCTGGATGGCACGGAACGAGGGCAGGTGCTGGTACTGCTGCAGCACGGCCTGCGCGCGGCCCTGGTAGCGCACTGCCTGCCCGTAGGCGCCCAGCTCCACGCACTTGGTGAGGCGCGAAGGCAGCTCGAAAAGGAACTGCAGCTTCCGCAGCAGCGCGTGGACCCCTGCGGATCAGGATGCGGTTATCCCCAGACCCCGAGGGTGGCTCACCAGAGGCCCCGCGCGGCAGCGCCCACCTGCCAGCTTGGTGATGCGCTCGTGGCGGTCCTGCAGCGTGGCACTGATGCGCGCGCTGAAGTCCGTGATGACGGCCATGTTGGTAGCCAGCCGGTCCATCTCGTCCTCCATCTTCCGGAAATCGTTCTTCATCTTGCGGATGGTGTCTGGGAGGGCAAGGGTCAGGGAGAGGGAAAAGGAGATGACTGGGGGGCAGACGCACCCTCAGCTTGAGACATGGAACAAAAACTCTCTTACACCCCCTTCAACGTGCCTGAGCCCGCTCCTCCAGGGTCACGTTGATGCTTCGGAGCCAGACTGCTGCCAGGTCACAGCACAAATGGGGGTCATTATGTCAGTGCAGCAGGAGTTTTTACCCACACCCCTTCTGTGTGCCCCTATCCCTGGTGCCCAGGGGACATGGCTGGGGCGGGGGCCTCAGTGTCTGCCCTCAGAAGATGCCCGCATCTGAAGGAGGGCCCACAGCACTTGGCACTAGCTGAAAAAGCTTTCCTTTTCTTTATTTTTATTTGTTCCCAGCTCTCCCTTTGAGAAAGAACGTATGTATATACGTATGTATTTTTCCAGATCCTTTTCTTTATGATCTTGCTCTGTTGCCCAGGCTAGAGTGTAGTGGCCTGATCATGGCTCACTGCATCCTCAAACTCCTGGGCTCAAGTGATCCTCCCGCCTTAGCCTCCTGAGTAGCTGGGACTACAGGCACGTGCCACCACACCCAGCTAATTTTTCTAGTTTTTGTAGAATAGAGAATTTTTCTATTTTTTGCAGAATAGAATAGCGGTGCGGGGTTCATGCCGGTAATCCTATGCCCTTTAGGAGGCCAATGCACAAGAATTGTTTGAGGCCAGGAGTTCGAGACCAGGCTGGGCAACACAGCCAGACTCCATCTGTACAAAGAATTAAAAAATTGACCACGCATGGTGGCATGCATCTGTAGTCCCAGCTTCTTGGGAGGCTGAGGTGGGAGGATGACTTGAGCCTAGCTGTTCAAGGCTATGATCATGCCACTGCACTCCAGCTTGGGCAACAGAGCAAGAGCTCATCTCTAAAAACAAAAAACAAACGAAAACAAAACAAAAACCAAAAAAAACCCAGAGTGTAGGTTAAGCCCAACTAAGCCACTGACCTGTGACACCTGAACACACAGAGATGGGCCACAAAATCACCTCTCTGGTCTCCCTTTAAATTTTATGACCTCAAGTCCCAAAGTGGCACTCCACACTGCCCAGCCATCCTTCCGAACCCTCTAGGAGTCTGTTTTCCCATTTTCTCCTCAGTTCTCAACATTCCAATACATGCTCACTAACTTTCAACTGAGGACCCTGCTTCATACACATACTTCATGGGAAAAATAAAAGCAAACCTCAACTCCCTCCAAATCTGCAGAACAAACAGACATCTGTGCACCACCTGTGCCTTCCACTCTCCCTCTCTTGAGCCATTCTGCCTCTGGTTCTGACCAGAGCTCTGCCTAATGACCTACTTAACCCCTCAACGTGGACAGCACACAAGCAGCTCAAGCATAACACACCCAAAACAAAACTCTTGACATTCCCTAAACCTGTTCCTCTGCTCATCTTTTCCATCTTGGCTCCTGGCCATTTCTGAAGAGCCGTCTTTGATTCTTACTTGTCCTTTACCTCACATTCAGTCTATCAGCAAGCTGTGGAAGGTCTACCTGCGACATTTTCTTTCCAAGCCACCATCATCTCTTGTCCAATTATTGCCAACATTTCCCAACTAATTTCCTTAATTTCACTTCTCAGTGTACACCATCAATGTTCTTAAAGGAAAACAAGGAGAATAAGGCAAAAATGTATC
>NW_012136081.1:1588946-1591524 GCF_000956105.1 Propithecus coquereli
AAAAAAAAAACTCAATAAAATTTAAACTGAACATTTCCTTAACCTCCAAAAATCAGCATTCTGTTTAATGAGGCAGTGCTAGAAGCATTCCTATTAAAGTGAAAACATGGCAAGGATGACCTCGATGACCACTGTTATCTCACACTGTTCTGCATGTACTGGCCAACACAATTAGACTCAAGAAATGTGTTATGGAGATACACAAATTGGAAAGGAGGTAAAATTATCACTATTTGTACATGATATAATTGTATAAACAGAAAACCCTATAAAAACAGTGAAAACACTACTATAAAACATAAGAGACAGTACTTTTCACTTCTCAGATTGTCAAAGATTGCAAATTTTGATAACTTAGTGTTAGTCAAGGTGTCTGGAAAGAGGAGTTCTCTTATTTGCTGTTGGTTGTGCAAATTGATCAATATTTATGACGAGGGATCTGGTAATATCTAACTGTAGTCACATACGAACCTTCACACGCCCATACCGATCTGTGTGTGGCGCCTGGACTATGGGAAGGTTATCCTGGCAGGGTCGGGGAGCAACCCCACTTGAGGAGACAGCTAGAAGGGCAAGGGAGGAGAAAAGTGACAATGACAACAAGGAACAAACAGACACAAAAATTGCAGGAAAAAATTAGTGGAGAAAATCAAAGAGAAAGAACTGCACAAGACAAAGAACCTACAGAGCTAACACTTGTAAAGCAATTAAGAGATTTTTAAAAAATTACATAAAAAGGTAGATCATAAATCAGCAAAATGAACTTTTATATCAGCAACACGGTCCATGAGATAAGACCATTAACCCTTAGAGATGATTCCACAAAGAAGGATACTACAATATAAAATCATATAAAATATGAAACATCTATATTACTTTTGGGGCCATTGATTAAAGTTGCTTTGGAGCCATTGGTTGGAGCTGCTTATATTTTGTTAGAAAAATGATGATTTTATTGCCAATTCATGGACAGTGAATTAATGAACATAGCATTGACAGTGTTATGCAGTGAAAAACAATAAAAGCAGAGCAAATGGGATCATGGGCTAATGATCTGCTGGAGGACATGCAGAGGCTTGGCAGTTCAAGAGGCATTTCATCTTCACTCAGTGAATTCTTGGTTTTGCTTATAAGCCATTTAAATCTGTGACACAACCTCCTTCCAGGCCTGCCAAAACCATCAGATGAGCAGATCCTTTTAGTAGTGGGTTTTATAGTTTCAGATCTATGTTTAGGTCTATAATCTATTTTGAGTTAATTTTTGTATGTTGTGTGAGGTAAGGGTCCAACTTAATTCTTTTGTTTCTGGACATCCAGTTGTCCCAGCACCATGTGTTGAAAAGACTATTCTCAAAAACGATCTTGGTACCCTTGTTAAAAATCAATTGACCATAGATGTATAGGTTTGTTTCTGGACTCTCAATTCTATCCAATTCATCTAGATGTCTATCCTATGGCAGTATTACACCATCTTAGTTATTGTGTATTTGTAGTAAGTTTTAATACTTGGAAGTGTAAGTCTTCCAACATTGTTCTTTGCAAGACTGGGCCATCTTGATCTGCATAAATTCTGAGGAATTTCTGCAATTCCTCATGAATTTTTATGCTCAGCTTGTTAATTTCTACCAAAAAAAGGCAGTTGGAATTTTGATAGGGATTACATTGGATCAACTTGGGAAGTATTACCATCTTAAGTGTTAAGTTAAAATTAAGTTTTCTGATCAGTAAACATGGGATGTCTTCATTTATTTAGGTCTCCTTTAATTTTTTTGAATGTTTTGTAGTTTTTAGTACATAAGTCTTTTACTACTATTATTACATATATTCCTGCTTTATTCTTCTTGATATTTTGGAGATGAAATTGTTTTCTTTAATTTTGCTTTCAACTGTTTCACAATTGATTTTTTGTACAGTATATTGATCTTGTATCCTAAACCTTGCTGAACTTGTTTATTAGCTCTAATAGCTTTTTCCTTAAGCATTCATATCTGATTTGGGATCTAATAGCTTTTTGAGTTTGGATTCTTTAGGGTTTTCTATATATAAGATTATATCTAACTTCAATTGGATGCTTTAAATGAAAATAAAAAAAATAATATGATGTAAAATCTGCAAACAGACATGGTTTAACTTCCTTTCCAATCAGGATGTCTCCTAGTGCCCATGCTACTCTCAGGTACAATGTTGAATAGAAATGATGAGTACAGACATCTTTGTCATGTTTTTGCTCTTAGAAGGAAAGCTTTCAGTCTTTCACCATTAATTATGATATTAGCTGGGGGGGGTTATCATTAGCTAGTTGAGGAAAGTTCTCTTCTATTCCTAATGTATTAGTGTTTTCACCATGAAAGGTTGTTAGATTTTGTGGGATGTTTTTTTCTGTATCTATTGAGATTACCATGTGCTTTTTGCCTTTTATCTTATTAATATGGCATATGACATTAAGCGGTTTGCATATGTTGAACCAACTTTGTATCTCAGGGATACATCCCACTTGGTCATGGCACATAATCCTTTCTATATGCTGCTGGGTTTGCTTTGCTAGTATTTTGTTGAGGATTTTTGTGTCTATATTCAG
>NW_012136081.1:1593144-1596455 GCF_000956105.1 Propithecus coquereli
AGAATGCTGTAGTGTCAGCCCAGCTCACAGCAACCTCAAACTCCTGGGCTCAAGCGATCCTCCTGCCTCAGCCTCTTAAGTAGCTGGGACCACAGGCATGTGCCACCATGCCCGGCTAATTTTTTCTATTTTTAGTAGGGACGGGGTCTTGCTCTTGCTCAGATTGGGCCACTGGCCTCAAACTCATGACCTCAAGCAATCCTCCTGCCTTGGCCTCCCAGAGTGCTGGGATTATAGGTGTGAGCCACCGCACCCGGCCTTGAACATACTTAAATTAACAGATTTAAGCCTTTGTGTAGTAAATCCAATGGCTCAATTTCTTCAGAGACAGTTTCTATTGATTTTTTTTCTTCCTGTGAATGGGCCATACTTTCATGTCTCTTTGCATGTCTCATAAATTTTTGTTGAAAACTCAACATTTGAAATAATATGGCATCTCTGGAAATCAGATTCTCTTCCCTCCTCAGGGCGTATTATTGCTGCTTGTTATAGTAGCTGTTGTTTGTTTGGTCAGTTTTCTGAGTTACTAAACCTGAATTAGTTTCTAAGCAAATTCTATAACGCCTGTGTTCTTTGTTATGTGTAATCACTGAGATCTTTACTTGGTTAGCCTGGTGATCAGCTAATGATTAGACAGCAATGTCCTCAAATTTCTGGAAGCAAAAAATCTCCCCATCTTTGCTTAGGGGCTCTGGGTGTGTGTTGGGGTACACCTTAAACACTCAGCCAGGCAGTTTACAACTCAGCCTTAGCCTTCACTTCCTGCTTGTTCAAAGCCTCAAGATGAGCCCAAAGTGAGAGCTTAGGGCATTCTTGGTCTTTCCTGAGCATACACACAGCCATATAAATGCATGTGACCTTCAAGATTCCCAGGAACATGTCAGAGCTTGTCAAAGCCCCTATGGACATCTCATTCCTTAGCTTCTCCATTTAGGCTTTTTGCTTAGTCTATTGTTTGCTGCAACTACTATCCATCAACTCAAGCAGTTACAACACTTGCTTATAATTGTTTTGACAAACACCTCTGGTGAAAGGTTTTTAGCACTGGGCAACCTCCAAGTCAGGTCAAATAAAGACAAGCCTCTGGAGTGGAGTCTTTAAAGAAACCACCAGACAGGTCAAATAATGACAATTCTTTGGACATAAGGTCATACTCAAGTTCCAGCTCTGTTCTGTTCCATCCAGTACCAGGAATATGAGCTGTTATTGTTCAAGGCTACAGCTGAGTTGGAGAATAAGTGGTGGGGCTAGGGAGAGTTAAAATACCACAGGGTTCACTATTCTTACCAAGATTCAGCCATTTTTCTTGATAAATACACCCTGGATTGTTGCAAACCTTAATTTCCAGAGTTCTGAAAATCTGTTTCTATTTTTGCTAAATTCTTCATTGCTTTTATGGAGGAGAAAAATAAACAATGTATTTACTCCACCATTTTTGTTGATGGCTCTTTGCCAGAATCTCACCAGCTGTTTTGTGTAAATGAAGTCTTACTGGATACAGCCATGCTGGTTCAGTTATATATTATCTACAGATGCTTTCAGGCTACAATGGCAGAGTTGAGTAGCTGCAACAGAGACCAGATAGTTCATAAAGACTTAAATACCTATTTTGTGGTCCTTCTCAGAAAAAGTCTACCAACTCCTGGTGTATGGTCAGGCACTGCTCCCTTTTTTTCAACATGCCTGTTCTCCCTGCAGTGGAAAGCTTTCTTGGGGCCTTTGCATAGGTTGTTTCATCAGTCTGGGTCATTCGGCTCTCAGATCCTCCTGTGACTGACTCTTTATCATTCACCTTAATTGTCACTTCCTCAGAAAAGCCTTTCTCTGCCACCCTCTCTAAATCAGTCCCTATCACCAACTCTCTAATATATCATCCTGTTTTATTTTATCCAGAGACCTTGTCAAAAGTGAAATGATATTATCTTCCTTTATTTATCTTCCTGTCTCTTTCTCTAGACAGCTCCAGATTGTCTTGTTTGCTGTTTTATCCACCATCCAGTGCCTAAGCTCAAATCTAGGGGTCATTCTTTACATCCAAAGCTCCTCAACACCAGGTCCGTAAACCCCTCTCAGCCTGCCCATCACTGTCCATCTCCACCACTACCACCCTGACGTAAGTACCTAGTAATCTCCGGCCTGGACTACGGAAATGGCCTCACTCCTGCCTGTCCAAGCCATTCCTCCCAGTGCAGCTGGAGGGATCTTTTCAAAACACAAATCCGACCCCATCATTCATCTGTCTAAACACATTGGCTTTGCACTCTATGGATAAAGGCAAAATCCCTAACATGTTCTGGAAGGTCTCTAGTCAAACTCTACATCTACTACCTGTCTGGCTCTGCCCACATTCTGCTTCCCCTCCTGCCATAATAGATGAGCTCTCAACCCTTTGCTGAGGCCAATCCCTCCACCCGTGCATTGTTCCACCCCCTCTCTGCTCCTTTCTCAGTTTTCTCCCCCCATCCCTCCAATCAATAAGCACTACACGATACATTACTCTCCTCAGTATCTTGTCCAAGTTTATTGATTCCATTTCTTGGAATGCTTTCTTCATTTAGCTTCTAAAAAAGCCATGTCCCTGGTTGTCCTCAAACCTCCCCAAATGTTTGTTTCCTTTGCAGGATCTTCCTTGTTTTCAGGACTTCTAAATGTCAGGAGGCCCCAGCGCTTGGTCCTCAGACCTCTTCCCGACCCCCCCATGTCAGGATGCCCCAGGGCTCAGTCTTCAGACTTCTCTCTCCATGCTCCCTCCCTAGGTGATCTCACCTTGTTCGATGTACCTTGAACTCTAGCCTCTCCCCTATAGTCTAGAACCCTCATCAAATAGGGATCTCAACTGGACAAGGCCAAAATGGGACTCTTGGATTTTGTCCCCCAACTCCCTCCTTCCCAATGCTCTTCTTCGCAGTGAGCAGCATTACCAATCCCCCGCCAGTGCTTCAGGCCCCAAACTGAAGTCATCCTTAATTCTTCTCCTTCTCTCACACATCACATGATTTCATCAACAAATGCCATAAGCTTAACCTTCAAAAGTAATCTCAAATCATTCCACTTTTCCACCGTTGCCACCCCGGTCCATGTCACCAGCATCTTGCTTGGACTGCCACAATAGCCTTCTAATGGGTATCCCTGCTGCCCTCGACTCCTTAGAGTCCATTCTCAACAAAGTGGACAGAAAGGTCCTTTTAAAACATAAGTCAGATCACCCCATCCCTCTGCTCATTCCATCTTTTTTTTTTTTGTTTTGTTTTTTGAGACAGAGTCTCACTGTGTTGCCCAGGCTAGAGTGCCGTGGCGTCATCCTCGCTCAC
>NW_012136081.1:1597705-1651180 GCF_000956105.1 Propithecus coquereli
TCTTGTGAGACATTTCTCAGCACAGAAATTATAATTTCTTGCTGTTTTGATGCTAATACTAGCAAATAATGAGGTGCCTACTCACTGAACCTGCTTCAAATCAGATAAAAGAACAATGAGCATTTCACCCATTATTGTTCCACTAGGGAAGTAACAGATGCAGAATACAACCCCAGAGATGCTCACAGAACATTCCATGGACTGCAGGCAAACCCTTTAGATCTGCCTCCTGGACTAAGCACATGTGGGTCCAAAATTATTACAAAAGTCTGAGCAGTACATTTCCTTAATGCACTGATGTCGATGCTAGCTAGCTGAACATTGTCTAGTACTAGAGAAGAAAGGGAACAGAAAGAAACAAGCCTTTACATGATCTTTGTGTTCCTTAATGTCATAAATTTTCTCTCTTTGCTTAATTAGGGAGAGAAGGAAGGAGGAAAAGAAGGAGGGAGGGATGGTGGGGGAAGGAGGGAGGAAGATAGGAAGGGAATGACAAGACCACCCTCAAGGTAGACCTGGATCAGAGATGAAAGCTACCACAAATAAGAGAACCTTACTGAGGCCTCCTTGGTGTCAGGAATTCTATTAAGTGCTTCAGATAAATTCATTTCATTTTGTCCTTTCTCCTCTTTGGTTCTTAACCCTCTGAGAGCAGAGGGTAGTCTATGGTAGTCTGACCGCGATGGCTCAGAGAGGGGCAGGTGAGAGTGGAATAATGTGAGGGCAGGAGTGGAATCTGGGTCTCCTTTCCCCAAATCCCCTGTGGTTTTCTTAGCACCAAGGGAGGAATGGGGGATGTGAGACTGCGTGTCCCAGTGAGGATCACCTGTGGCTGAGATGAACTTGTTGTAGTTCTCATAGACCAGGGTCTGCATGTCGCTGTCTAGAGCCCGGATCTGCCGCACCATGTCCGTCTCACTGTCCATCAGCTGGGCCAGGGGGCACTCTCTCCGCAGCTGGAGAAGTTGGGTGGTTAGTATTCAGGTCAGGGGGCACTCATGTCCCCCAACCTTGCCCCCAACTGATAGTCTTTTGGTGCAAGAAAGCCTGCCCCGACCCCTGTTAGGAATTCCATACATGGGTCCTACAAGCGGCATACCTCAGGGGTTACTACGTTCGACCCTCTTTGGGGTCTGTCAGCATTTGAAACCCTCAGGCTCAGCCTATGCCCAGCCACGCGCCAGTCAGCGCCTGGGTCACGCCCCCTACCCCGGGCCTATCACAACATCAGCCCAGGAGACCTCAGATCTCACATCACCTCAGGCCAGTTCAAACCTACCCACACCCCACGCCCCCTTAGACTCCAGCTCTGCCCCCTACTGCCTGGCCGAGGGTCGTCCTCCTCTTATGAACACCTCACAAGGTCGGAGGCATGATCTGCGGGTGCAACATATCGGGGCCTGGTTACACTTACACACACACACATACACACACACACACACACACACACACACACACACACACACACACACCTTGTCCAGATACACTTCCGGGTCGAAGTGCGCTCCATTGAGATCAGTCGGGTCCAGGGGGTCAGGTCCCGCGGGGCGCCCGGCCGCTTCCCCCTCCGAGAGGCCGTAGTAAAGCTTCAGCATCCCGTGCGCCTTCCGCCGACGCTCTGGAGCCTCCGCCTCGGGCCCCTCCGGGGAGTCCCCAGGTCCAGACCCGTGGACTGGCCCAGCAGCCATCGCTCCAACCGCAGCCCACGGGAGTGAGGCTAGGAAGGGGATGGGGAGGAGGTACTTCCGGGAGCCATAAAGTTGTTGTTGAAACGAGGCAGTCCTTCAGGTGAAACGTCCCCCTGTAGCCTTGGTCTTTCGAGACTAGAGTTCCCCCGCTCCTGTCCTCCCCGAGTGAAGAGGTTCCGGGAGAGCCCTGAGTTCCCCGTTTCCTGCATGGAAGGATTTTGTGGAACTGCGTCGGATGCGGCCCTCCCAGAAGAGGGGCGGGTCGTGGCTCCCCAACCCTGCACCCCCCATAGGCAAGCTGCCCAGAAGCAGTGGACGGAGGCAGGACGTGGGGCCAGAGTGTGCCTGGGATCCCGCCACTGCCTCGTTAACTGGGCATCGACTCAGTTGTCCCCATTCCTAAAATTGGGGTACATACTTCACAGGGGGGCTGCGAGGATTAAATGCATGTGCACTACCCCGCACAGTGCCACTAGCGCAGTGCTTCTCAAGGCCTGTTCCTCTCGCATGCATCACAATTGCCTTCAGAATCACCAGTGGCGAGTTGTAAGCCTGGGCTCTGACCCATTTTCTTTTTTAAAAGTCCCCAAGTTATTCTGGTGTACATTTACATTTGAGAACCCCTATTATGTCGTGCTTAGAAGACAGACTCGGTACATCTTAAGTGACTGATGGGATATGCTGAAGGGTTGAGTGGAGAGATGTTGAGGATAATTCCCAGGTTTCTGACTTGAACAAAGGTGCAGTTCACAAAGGTCAAGAGTTCAAGAGGAGAGGGAATGACTTGGAGTTTTGATTGGGACACAATGAGTTGGAATGGAGGAAAAAGAGAAGACTTTGTTCATCAACATGGTCCTTGAAACATTGCTTATGATGGACTGGTAGGAGGAGGCTTGGAATGGAAAAACCCAATGGTTTAATTATTCATTGCCCGGTCCTGCAGGACAAAAACAGCCCACTCCCTGTTTTTGTGTGATTTGTGAACTGGAATTTTTTTATTTTTTATTTTTAAACGGTTGAGAAAAAATAACATTTAATGACACTTGCAAATTATATGAAATTCATTTCAGTGTCCATAAACGAAGTTTTTATTGGACTACAGCCATGCCCATTTGCTTACATATTATCTATGGCTGTTTTTGCACTACAACAGCAGAGTTGAGTAGTTGCCACAGAGACCACATGGCCTGCAAAACCTAAAACATTTACTATCTGTTCTTTTACAGAAAAAGTTTGCTGACCTCTGAATCAGTGGAATGTTTAGAAACTGTTTACAAAACACACATGAAGGTTTCAGCCTATGAAGCTGTCACCAGTTTTCATTTTCTTAAGAAAATGGAAAAAAAAAAGAATATAAAGATTTAGATCTACTCCAAGTAATTTATAAATTTTTTAAAAGTTACAGAATACTGTTAAGAAAAATTATCCAAAAATTGGAAGACCAAGAGTGTAGCATGTTCTTTTAATGTCATACTGGGGCATTGTTTCACAAGCCCACCCAAGGATTATTTAACTACCCACAGGAATATGCAGTTGTTTGATTTTGGTATTAAGGTAAGTAGACTTTGAAATTATAAGTAGATATTGTCCAGGAGAGATTTAAAACACTTATATTCAGCAGAAAAAGTACCCTCAAAGGTTATAACCTTTATTGTCCTGTAGGACATCAACCAGTTTTGTATCTGACCTAATAATCATATTCTAACATTCCTCTTTAAATGCCTATCCACATCAGCTCCTCAAGGTGCCTTACCAGCTTACTTAGGGGGAACCCCCTCACTGATGAGTTAATAAATCTTAGTTACATGTTCATTGTATATTTAGATGTCGTATTTTTAACTTTTTGAAAATTACTTTGATAATACATATGGTATGAATTTTTAAAGTGTTTCAAAAATTATGCATATATATGTACATCTAGATGTATGAAGTTA
The DNA here is from genome assembly GCF_000956105.1 of Propithecus coquereli. NCBI lineage: Eukaryota > Metazoa > Chordata > Mammalia > Primates > Indriidae > Propithecus > Propithecus coquereli. Next base: position 1,601,328 of record NW_012136081.1, read on the forward strand.
CATAAAGAAGGGACCCAAAAAATGCTGACTCATCAAACTGGCGAAGAGGTAGTTACCTCTGTAGGAGTGGGGGTACAGGAGGGAGACTGTTACATTTTCCTTGTATGCTTGTGCTTTATGCAAATCTTTTAACAGAACATATTCATATGTTAGTTGGATAATTTTTTAAATGGCATCAAGCTAGGAATTTTAATGTATAAAAGTTCATTTGTTATTCAAAGGAGAACTGAGGAACTAGTAATTGTTTCAACAGGGAGATCACAGCTGGGCATTGGGGCATCACCCCTTTAATGTGGTTAGGGTGGGAGTCTGAAGAACTGTTGTGATTGGTGACAGACTGGGCAGCAAGCGTGGATGATGGGGGCAGGCTTTAATCCTGCTTAGAGGCAGAAGACTTTGGGTTCCCTGACCTGAGAACTTTTGGGGTACACAGTTGAGCAGGGGGCAATGGGGTGACTGAGTTCAACACCAAGTCCTCTCTTCCTCCCTTCTCTTCTCCTACTTCAATCCCTGGGAGCCTGCATGTTACTCCACACCATTTCTGGCTGTTTTTCTGGCTTATTTTGTTGACAGCCCTGGAGATCTCACCTCTTATGTGATGGAGAAAACTTCCTGGCTTGCATCTATCCCTGCTGGGGCAACACAGCCTCAGGTAAAATCGGATCTTAGGTTCAGTACTGACTCTCTCACTCACTGGCTGTGATAGCTTGAGTGAGACAATCCCTCTCTGTGCCTTAACACAAGTGTAAAATAGGATTTATGCCACCTGCGCCCAGCTTTCTCATGGGACTCTTGGAATGATGACAGCAATGGGTTGAAAATGCTCTTGAGCAACACACAAGGTGGCAGAGAGGGGAAAGCTGATCAGCAGTGGGCCCTGTAAGAACATCTGGGGAGAGGATACAGGAGCCAGGTGAACTCTGGACTATATGTGAGGAGAGGATAGGGAAGGTCCCAGGACAGCTTTGGTGAATCCACTGTCCTGCCCTTCCCTTAGGTTCCTCTCCATCATAGGGGGTGCAAATACTTGGAACTTGGGATCCAGCCCAGGCCCCCACCTCACCTGGGAATACCTTCCAGCTACACATCTTGGTCCCAATCTCTCATCTGCTTAAATCTAGAACATCTAGAACATGCCCCTCAACTTTTCTGAGCCACAGTTCATCTGTAGAACATGCCCACATGACCTGCTCTCTAAGACAGTTGACATGCACCCAAAAGTATCCAGAGAGAGGGGTGGGATGATGAGGGAGCTGTCTGTTCAACAATGCCAGGGGCCCCCACTGGTCTGCACCTTTTGCCCACGCCATGGATGGCCAAGCATTCCTGGCCATCCATGAGACATTCTTGTGTTGGCTGGAATCAGCCTGTGTTCTAGAATCTTGTCTCCTCCACTGTCCCCCTGGTTCTAGAATCCCAATCTAGACTGGGCACTCTAGAACTGCAGGGCTCTGCTGCTTTTCCCAGGCGGTGCCTGCTTGCTCGCATCTAACGTGTGTCTGTGCTCTAGGTGCGATGCGGTGGCAGGACCGCTTAGCTGTGCTCTTCTTTCCTCAGGGAATGATGCTCACCATGGCTGCGCTGATGCTTTTCCTCATACACCTGGGTGTCTTTGCCAGCGACGTGCACAACTTGTGTGTCACCCACCATTATGAGCGTATGAGCTTCCACTACACGGTCGTCCTGATGGTAGGCCCAAGGCAGGGACTCAAGGGCTAGCTGGGGGAGGCCAGAGGGGCTGATGGAAACTGCACTTTTGTGTTGGGCCCTTCTCCCAACACATGGCCTACAGTTCTCTCAGGTGATCAGCATCTGCTGGGCTGCCATGGGGTCACTTTACTCGGAGATGATGGAAAACAAGTTACTCCGGTGCTTTGCCCTGACCATCCTGAGTGAGTGACGAGAGTAGAGGGGATGCTAAGGGGAGAGGGAGTTTTGGAACCCTGAGATGTGGCAAGGAGGAGGCAAGGAAGGCTACCAGGGCTGATGGGGGCTCTCTCCTCTGCCTAGTGCTCAATGGAGCCATATTCTTCAACCGCCTGTCTCTGGAGTTTCTGGCCATCCACTACCGGGAGGAGAACCACTGAGGTCTGGGGCCTGGGGACAGGGCTGAGGAGGAAGAAGGAAAAGGCTGCTTTGGGTGTTTTAATAAAGTCTGTTGTTTATTTCCACCTGTCAGCTCCTTCATGGTGTGGGGGCGGGAGGCTGGAGACCCCGGGGAAGCAGGTCAAGACAAATGCTTGACCTACAGGGACCCCAGGCCCAGCCTACAGCCTCTCTGGTGGACTCGGCTTGGGCCTGGGATCTTAGTGTCTCAGGCCTGAGGGTGAGGAGCACAGAAGAGGAGCCCCCAGGCCTCCCCACCTCCCCTCCGCGGGACCCCAGGTCCTAGGCTGGCCCAGCCACAAGCCAGGGCTCAGGAAGGCCCCACACGGATGTGAGGGTTCATGAGCGGGTCCAGGTTGGGATCGCTGTCAGCCGCAGCCCGGCCCAGGCGAGACATGAGGGCAAGGAGGGCCAGGAAGCCCAGCAGCCCCAACAGTAGCAGCAGCCCCGCCCGCTGGAGCAGGGTCAGTGGCCGCTTACGAGACCCAGCCCGGCTCCTGGGAGGGACGAGGGGAAAGTCAGGTCAGGCCCTCAGCCCTTGGTGGCCCCCATGCCTGGAGAAGAGCCCTAGTCACCACCCCTGAGCTTCAGTTTCCTCGTCTTTGCCATGGGGATGATCACTTCTGCACCTGCCACTGTATAGGGTTACTGTGCAGCTCAAACCAGATGAGGCACAGGACTGTGTTCTGGAAACCAAGAAGTGTCAGGCATGGGGGAGAGTTTCAAAGATTAGGGGGTGTCAAAGCAGGAAGGGGTCTCAAAGAGTCTGAGTCCAAAGCTGCTACGAAGGAGGCAAAGAGACAGCCCCAGAGAGGGGTATACCAAGGTTTCGACTGCCCAGCTGAGGCCTACTTCACAGCCCCTGCCCCAGATACCCTTATTGCCAAGAACAAGCTCCTTTCGTCATGAAACTGTCCCTCCCAGGGCCTCTGGCTCTCACTCCCTCTCCTCCCCTTCCTAGCATCCTGCCCTGCCTGACCCCGTGTACCTGAGCAGCTGGGCCAGCCAGCCCAGGGCAGGCCGGCGACGGTACTTGTCATCGTCACAATCCTCATGAAGGCCCAGTGCCCGGTCATCATCCCGTGTGTCATATACCTTCCTCGGGGCTGTAAGGTGGAGCCACTAATGTCAACAGACTCAGGGAAACTGGCTCCTTTGCAGAAGGGCAGGGGATCTCCTGCCCTCCCCAGTCTGACAGCCCATCTCAGAATTGGGGGGAAGCTAATGCCTGTGCTTGGAGTGGAGAAGAGTCCCCCCCAGGTGGGTCTCTGGATCCTTTAGCTCCCTCCATATGAACCATCCCACCTCCTGTCTACCTTTCTCTGGCCTGGATAATCCCCCGGCTCACCGTGAGTCAAGGGCTCGGGATTGCCCATGTGGATCACCGTGTGCTGCTCGGGCCGGCCTGGGGAAGCAGGGGGCCGGGGCGCCTGGCTGTAGAAGGCTGGGGCAGCAGAGGCGCTGTCTATCTCCTCTGGTCTGGAGGCACTGCTGGCTGTGGGTAGAGAGAGAGCTGTCAGCAGAGCAGGGAACAGCAGGCTCAAACAGCAAGTGGAAGCCACCACTTACCATTAAAGCTTGACCAGTCAGAGAAATCGGAAGTGTCGAGGGGCTGGGGCTCTGGACTCACCACCTCATCAATCTGGAGGAAGGAACCTATGTCACCAGCCTGCCCAGTACTGTGCCCACCCACCCATCTGGCTGAGGTGGAGCCCTGGGCAGACAGATGGTCAGACAGACAGACAAAGACTCTCACCAGAGGGAGGCCCAGTCCTGCCCGGGCCCAGTTGACTGTGGCCAGCTTTTCTTTCAGTGCAGAAACCACAGGACCATCCAGGTTGTTTGGTGGAAAGATGGGGCCATTGCAGATGGGACACTGGTAGCCAGCAGGCGCAGTGTTTTGGGGTAGCTGAGCGGCACGTTCATTGATGCAGGCCCAGTGAAAGATATCTTAGGGCCCGTGAGATGGGGGAGAAAAGACATGAGGAAGAAGACACTGAGGGCTCCTAACCCAGCAACAGCCCAGACCACTGCAGGGATGTATGGACGCACATGTGTATGCCAGAGCCTTCTCCTCTCCCTCCTCACCCACCCCCCGTCTGTTTCTATCAGTGTTCCCCAAGACTTCAGCCTTCTTGGCTACCACCATTTGACTAAGTCAAGGCAAATGGTACCAAGCTGCCCAGCCCATAGGGAGGTGGGGTTGGGTGGGAAGAAAATGCCATCTCCTCTTTCAGCGAGTCCTCTCTGGGCCTGCACTCACCACACTCTTTGGGCTAATGGCTATTAAAGAAGAGTTTCAGAAAAGGTACCTAGAGAAACACACAGACACACATAAGCTTGCACACATCCATGGGCACAAATATACGTGTGCTTATAAAGACGTAATCAAACAAGGGCCATTCCCTATATCTACACTTACGGGCACACTAGTCCTCACATATACACATCTATACACTCACATGTTTGCTAACACTCAAGCACCCTCAACCATGTATTCCCTTTGTACTCACACAACATACTATGTTCATATGTTCATATACATACATTTACTCATTCACCCACCCACAAGTACTAATGAACATACTCGCGTAAACACAATGTGCGTTAGATTCATGCAAGCACACACTCACTTGTTATGAGAGATACCTGTAGAGCTGCGTCTTTTGCACTAACTCTCTCAAAAACTGGAGCTGAGGCTCTTATGCCAGACTCAGGTTCCAGTGATGACACATATGTCTGCTGACTTCTTTTAGCTAACTTCAACAGGGGAAACTCATTTCCTCTCTGTTTAGTCTTCCAATAAGTAAGGGATCCTGAATATCTGAAAGCCCTGGTCTGGCCAGGTAGTGTTCACAGCCAGAGCCACAACCACACCCACAAGCTTGACTGGCTCTCACTCAACCCTCTAAGATCTGCGGGGCAGTAACTAGGAGTTTTAATTTTTAGGAAAGACACGGAAGCCTAGAAAGGGAAAATGACTTGCATGAGCTTACACAGGAGGTAAGTAACTTCACAGGACTAGGATATGGGGCTCTGGCCTCTCAGACTTGGGAGACTCACTGTCCTGCTGTTTGAGGAAGGCCTGGAAACCAGTCACCAAGCTGGGCCCTGAGGTGTCCCTGATACCCTCAAGGTGCCAAGGCCTCACCATAGCAGATGAGGCGGGTCGTCTCTCGGCTGGCCAGGGGCGTGTCGCACAGGCGGCAATTAGGGTTGTACTCGCTATCTTGGAGCCAATTCAGGTAGGAGTGGACGATGCACTGGAGTGGGAGAGAGATATCACAACTAGTGCAGGGGTTCCACAGCCTATCACCCCAAGGCCCAGCTGCCTCTTTTTCTCTCGACGCAGAGGACACTCATCCTTTTGTTTGTTCAATCAATAAACATTTATTGAGCACATACTGTTTGTCAGACTCTGTTCTTGGGGCTGGGAATAAAGCACTGAACAAAATAAACCAAGGCCTTGCCCACGTGGACCTTACATTCCATTGCCGGGCCTCTCATGGATTTGGAGGAGTCAATACCGCCTGCCCACCCAATGCCCCGCTCAGTTGCTCCTATGAAGGTCCCACCTTGGCGTGATTGACTGTCAGGCAGTGCTCGCAGACGTTGACCCGATGTTCAAAGCAGAACAGGCTGGTCACCTTTCTCTTGGGGCACTTGCAAAGCCCCATGGTCGACCCTGGGGAAGGGGCCTAATTTGGTAGGAAGCCAGGTTCTGGTGGCCCAATTCGTTTCCACTCTTAAACTCCCTTAGACACCTCTCATATTAGCCTTGACCCCAAATTCCTGCCCACCGCCCCTCCCTATGCCGGGTCACGCCCCCTGCATAAACCCCGCCTCCCGTGACCCCACATTCCTCCTGGATCCCTCCCCCGGCCCGGCACCTCCATCAGCGACGCCCTGATACCACCGGTCCCGCCCCCAGGGTCCCTCCTGAGCCCCACCCCCTCCAGGCCCCGCCCCCTTTCTACAAACCCCAGTCTCCGTGTTACTGATCGGCCGCGGCACCGGTCCCGACCGGCGCGAGAGATGGTTCGAGGCGCAGAAAGCCAGAGACTGCACTCTCCGATTCTCCCGCCCGGTCCTGTTCAGCCCCGGCTGTTCCGATTATCCCTCCGCTGCCACGTCTCTTCCGGGTGCGGCGCGCGCTGATGACGCCAGCGCGCCACTGGGCCACGCCTCTGTGGCGGTAGAAGTGAAGACGGGTGTCGGCGGGGGCGTCGTAATCCGGCGGAGCGGCCCCCTGCCCTACGTCACTTCCGCTTCCTCCCCTGCAGGGCGGGTAATTCGAACGTTTCCTGAGTCAGGCGGCCCTCCGGGTTGGTTCGCACTGGGGCCGGCGGCGCAGGAGGAGGTCGAGACTAGCTATGTCTGGGAGGCGAACGCGGTCCGGAGGGGCCGCTCAGCGCTCCGGTGAGCAGGAGCGCGCGGGAGAGATGGGGCCGAGCCGTTTGGGGGACGCAGTACTGTGAAGAATGGCCCTCCCCCCCGCCCCGCCCCCGCCGGAGGAGGCGCCCCTAAAGGGCTTATTTGGGAAGTTTCTCGCTCTCTCTAGAACCTGTTTTCTAGGCTCTAGGGCCTAGATTCCACTTCTGCCTCTTAATTTTTTTCTCTTTCCAGGGCCCAGGTCCCCATCTCCTTCTAAGTCTTTGCGGAGATCCCAGCGGAAATCAGGCTCTGATCTCCCGAGCATCCTCCCTGAAATCTGGCCGAAGGTGAGCCCAGGGTTTCTCAGTTCCTTCCCTAGAGGTCCCTGGACTAATGTGGAGCTCATGTTCACTCCTCTTCTCCAGCCACCCCAGGAGGCTCCAGTCAGAAAGCCCATCGTCTTGAAGAAGATCGTGGCCCATGCTGTAGAGGTAAGGGCTAAGGTGGGTGGGGAGGTTGTGGTAGGGGAGCAAAACTGGGAGCTAGCTATGTAATCAATTGATATTGTCCCCACAGGTCCCAGCTGCCCACTCGCCTCGCAGGAGCCCTAGGGTGAGTTCACTTTCATCTGCCTAGTTGAGTGGAATAAGGTTGAGTGGAACCCTAGAGCTGGCAGCTCTCATATCTGCCCGGGGAGCTGTTTTGCAGCAGCGTGAAACATCGGCATGCATTGCCAGTGTTGATTACTCCCTGCAGTCTTAATGCATTCGGCTCTTTATACCTTGTGTATTCCGCCATTCTCCTTAGAGCTTCCTTTGAAAGCTGAGCTGTGTCCTAACTACAGGTACTCTGTCTTCTTTCGAATCCATTTTGCCCTTGGTTTTTATGGTGGTTCTAAGATAAGTCACTTAATATGACATTTTTATAGTTTTAGCAGAGGTTATTATCAAGGATGTTTCCTTAACAGAAAATCTGAAGATGTAATGAATGAGAAATGCTAACTTCTTTGAAGAGCTGATGGGGTTTAGAGTCAAGTGAGAAGAAAAACAAATGAGCAAGTGATTACAACATAGTGTACTGGGTGCTGCAACGAGGAAATACTAGGTGCTATGATGGTACCTAACTCAGTGAATGTTTCACTGAAGAGGAAACATTTAAACTGAGTCTTTAGGCCGGGCACAGTGGCTCATGCCTATAATCCTATCACTCTAGGAGGCTGAGGCAGGAGGATCTCTTCAGATCAGGAGTTTGACACCAGTCTGAGCAAGAGTGAGACCCCGTCTCTACTAAAAATAGAAAAAATTAGCTGGGCATGTTGGCATGTGCCAGTAGTCCCAGCTACTCAGGAGGCTGAGGCAGGAGGATTGCTTGAGCCCCAGGAGTTTGAGGTTGCAGTGAGCTACAATGGCACCATTGCACTCTACCCAGGGCAACAGAGTGAGACTCTGTCTCAAAAAAAAAAAAGAAACTGAGTCTTTAAAGACATGCAGAGGTGTTCCAGGTAAAGGAAGCCATGTGCAGAGATCTAGAGTCCGAAGAGAAATCATGAGGTTTGGGGAACAGCAGTGTGGTGTGTCTGTGCACCTGAGCTAAGGTAATGGCAAGGCGACGCTGCTCTTCCCTGGAGGGACAGTCCCCTCCACATCACTGTCCCATTACACAGGACCGAGCTCAGAAGGACCCTCCTCCCAGAGGCCTTCCCTAACTACTCTTACCCTATCACTGTCACATTTCTCTGTGTAATTCTCCTTAGGCCTTACCAATATCTGACAGTGTTTTCTTGTTTGTTGATTTTCTCTCCCCTCTAAGAACATAAGTCCTTTGAGGGCAGGGATTTCTGCCTCTCCAAGATGGCCACTCATTCTTCTTGGTTAACTGATAGATTCATGAGACATCGAGCAGGATAAAGCTTCAAGGACCTGGGTGACTGCTTGACTGTACGGGATGAGGAAGTAGTCAGGGGTGGCCCCCATTCCATTCAGCATCCCTTTTCCTAAGACCCAAGCGGTGGATTCTCCAGAGCTTATAGCCAGGAAATGTCTCTCTTGATAACTGATGTACTTCCTTGTATTAGACCACAAGAGTCATTGAATTTGCCCCATTTCCCCTCTTGTTTGTCCACCAGAAAGCTCAGTGCCAAGTGTGCGTTAGTTCAGTGACTACTTACTGAGCACCTGTGACATGCAGGGCTCTGCTGTAGGTGCTAGGCATGGGTAAGGTTGGTCAGACAGATCAAGATCCCTGCTCTCGGGAGCTCACATCCTAGTCAGGGTGACAGTTAACCAGGGGACCAGCCAAAATCAGACAGCAATGGTGCTGTGCAGGAAATGAAAGAGGTCACGTGACAGAGTAACTAGCAAAGGTGAAGAGGGGCTGGTAGGTGGTGGCCTCCTTGAGGAAGCAGAGTGTGAGCTGAGAGTGGAATCATGAGGAACAACGTGTGAGCCTCTAACGCACATGTCAGATTGTACCTTTCCCGGGCAAAGGCTTGCGGTGGCTCTCTTGGTCCCTCAGCAAAAAGCCCTGTCAGTGGCCTATAGAGTGCCCTGTAATGCCGCCCATTACTGCTTGAACCTCATCTTCAGTTCCTCTCCCCTTACTTCCTTTCAGTTTGGCCGCACTGGCCTCCTCCTTCCTTGACCCTGACGGGCAGACTTCAGCCTGAGGGCTTTTGCACCCTCTGTTCCTGCTGCCTAGAACACTTTTCCTCCAGATGTCCACGAGTCACTCCCTCACCTCCTTCAAATTGTAGCTTGAATGTCATCTCAGTGAGGCCAAACATTGACCTTCACCTACTTAAAATTCTAACCCAACCCCAATACTCTATCCTGTTCTGTTTTTTTCTGTAGCACTTCATACCTCTAACATAATACATGGTTTTCCTTATTGTCTGTTTTCCCCGGAATGGAAGCTCCGTGTCAGCAGGGGTTTTCTCTGATTTATTCCCAGCTGTACTCCCAGTGCCTGGCACAGGACAAGTGCCAATAAGTACTTATTGACTGGATGTCTTAGGACAATGCTCATCAGCTGTGTGGCAGACAGACTGTAGAGGGCAAGGGCGGAAGCAGGGAGAGCAATCCAGAGGTCACCGAGCTGTTCTAGAAGATGCATAGTAGGGGCTCGCATCTCAGAGGTGACTGGGTGCTGGGCACATTTTGGAAACAGCTGACAGCACCAACAGATGATGGCAAGTCTTTTTGTGTCACAAAAGTAGATACCTCAGAAGCAATGACAGATTGTTTTTTCCTCTTCTCCACATCTCTTTCAGGGGCTGATTTGTCTCTTTTCGTTTAAAGTGTTTGTCCTATGGGTCTGTCTTTCCACCCTAAATCCTGGGCTTTTCTGGAAGCATGTATTCCTGCTAAGTAACAGAAAGTCGTTCTGTCTTCTGTTGTGTTGCAGATTTCTTTTTTCTTGGAGAAAGAAAACAACCCTCCTAACAGGGAGCCTGCTAAGGAGGACCTTTTCAAGATCCATAGCGTCCCACTCACCCCAGCCACCACTCCTGTGCACAGCCCAAACGCCGAGTCCAGCTCTAGAGAAGGAGGCCTGGATGCCAGGGATGTGGAAATGTCTAAGAAAGTCAGGCGATCCTACAGTCGGCTGGAGACCCTGGGCTCTGCCTCCACCTCCACCCCGGGCCGCCGCTCCTGCTTTGGCTTTGAGGGGCTGCTAGGGGCAGAAGATTTGTCAGGAGTCTCGCCTGTGGTATGTTCAAAGTCAAGCGAGGTCCCCAGGGTCCCTGAGAAGCCTTGGGCCCCAGACACGACTCTCCCTGGAATCTCGCCTCCAGTCGTGAAACAGAAACGAAAGAAGAAGGTGCCCGAGATCCTGGTGAGTGAGGGTCAGGTGCTCAGCTCTGGCACTTTTGGGGGATAGGTAGCACCTGTAGGGTATGGGTGAGATGCTCCAGCCACTGTGTCCCCCCTCCTCACCTGCCTCCCATTTCTCTTCCCCCAGAAGTCAGAGCTGGATGAGTGGGCTGCGGCCATGAATGCCGAGTTTGAAGCTGCTGAGCAGTTTGATCTCCTGGTTGAATGAGATGCGGTGGGGTCCACCTGGCCAGACTCCCCTCTCCTTGTATATAGCCCCCTCTGTGGAGAGCATACTCGGGATCCCCTCCCCCAGCCTTGTTACCTGTGCATGTGCTGTTGCCGCATGTGAGGCCTGGCCACCTCTGAGGGTTTGTGCAGCACCGACAGCCATCTCTATTTGAGGAAATGGGGCCACCTGGCTACCCACTGGTGTCCTGTCTCCAGTTATCCTCTCCTTCCTACCTCCCCAAGGTAGTGCAGCCAGTTTCCAGTTGGGCCACAGACTGGGGAGCAGAACCACTGGCCCAGCCAGAAGAGGTTAAAGAGATGAGGAATGGAGGTGAGAGGGCACCTCTGCTCTCGGGAAGGGTGGCTGCCCTGAACCAGCCCCAACAGAAACAGGCCCCGGGGCAGAGCCAGCCTCCTCCTGAGTTGCCTTCTGTTGGTGGCTTGGTTCCTAGCCACAAGCCCATCCATGTAAAGAGGCTTTGGGTTCTGTGGGTTTCCTTGTAGATTCTGTAGATGGCCCAGGAGAACATTCATGGGCTGGGGGACAGTTCCATCTTTGAGGAAGAAGCTGCACATTCAACATGTAAAATCTATTTTGAAGGAGGGAGGGAAGCCTTAGTTGGGTCTCAGGCCACAAGCGTTTACTACCTAGAAGCCGTGTGTTACAGTTCTGCGTTCTGTTGGGATCTTTGGTAAACGCCGGGCTGATAGAGCTCAGGTTGCTTGGGGCAAAAAGGGTGCATTTCAGGATGGGCCACCAGGTGCGGTGGGCTCCTGAGGGTCACACTTCTGGGGTGGCCACCTGCACAGGGCCCAGGCTGGGGCCTTGCCACTCTGCTGCAGGGGCAGATGGTACCCCATCTTGTCACCCACACCCATTTCTTACAAAATAAGGTGCACAGAGTCTACTAGGCCCTAGAAGAAAAAATTGTGGGTTGAAGGGTCCCAGTCCTACTTGCATTTTGCAACTACACTTGTAAAGTTCTAAGAAGCTTTTCTCACTAGAAAGCAGCAGGAATTGACAGCAATTTTAATTTTTGGCCTCCTATTGTCCTCTCACTCTGAGAACGCTACTTGAGGTAGGTGCTAGGAGTTGAAGGGTGGGAGATGCATCTCATCGTCTCCGGGGAATTTTCTCCACATTTTTCTGTTCTCAATACTGGTACAAGGTGTGGTTCAAAGGCTGACCTGCCCACCACACTCCCATCATACACCAGGCTGTTGCACCTTTGGATGTCAAGTTCATGGAGACAGACTTTAAGGGGAGTGCAGAGGGGCTGGGGAACAACAGCGCCGGGTCAGGGCACTGGGATGAAATGGTGCAGGCCTGGTAGGCTCTCATGAAACCCTCTGCAAGGCTATCTGCTCAGTGCTTCGTGCTTTGTCAGCCGCTGCAAGCAAGCTGCCTTGCCAGGATATGCCCAGATGTCCTTGAGCTGGACCACACCTGAAGAACTCTTACCCTCACTTGCTGGCAGGGCAGAACTCTGGGAAATATGTCCTGCAGAATCAGAAGTAGCCAGATGATGCTGAGTTGATATCACCACTGCAAACTGTTCTCTCTCTCTGAGGAACTAAGAATGTACAGTTTAAGGAAAAATTAGGATTTCATTTAAAATTTTTTTTAAAAATCCTGATTAAAGAGTTTCTGCCTATTTGTAGACTGTGTTTCTTTTATTGGGTCAAAGGCAGAGCAGAGGGTGTGAGGCCCAGGATACCAAGCCTTCTTCGTGCTGTGTCACCAGGGTTGTCCCTTTGTCCAGGGCCTGTCAGCCTGGCCTCACTCTAGTTGCCCTGTGGTAGATCACTGCCCCCCCCCGCCATGTCTATTTTTTCTGTCCAGTCACCCATCTGCTCCCTCCAAGGCAGGGCTGCCTGAAATGGAGACCTCAAGGTGAGTCTCACCCGCTCCTGTTCTAGGAGGAAAGAAATCAGGTCTGGGGTGAGGCTACTGCCCAGGGGAGATGCCTGGGGACCAAATGCCTTCCTGAGTCCAGCCCTTCTTCCCCCTTCCCTTTCAGGCTCCTTTGAGCCCAGACGATGCTGTACAGTGGTGGGTGCTGCAGGACCTCCTAGGGAGCTTGTCAAAGATGCTTATTTCTAGAAATTCTTTCACGTGATCTGAGGTAAAGCCTAGGAACATGCACGCAGGTGGCATAAACTAGCCTCCCACCATCTCATCCTCACCTCCTAGTCCAAACAAGTCAAGGCCATTAAATTCTCCCCAGACCTATCCACTTCCACCTCCATCCCCACCAGAGGACATGGGCCCTTCTCAAAGCCAACCTTTCCACTGGCTTTTGATCAAATCTTTCGTCTCTGAGACCTTGCTCCCCTTTTTCCTCCAAGTCCTGAATGCTTTATGTTCATTTTATTGTTGAAAACAACAACCAAAAGTTTTGACCAGCATCTGTTGTTAGCTACTACCATTGCTCCTTCCTTTTAAGGTTAAGCTCCTTGAAAGAACATTCTCAAGTTGCCATTTGCTTCCTTTGAATTTATTCCTGGTGCCCTTATCATTCCATTTACTGCTCGACAGAGGTAACCATTGATCTCTTAATGCCGAATGCACCAGACTCAGGCCTCGGCTGCCTGGGCCAGGGGTACCCTCCTTGGGGCCATGACATTGCTGGCTCCTTTTTCTTGGGTTCCCCTGAAATGTCATGACACCCAATTTCAGTGCTGGACCCTCCCTTCCAACCTGCTTGCTCTTGCTGATGACCTCAGGCTCTCTGGGCTGCTTCCTTGCTCAAGACTTGTCAGTCTTTATTTACAACGCAAAACTGCCCTGAGCTACAAATCAGTACCTAAAACAGCCTCAGAGAACTGTATCTCAACTCAGAAGTCATCTCAAACTACTTATCCAACAGCTTGCCTACTCCTGTACTCTCTATCCCATTAGCGTCACCGCCAGCTGACCCAGTCTCACAAGCCAGGAACCTGGGGTCAGCTACAGCTCTGTCCTCCCTCACCTACCCTGTCTGGGCAGCCCCAACCTGCTCAGCACCCCTCCACCCCCACAGCCACTGGACAGGTGCACTAGCCTCCTAGTGGATCTCCTTCCTTTTATCTGCTCATGTCCCCAAACTGTCCACACTGCAGCCAGGATGAATTTCCTAAGACACAAAATATGATCCTGTTTCTCCCTTGCTTAAAATCTTTCAGTATAATTCCACCTCTGCATGTAAGACCCAACAGAATTGAAAATAGGGATTGCGACATATTTGTACACCCGTGTTCATAGTTCATAGGCTATTATTTAACAGTAGCCAAAAGGTGGAAACAACACAAAAGTCCATCAGTGGATAAATGGATAAAATGTAGTACGTTCGTGCAGTGGAATATCATTGGGCCTTTAAAAGGAATGAACGGCCTGGTCAACATGGTGAGCTAGACCCCGTCTCTACAAAAAATTGAAGTTAGCCAGGCGTGATGGCACACACCTGTAGCCCTAGCTACTCCGGAGGCTGAGGTCAGAGGATCACTTGGGCCCAGGAGTTTGAGGTTGCAGTGAGCTATGATTGCGCTACCGGATGACAGAGGAAGACCCTGTCTCTTTAAAAAACAAAAAGAAAGAAAGAAAGGAATGAAATTCTGGCACTTGCTACAACCTTGAAGACATGCTGTGTGAAAAGAGCCAGACACAAAAGGACAAACAATATATGAGTCCTTTCATATGAGGTACCTAAAACAGTCGAATTCATAGAGAATGGAACGGTGGTTGTCAGGGGCTAGGGGGAAGGGTTGGGGTCAGTGTGCAGTGGCGTGGGTTTCAGGAGAGGAAGATGAAGGGCTGGAGACAGGTCATGGTGATGGTTGCATAGCAACGTGAATGTACTTAATGCCACTGACCTATGGACTTAAGATCCTTAAAATGGGACATTTTATGTTACATATTTCACCACAATAAAACAAAACAAAAACCTCTGATGACTGGCCATCGTCCGTGTGCTGGCGTGGTGGACGTTTGCCGGGTTTGGACTGCCCGGCTTCTTGGCCCCACAGGCGGGCTGTCTGCAAGGCCTGCTCGCCTCTGTGGGAGGAACAGGCCAGACACTTCCTCCCCTGGACCCGGCAGCCAGGACCTGGGCACCTGACCTAAGCTGATCAGATTCTTCACCTGAGGAGGGACATGAAGAGAGATGTCTGAGGATTCACGGAGGTGGCAGCAGCGCATCGTGGGGAGTGCACGAGGCTGCTGCTCTCGGGCCCCACTAAAGGGCCCACTGTGGTTCTCGCGGCAGGCGCCCCACCAGTGCCCCGCGACTCCTGCCCTTTGAGTCTCTTCTTCTCGTGAGTTCTGTGACTCCCCTGCATCCTCCCAATAAACTCCTTTTTGCTCAAATTAGCCACCATCGTTTTCTGTTGTTTGCAACCCTGGCTGGTTTAGGGGGGTCCAGACACCTTAGCAGGGCTCATAAGGGCACGGCTGGTGCCCGAGCCTCCCGTCTCAAGGCGCACAGAACCCCCTTAGGCCGGGGGCTGCTACAGGTCCACACCTCCAGCCTCCATTCAGACTGTTCTCTGCCTCCCATGCCCTTCCCCGCCCCTGCCCCACCTGCAGAGTCCTGCATCTGGCTCCGGTGTCGCCGCTGCTCGCCTTTCCTCCCCCACCCGGCCCCCTCCACAGCGGTAGCATCATGGATGAGAGCACGGGTTCTGGAGTCTGATGGGGTTTAAATCCTGGCACTGCCACTTTCTAGTTGCCTGACCCCAGGCAAGTTGATTAGCCTCTGTGCCTCAGTTTCCTTACCCATAAAATGGGAACAATAATAATAATACCTACCTCAGAGTGTTTTGGTGAGAGTGAGATGAAATAACACAAGGAAAGTGCTTAGTGCATAGCAAGTGCTCAATGAACAATAGCTATCTTCAGGGAGAACTGACCACGCCCTAACTCCCTGAACCCCATCCAGACTTCCATCATAGCACCTTTAAGCTCTATTCTGTCTATTCTGCACGTGCATTTTTGTACGGTAGCTGTGAGTTCCCTGAGGTTGAAGTCACAGTCATTATTTGTCTCTGTTCCACTGGGGGCCAGGCGTGTCATGGAATAAACAGATGTGGCGGTTTCCCCCCAGCCTGGGCAGGTTGTGCCCCTCCAGTAGGAGCTGGGGGCAGGAGTTCAGAAAGCCTCCGAGTGCCCTGGAGGAGAGGCACAGGAGGAGATGGGAGCCGGGGTGCCCGGCAGCCTCAGGCACGAGCCCTGCCTCTCATAGCATGAATTCTGGTCCCACTAGCAAGCATGTTGAGGACTGAAGCCAGCGCCGCTGCTCACACCTGCCTCTGTTCCTTGGGGCATGGACTTCACCCTCCCTGTCCACAGGGCGGCTCCCCACACAGCCCACGGACCCTGCCTCCTCACCTGGGTCCTAAGCCCCCATGGCCTGCCACCCCTTCAGATGAGGCTTTGGACCAAGCCCTGTGGTCCTCCCAACATCTGGGCCTAGACCAGGCTGCCTTCCTCGCATGCACTTCCACCGTGTGGCTGACAAATTATCAAGCTCTCTGACTGCCACCCACTTGGGGGTCAGTCTGACCCCAGCTGTGACTCTTCTGTGAGTCACTTAGCCTCTTTGAGCCTTGGTTTTCACTTATTAAAAGTGGGGCTAATTCCATCTCTCTAACAGTTGCTTTGGGGGTTGTTTTCAAGGTCGATGGACACATGCAAAGCAGTTCCTAGTAACTGATTGCTAGTTTCCTTGTACCCAGCCCAGTGATTAACCCTCAAAGGAGGAATTCCTTTTTGTATCTTCCCAACATTCAGGTCAGAGCCTTGAACAAATTTAGGGCTCAGTAAGTATTTGTGGAGCTGAATACCCATTTTACAGGCCGGGAAATTGAGCCTGAGTGCCTGGGCTGCCCACCTGTACGGAGCAGAGTAGGACTCAAATCTGGGTCCTGAGCTGTCTTCAGTCCAAGTCTGAAGTTAAGCATCTGTCTGTGCTTGGCTGGTGGGACCCTCAGGGGACACTGATCTTATCTCTCTTGTCATTCTTCTCATATACTAACTGGTAACCATGAAACTTTTCATGCCTCCCAGTTTCCTCTGATAGGCACCAACACGTGGGCATGGCGTTAGGTTTGCCAGATTTAGCAAATAAAAATATAGGATACCCAGTTAAACTGAAATCTCAGGAAAATTAATTTTTTTTTTAGAATAAGCATGTCCCAAATCAGATAAATAACAAATTAATTTTCTAGTTTGAATATGTCCCATGCAATATTTGGGACATACTTATATAGATTGAGTATCCCCAAACCAAAAATTCAAAATGCTCCAAAATCCAAAACTTTTTGAGTGCTGATGTGACGTTCAACAGAAATGCTCAGTGGAGCATTTTGAATTCTGGATTTTTGGATTAGGGATGCTCAACCAGTATAATGTAAACATTCCAAAATAAAAAACTCAAAATCCATAATGCTTCTTGTCACAAGCCTTTTGGGTAATGGATACTCAACCTGCACTAAAAAAAAAAAAAAAGAAAGAAAAAATTCATTGCTTATCTGAGATTCAAATGTAACTGGCATCCTGTATTTTATTTGGCAACCCTTCATGGAGTGCACTGGTACTCCACACGTACAGACCACTGTGAGACCTGCTTTTGTGGTGTGACAGGGTCTCATGTATACCTTCCCCAGTGCTAGCACAATTTAGACACTTGTCACACGCAGCAGTTGTGGCTTGCCTCGCTCCTTTATTCCCAAGGCCCTTGGCTTCCTGCCTCCAGGGTCTGCTCCTTCCACCTACCCTCTAAACTATGGCCAAACAACCACATAGACAAACACACAAAGATCTCCATGACGCCTCGTCCCCTGTGGGCCACAGCCCAGGCCCTACTATGGGCCCTTCGTCCACTCACCCTGTGTCCCAGTGAGGTGACCCACACCTGAGCACGCCATGCCCTTCTGCACCGTCCTCCTTTTGCTTATAGTGTAAGCCTGACACTGTTTCCTCTTCTGGATTGCCCTTCGTCCTTCTCTGGCCAGGATACCTCACTCGTTTGAGATCAAGCAGCACATCCTTGGTGCAGTCTTTCTGGAACTCCTAGGTAGAGAATGTGGCTCCCTCTTGTGGCGGGGGCTTCTGTATAGACTTCTGCAGCAGCTCATCTCCCCTCACCATGCTCCTCTGCAAACCTAGGCCCAGCTCCATTGCCTGGGAACTTCTGGGTGGAACCAGGTCATGTTCATCTGTAGGTTCTCAAGACCTGGCCCAAGGCCTATGCTACAGACCATGTTTGCTGGGGAACAGAAAGGGCATGAGTGAATTGTATCCTAGCATGTTAATAAGTCATTTTTGTTTCCTTACCTTGTCTTATATTTGGGCCCTTTAGGCCACTTCCAGTTTTTCTTAGTGGTGTAAATTGGCTACTGTGGTCTTCCATGTGAATTTTTTTATTTTCTATGAAGTAATTTCTTTAGGCCTAGTTTCCAAAGCGAACCATTGGAGCCATGGTTCTTGCTAGTTGTGGGTCTTGTTATATGCAGCCAGATCTCCCCTGGGACAGATCAGACCTGGGGACAGAGTTGCATGCTTTAGAGCAGCAACACCACCCTGGAGCTCAATGAGTCTCTGGGGTTACGGGACCCTCTGCAGAGATGTTTAATCATGTGGACAGGAATCGTGTGGTTTTAGGCTGCCCAGAAAAGTTCAATATTACACAGAGAGCACATTACAGAGAAGCCCTGCCACAGCCCACAGGTTTCTCAGAGGCCCAGATGGAGCTCAGTGTGAAGAAGGACCACATCTGAGGTCACTTGGCCAGCAGATGTGCCGGGTTCTGAAAAATCTGAGGATGAAAAATGGTGACAATTCTATGACTTCAGTTTTTGTGTGACTTGGGGAGGAGCTGCTATTTCAAGCCGCCTTGGTGGAACATCTCACACCACCTCCCAGAGATGGAAACGTCCTCAGGGTCAGCCCAGCTCCGGCACCACTATGGACCATTCCAATGTGGTCCTGGGGGAGGGGCATTTGCTCAGCAGATAAAAGTAGGCAGGATTCAGATTGGCAGCAAATGGGGAGGGAAGGGGGCGTGAACAACCTGGCCAAGAGATGGCTGTAGGGATGAATTTGGGATGGTGGCGGGAAGTGAGGCCCCTGGTTGGTCTGGGCAGAGGCTTGTTCGAGGGTGATGGAAAATCGGGTGGGTTAGAAAACAAGGGTGCCAATAACGGAGGGTCTTGAGTAGCACACTGAGCACTTTGCCCTTTGTTTCTCAGTGTCCATCTGACAGATGTTTTTTTTTAATTTATTTACATTTTTTATTTTTTTTTTGAGACAGAGTCTCGCTCTGTTGCCCAGGCTAGAATGCTGTGGTGTCAGGCTAGCTCATAGCAACCTCAAACTCCTGGGCTCAAGCAATCCTTCTGCCTCAGCCTCCCGAGTAGCTGTGACTATAGGCATGCGCCACCATGCCCGGCTAATTTTTTCTATGTATTTTTAGTTGTCCAACTAATTTCTTTGTATTTTTAGTAGAGATGGGGTCTCGCTCTTGCTCAGGCTGATCTCAGACTCCTGGCTCAAACGATCCACCCATCTCGGCCTCCCAGAATGCTAGGATTACAGGCGTGAGCCACCGTGCCTGGCTTGAGGGATGATTTCTATACCAAACATAGGATGAATTCTCCAGTTTTTTACAAAACTTCTATGGGATCCCTTTAAATATTGTCCTCCCCACTCCCCACCCCCACTTTGCATTTGCAAGGATTCAGTTTACAAAATACTATTAGCTTGTAGCTTTGGTAGGATTGCCAGATAAAATACAGGACACCCAGTTAAATTCAAATTTCACGTAAACAATGAATAGTTTTTTAGTGTAAGTATACCCCAGACATTGCATGGAACATACTTACACTAAAAAAAGTATTCATTTTCATCTGAAATTCAAATTGAACCAGGCATTCTGTATTGCATTTGCTAAATCTGGCAACCTTAACTTTGAGGGGTCTGGTTTGCTGGACAGAGCTTGTGACGGAGGCTCCACAGGCTGGAGGCTGCCCCAAGAAAACCAGGCTAGAAAGGACAGATGGGGTGGGGGATGGTGGGTGTGGTCACCAGCAGGATTCTGTCTCCCTCAGTCCCCCAGGGGCAGACGAAGAGCCCACGCCAAGCCCATTGTGAAGCCAGTGATGGAACCTGTTGAGGAGCAGAAGCCCGAAGACCCTGAGGTTTCCAAGGAGCCCAGCACAGAGGTGACAGGAAGCCCCGGGGCCTCCTAACGCAGCCTGCAGGGGAAGCAGGAGGGCTGGAGAAACTTCCTCTGCTTGGGTGGAGGCCTGAGCCCCCAGTTGCCACACCCCAGCCTCCCGCTGCTGGGGAGTCCTGGCCCAGGGCCGGAAGGACAGGCACAGGAGGCTCCAGAGCTGGAGCGCCACCTGGACGGCTCCTTCACACCTACCACCACTTCCTCCACGGGGTGGGGGGACACAGAGGACAGAGCCCCTGAAAAACAGGGAGATGGCATGGGAGAACCCAGCCTCCTGGGTGAGCAGCCTCATGCCACTTCAGTGACCATGGCGCCTTCTCTGCAAAGCCTCCTTCTTCAGAGCAAAAGCTGAGCCTGCAGCCAGAACCTACCGTCACATTCCTGCTGACACTCCTGAGCACGTCTGAGCCCACCGAGCCCAAAGACCTTGACTCGTAAGGCTGTGTGAGTGTGTATGAGCGTGTGTCTGTGTAAAGCGCAGGGAGGCACAGGGTGTCCGCCACTGCCCAGGAGCATTCAAACCTGAGCGGGCTCTCAGCCCTCGGCTGTGCACAGCCCAGGCCCAGACAGTACTGAAGGAGCCTGGGCTTCAGGCTGGGCGCCCCTGCTCTGCCCACACCCCTCGTCCAGCCTGTAGACCTTCTGGTCCAACTCTCACTGCCCACCTGCTCCAGGGACTTGGAGATCCAGGAATACCGGTTCCTAGATCAGGAAGACTGGGGTCCCCAGCGGACCTCAAAGGAGATCAGGCATTTGCAGAACGACTGTATGAGGTGAGACCCACCGGCAGGTGGGGGCAGGTAGGATGGCAGGGCCTCCCCCGACTGAGGCCAGGCCTGGTTCTCAGGTCAGAGCCCACATGCCTGGTTAGTAGGCAGTCTAGTAGCTGTCAACCAGGGACCTGCGCCTTTAATTGTCCAAGAACTTGAGGGGTGGTTCAGTCTGGGGGGGGGGTCTGTTCTCTGGGTGTCAGGCTCTGGGGCTGGGGTCTGCATGTTCCCATGGCCACTTGCCACTCTGTGGTAATGCCAGGGTCAGAGCCCTACCTGGTGACAGAGGTCCTGAGGTGGGGTGGGGTGTGACACCCTTCCCCAAGGGCTGCATGTGGGTGCCCAGGCCATGGGTCTGAGTGATCAGCTCTTTCATTCATACTCAGCTGACCTGGAGTGCTCGGGCAGGGCTGGTTCCAGCATGGACCTTGTCACCGGCCTGGAACCACATAGAACCCTGTCATAGCCCCAACTGTAGCTCAAAGGGTTGGCTAGCTCTATGCCAACCACCCCCTTCCAAAGGGGACCTCAGAGGGTTCCTAGCTCAGCCCATAGAAGCAGCCTGCCCTGTTCTTGCTAAGGAAAACAAAAAGCATGGTTAGTCTCTGTCTGGGGCCCCTGATACAAGTCACTCAGCGAGAAAATTCCCTTCCCACCTGTAATTTTACCAGGACAAAAAGACCAAGCTCTTAGTGACACATTGATCCCAGGTGGCTATAGGACCAGGTGGCTGGTGCGGGAAAAGTGTGTGGAGGGGTGCTGCCTGGGACAAGAGCCCGGGGACTGAGGAGGGGCGGTCTCTCTTTCAACTCTAGGCTTCGGGAGTCACTGAGCAGTACCCAGATAGACAACCTGGCCCTCGGGGAGAAGCTACAAAACCTGGTGAGACCCTAAGCCCAGGACCCCCTTCCTTTGTCTTGCCTCCTCCCTGCTGCCAGCCCAGCTCCGGTGCTTGAGGGGCCCCACGCTGTCCTGCCCCATCAGCTGCCCACCTCTGGCCCTGCAATCTTTTGCCCAGCCCACCTTGCTGTATCAGAGCCTGAAGGAGGGAGCCCAGGCCATCCAGGAGGAAGTGGAAGTCATCCAGGAGGAAGTGAAAGCCATCCAGCAGGAAGCCCAGGCCCTGTTCCAGGTGCATGGGCAGCAGTGGCAGGTGGGGAGGGGGGACACCTGCCCAGCATTGCTCATTCGTGCTCCTGTGCCTCTGCCCGCAGCATCCCAGCTCCCAGAACGTAGCCCTGCTCCTCATGCCGCCTGACCAGCCCCACGACCAGAGGGACAAGAGTCAGCCCTGGCCAGGCCCAAGGCCAGAGTCCGGACACGTCCTCGGGAGGATGTCCCATCAGCTATCGCCTCTCTAGGTCCCAGCAATAAACTTCGCAGCTGAGCTGCGGCTCCACCCAGTGTCTATGGGTCCTGGTCCTGGGTGGTGGGGGTGGGGAGCAGGAGGTCACCAAATCCACACTGAGCTCAGCCCCTGGGCCACCCTCTGATGTCATCCCAGCTCCCTCTGTTTGCCTGTCCCCAATCTACTCCCCTACATGGCCCTGCCCTTCCCCCATCTCAGAGAAGCTTCCAGGTCTGGTTGGTGTCAGCCTCGAAGAAACAGAGAGACATGCTCAAGGGCGATGTTCCCATGATAAGCGCTGGGGCGGGATTGGAAGGGGGCCCAAGCCTCTCCCCAGAAAGATCCAGGCTCCTGCTGTAACTCCAAAGTGCAGAAGAATACTAGGGTAGTGGCAAGAGCCACTACCCACCTGTGACCTTGGATAAGCCCCCCTCCCCTTTGTAAGTCACAGGGTGTCAGGGAGAGAGGTAGTGGGCTTGACACCCAACACTCCTCAGGCCTGGAGATGCATCTGGCCCCATCCACCCCCCACTAGAGAACCCTCTGGCCCAGGGTCTCCTGGGGCCTTCTGTGAGCCCCAACCCCCTCCACCAATGGGAATGCCAAAAACCAGACACATATACAGTCAAGGGGGACAAAAGAGGAAAGAATCCTGATAGAAGATTGCTAAATTAGATACCAAATTGATTAATATTCTATAGGGCGATCTTTTTAAAAGTCTGTAACCCCAAGACTTATATTATTTACTGGGCAGAAATCATTTGCATTTTAATCAGTTTTCTGTAATGTAACCTCTAACTTTGTACAGAGTCCAGGCCTAATCAACGGTAAAAGATCAATCAAGCAGAATTCCCTTGCTAATCCTCTAGCGTGACATGAAAAGGGCCAGGGATGATCTTTTTGCCCTGTGTTCCTGTAGGGAGACACCAGCCAAGAGGATGGAAATTCAGGTTTGGGGCTCCTCCTCAGGCCTGGCTTGACTTACATCAGACTTCTAGGGTACCATGCCCAGCAAAACAACTGGTGACACACTTACTAGTGAAGGTTTGATTATGTCCCAGCTTCAGGCTGAGCTGAGCTAACATCCCTGACTTAGTAGCCCACCTCTCCCGAGACTCCACCCTCCTCGCCTGATGGCTGTAGGGGTCCCAGGCCTCCCCCACCCCCTATTTTCCGACCTATCCTTGAGCAGGGGCCCAGCCATACAAAGAGCAGTCTTGCCATTTTCCCAAAAGAAATCATCTGACAGTGAGGTTGATCATAGTTGGGTCAACAGCTAAATGTTTAAATCAATTTACCCATTTAAGGACTTCTATCAATAAGACATAGTCTTCAGCAAGGTCCTATTTGAGCCTGCTTCCTCTAAAGGCCTCTCAGCCTGGGAAGGCATGCAAGTTGGTTACCTTAATATGGTCTGGCTGCAGGAAATCGAGGCTATTGCAGAGCCCGCTACCCAGTTATCTACAAACCACAGAAGCACTTACAGATGCCCCACATGCATCCTGGCCATGGCCCTGCAGCTCGGGGCCCCCATATTGGCTGCCCTGAGCTCAGTCCCTGCAGCCACTCCGGTGGACGCCGCATCCAAGCAGTACCAGCCCAGCCAAGCCCGGCCCGGCAGTCCTTTTCATGGGAGCGCCCACAGCACATCTACGTGGGCCCCAGGGCGTTACCGAGACTTTTAATTCACACACGTTTCCCCCAGATCTGTTAGTCAAAGGCGGTTACCATGTCAGTCACAAGCTGTGCCCAGATCTTCTAGGCCTGTCATCAAGGCCCTGGGCTGGGTTGGCAAACCAGGCTCCTCTGTCCCCCCAGGTACCATCTCTCTCGAGAGGGGCAGAACGCGATGCCTCTCCCCTGCCTGGTGATGAGAGGTGGGATAGCCTCGTGACTATGGTGCAGGAGCTCGTTCTAATCGCAGCTCCACCACCTGCTAGCTTGTGTGACTTTGATCGAGTGACCGGATTCACCTCTTCATCTGTAACGTGGGGTTGACCATCGTGCCCACCTCAGAAGGCTCTCGGGAGGACTGAGTGATTCACTGTGGGTTCCGCACAGTGCTGGCGGCCAGTGGGTGTTGGCAATCGTTATCTGGTCCCCAGTGGATCTCCCCAGGCCCCCAGACTGGCTTCAGAGGCCCAGTGGAAGCAGCTTTGAGTACCAGTGCCCCGCTCAGCAGCCCTGCTATTCCTGTCCGAGAGAGTGGCCAGGCAGCCCGGCAGCCCCTTCCTTCCTCCTGCAGCATCTTTCTTTGGGAACATCCAGCTCTGGAGATCTGTTAGATGCCCCCTCCCCTCTCACGAGCTGCCCATGCCTGGCTCAGCAATCCCAGTGAGGCTTACCCAGAGGGGTCTGTTTCCCGGGGCTTCCTTGGCCACCTCTTCTATCTCTTGTTTTCCTGGACACCCCTTGGACAGCGACAGCCGGAGGAGGGGTGTTGAGGAGCTGTGCTGGTGTAGGCCACCTCTGCATCCAGTCCACAAATGCTCGCTGTGCACCTCCTAGGTGCCAGACACAGCTCTGACTGTGGGGCTTCAGCAGTGGATAAAACAAAGATGCCTGCTTTGGTGGGACCTGCAGTCTGGGAGAGGAGACAAGAAATAATGAGCAAGTCAGATGGGGGTAGACGCAGTGGAGAAAATGAAGCCGTGGAGGGCAGGGGAAGGCTCAGGGAGGGGAAGGAATGCAATTTTATGTAGAGTGGTCGAGGAAGAAGATGTCATTGAGGAGTGACATTTGAGCAAAGCCACAAAGGACCTGAGGGAGTGAGCCCCGTGGGCAGCTGGGGGAACAGGTTCCAGGGAGTAGGAGAGAAGCTGGTAGGTTCTGGGGACGGGACGCTGGAGGCTGGGGCAGCTGGAGCAGCCAGAGAGGGGGAGGAGGAGGGATGAGGTCAAGGCCCTGATAGTGACCTTGTCACTCTGAGAGACATGGGAGCCTTGGAGGGCTGTGAGCACAGTTGTCACGTGGCCCGCCTTGTGTTTTACAAGGACTACTCTGACTGCTAAAGGGGACAAGAATGCAATCAGAGGGACCAGGTAACTGGCTACTGCAATAATCCAGGGGAAAGATGACAGGGTCTTGGGCCAGGCTGGATTCTGGGTTTGTTTTGAAAGTACAGCCAACACGACTTACTGACAGAGTGGAGGTGGAGTGTGAGAGAGACAGGAGTAAAAACCTAACTCCTCAATTTTCGGCCTGAGCGACTAAGGATGGAGCTGCCTGTACTCAAAGCGAGGCCTGCTGGAGGAGGAAGACCAGGAGCTACGTTTGGGGTATGTTGAGAATCTGGAATGCTTCTTGACCACACAAATGTGGGTGTAAAGTAGGCAGCTGGAAATACAAGACTAGAGTTCAGGGGCCAGGTGCGGATTGGAGACACCTGTGGGTTTTCGGCCCATACTTGGTCATTTGTATTGATTATCTATTGCTATGTAACAAATGACTCCAAAACCTAGCAGCTTAAAGCCATAAACATTTATCATCTCATGCAGTTCCATAGGTTAGGAATTTGGAAGTGGCTTGGTTGGGTGGTCCTGGCTCAGGGGGTCCCATGGGGTTGCAGTCAAGATGTGAGCTGGGGCTGCAGTCTTCAGAAGGCGTGGCTGGTGCTGGAGGACCCATTCCCCAGGTGGCTCACTCACAGGGCTGGCAAGTTAGTGCTGACTGTTGACCGGGGGACTCAGCTCCTCACCATGTGGCCTGTCCATAGGGTTGCCTGAATGTCCTCACAACATGGCGTCAGTAAGGTCATGTGACTCTGCAGGCACATCCAGGGGCAGGGGTGCAGGTGCAGAGCAGGCAGAGAGTGAGTCAGATGTAACCAGGATGGGGTGTTCCCAGTGAATGTGACCAAAGCAGAGAGGACGGGGGGTTGCGAGGGCTTCAAAGGCCTCAAACTGGGCAAGGAGGGAGAAGAGCACATCTGGGAGGTGGAGAGTGGGAAGGAGCTGGCACCAATGTGTCCTGGGGTCCAAGGGGTCCTGGAGGGACTGAAGAGCCCTTAGAGTCACAGCCATCAAGTGAGTAAGTGGGAAGATAAAAGGGTGGTCATACGCTTTAGCTACTTTAAGTGATTTCCATCAACACCCACAATCCAGAATGTTCTGGGAAGGGCCGCACCACCCGCCCAGCCAAGAAGGGGAAAGGAAAATTGACCAAGTTGATGTAGGGTGCCTACAGCAGTGTAGACACCAACAGACTCCAACAACCTGAGCTGATTTCTTGGGTGTCATGCACACACTGCCACGCACACTCAGACGTAAACCACACTGACAGCAGAGTCACCCACTCAGAAGTCACACACTTGTTCAGGTGTCCTTTCTGCGACTTCACATGTTCAAGGGGTTAAATCCTTCCAGGAGTGGGTAAGGCAGGACCATGGGGCTGCTGCCTCGGTGTCATCCCCATGTCTGTGCCTTAGCTTTTCAGCTGACTTTGGTGTCCTGCTGCCCAACTGGTGGTGCCCGTCCTCCCGTGGCCTCATAAGGAAGGTGCGCGGTCCCTGCACTGATGGGGCTCTGATAAAATCCAAGGTCACATTCCGCGCGCTGATAATCACCTGGCCAAGAGTGGCAGCTTCCTGGTGCAGCTCCCTGCAGTCACTGATCAGACAATACTGTCCCGACCAGCGCACAAGGCGAGATGAGTGCAGGGCAGGTGGTGTTGGCAAAATGGGGGTGTGAGCAGGAAGGGCTGCTCTGAGAGGGGGGCTGTGAAATCACACACGTGCACACACGGTCCACCGTGGCCCAGCCCCCTCTGTACTCTGTACCGAGTACTTGGGGTCTCACTTTCCCTCTCGGCCTCCAGACATGCTGGGCCATCTGCATGACGGCCCGCCCTCACCTTCGATGCGTGCTGAGCACCTTCTCGTCCTCGGAGGATCCCCTCAAATGTCCCCTCCTAAGCAGAACTCCTCATTCTCCCCTCTAGGAGCACGGTGGTCCTACCTCTTTAGGGCACTTACCGCAAGGCTGAACCCAAAGCCTGTCTCCCCTGCTGGACTTTGCATCCCCAGGGCCTAGCTGGACCCAGCACAGAGCTGAATGAATGAACAGTGCTTGCATGGATAGGCAAGGGGTGGATAAATGAGTGGAAGATGGGTGGATGGATAAACACGAGGGCGGATGGATGGATTCCAGATAGGGCCAGGGCTGGAAGCGGAAGTCACCTTGCCAAGGAAGTATGGGCTTCCTCTGCTGTGTCCTCTGGACACCTCCCTTCCCAAGAGTCCCACCTCCTCCCATAAACTGGGTCCCCTTCAGGATAGACACAGAGAATTCTTCCGGGTCCCCCTTCTTGCTTTAGCTCCAGGCCTTGTGTTTTAGAGTGAAGAGTCACTAAAATTTACCCAGCTCCCACTATTGCCACGTGCTAGGCTAGACGTTTCTATAGATGCCATCTTTTTTTTTTTTTTTTTTGAGACAGAGTCTCGCTCTGTTGCCTGGACATGTTGCTATGGCATCATCCTAGCTCACAGCAACCTCTAACTCCTGGGCTCAAGCGATCCTCCTGCCTCAGCCTCCCGAGTAGCTGGAACTACAGGCATGCACCACCATGCTTGGGTAATTTTTTTTGTTTCTATTTTTAGTTGCTTGGCTAATTTTTTCTATTTTTAGTAGAGTCAGGGTCTTGCTCTTGCTCAGGCTGTTCTCCAACTCCAGACCTCAAACGATCCTCCTGCCTCGGTCTCCCACAGTGCCAGGAGATGCCATTTTTTTTTTTTTTTTTTTTTGAGACAGAGTCTCACTCTGTTGCCCTGACTAGAGTGAGTGCCGTGGCGTTAGCTTAGCTCACAGCAACCTCAAACTCCTGGGCTCAAGAGATCCTCCTGCCTCAGCCTTCCGAGTAGCTGGGACTACAGGCATGTGCCACCATGCCCAGCTAATTTTTTCTATATATTTTTAGTTGTCCAATTAATTTCTTTCTAATTTTAGTAGAGAGGGGTCTCGCTCTTGCTCAGGCTGGTTTCGAACTCCTGAGCTCAAACAATCCGCCCGCCTCGGCCTCCCAGAGAGCTAGGATTACAGGTGTGAGCCACTGCGCCCGGCCTTGATGCCATTTTGTTTAATGAAAACACCACCACTGCTTTGTGAAGTAGGTTTTATTATCTCCATTGTTGAAGCTTGAAGAAAAGAGGCTTAGAGAAGCTAAGTGAATTTCCTAAGGTCACGCAACTTATGTCCAGCAAGGATGGGATTTGAACTCAAATTCTGCTCAGGCGGGCAGGGCGGGATGTGTTGGATCCACTGGTGGGAGGGAGAGAGGCAGTGCTGGTGGGCGGTGGGCACAGCCCTGCTCTAGATGCAGGGGCTCTGAGTTCCAGTCCTGGCCTGGCCTCCGTTTTACTGGGAGACACTGGGTGAGACCCTTCGTTCTCGGGCTTGAGTCTCCCTGGGGGGACTTGCCACCCTTGGAGGCCCCTTCCAGGTGAATGATGCAGAATGTGGTGGGTGAGAGCAGCTCCTGGCTCTTACCACGAGATGTTCCCTCACTCTCCCTGCCAGCTGGGGGCCAAAGGGCAAGTGCCACCCATGGGGTAATGGTTAACTAGGCCCGATGCCCCATCTATAAGGAGGCCCTCGTCAGCCCACCCCAGCTGGCCAAGATTCCACAGGATGCAGTGGGCGAAGGGGCTGGGGCTGGGGCTGGGAGCTGCTGCCCTCTTGGCACTGGGGATCATCCTGGGGCACTTTGCCATCCCCAAAAATACCCCCAGCATCTCAGCCACCCAGGACCTGGACCTGGAGATCCTGGAGACTGTCATGGGGCAGCTGGACGCCAGCAGGATCCGGGAGAACCTTAGGTGAGAGGCAGCTCTGCCCGCTCCTCCTGTGTGCCAGAGACCCCTCCCTGACGCCGGCCCTGCCCCTCCCACTGCCCACCCTGCAGAGAACTCTCCAGGGAGCCGCACCTGGCCTCCAGCCCCCGCGATGAGGCCCTGGTGCAGCTGCTGCTGCAGCGCTGGGCGGACACCACATCAGGCCTGGACTCCGCCGAGGCCTTCGAGTACGAGGTGCTGCTGTCCTTCCCCAGCCAGGAGCAGCCCAACAGCGTGGACGTTGGTGAGTCCTGCCCAGGCTTGGGAATGCCCAGGGCAGGGAGCTGGGGAGCTGCTGGGCCCAGCCCTGACATTGCCCCCGTCCACAGTGGCCTCCGCTGGGGGCGTCCTCTACTCTTGCCTCCGGAGCGAGGAGAACCTGACTGGCGAGCAGGGGGGACCCGACGTGGTGCCACCTTACGCTGCCTATGCACCCCCTGGAACTCCACAGGTGGGCCTGGAACCCGCCTACTGCCCTGGCCCAGCTCAGAGCCACCTGGTTCCCACCCAGGCTTCTCCCCACCCTAACCCAGGGGTGTCTGAGAGAAAGTGCATCTACTGGGGGACAGCACCGCCCCCAGGAGTTTACTCACCGCCACACTCCATCACTACTCCTTTCCTCCATCAGTCATTTAACAAACACTAGCGGCTCCTGCTCAAGGCCAGGCGTGTTACAGAGCACCCAGACACAGAGGAAATCAGGGGTGATTGTCCCTGGGGGAGCTTAGAAGTGAAGTGGGGAAACCGAATCAAAATCCTTCCTCCCGCCCCTCAACCTTGCTGCCCCTTTCCCCATTGGCCGTGCGCTGAGCCCAGCTCTAAGGATCACGTCCTCTTGGGCCTAGGGCCTCCTCGTCTACGCCAACCAGGGCAGCGAAGAAGACTTCAAGGAGCTGCAGACTCAGGGCATCAAACTGGAAGGCACCATCGCCCTGACTCGCTACGGGGGTGTAGGGCGTGGGGCCAAGGTGAGCAGCAGCAGCCCCCAGCGCACGGGTCCTGGGTGGGAGGGGCTGGGCAGTGACAGGAGGAAGTGAGGAGAAGGGACAGTGTTGAGTGGGGGCCAAGCCTGGGCTGGGGCAGGAGAGGCAAGCTGTATTCGGGCTGTACCACTGATGGGCTGTGTGGCCTTGGGTGCCTCCCCCAACCTCTCTGAGCCTTAGGTAATAAAGGGATTGGGCAAAATGTTTGGCTCTGGGATGCTGGGAGTCTGAGTCCTCCTGTAAAGTACTTCTTGAGACTATTCAAATTTAAAGCCCTCCTGTTGCCCCTCCCCATTTCTTTTCAATCCTAAACCTTGACTAGGTATTACATGCCGATGGTTTAAAAATGTAAGAAAAAAAATTTTTAAGCCAGGTGCCATGGCTTCACATCTGCAATCCCAGCCCTTTGGGAGGCCAAGGTAGAAGGATCACTTGAGGCCAGGAGTTCAAGACTGCAGTGAGCTATGATCACGCTCCTGCACTCTAGCCCTGGCAATAGAGCGAGACCCTGTCTCAAAAAAGAAAAAGGATTCTGAAGATGGGTAGCGGTGATAGTCGCACAACAATGCGAATGTCCACCACTGATCTGCATGTTTAAGATGGTAAATTTTATGTTATATGTATTTTACCACAATTTTTAAAAAAGTGCCCATGATAAGTGCTGGGAAAAGAGAGAGAGAGAGAGAGGGAGGGAGTGAGGGAGGGAAGGAAGGGAAAAGGAAAAGAATGGAAGGGAAAAAAGAAAGAGAAAAAAGAAAGGGGACAAGCAGAGTGGGAATACACAGATTAGAAAATTTCCAGTTTAATAAAAAAGAGTACAAAGTGAAGAAGTTCTCCTCTAATGCCATCCTCCAAAGAAGTAACCACTTCTTTTTTTAGTTTATGGATAATCTATCCAGAGTTTTCTTTTTTGTTTTAAGTCATAGATAAATTTATTGTGAATAAATTCATTTCCCTGGTCACTAAAGCTTATCCCTTTAAATGATACAACGTTTCTGACTTCAAATATTTTTGATGGAAAATTTTTTCTGAGCTATGTCATAGGTCAGGGGATACACAGAATAATCTAGGCTAGCAATATTGGGCTGGACAAACATTTTATCAGTCTTTTCAGAGTTTTCTTTTAGAAGAAGCATATAGAATACAAATACTGTATGTATCTTACCTCCTCTCCAAGCCATTTTACATAAAAATAGTGTCCTAGATCCAGGCTTCTGAATGTGCTTTTTTCACCTTTATATATTCTGAAGATCATTCTTTTTTTTTTTTTTTTTTTGAGACAGAGTCTCACTCTGTTGCCCTGACTAGAGTGAGTGCCGTGGCGTTAGCTTAGCTCACAGCAACCTCAAACTCCTGGGCTCAAGAGATCCTCCTGCCTCAGCCTTCCGAGTAGCTGGGACTACAGGCATGTGCCACCATGCCCAGCTAATTTTTTCTATATATTTTTAGTTGTCCAATTAATTTCTTTCTAATTTTAGTAGAGACGGGGTCTCACTCTTGCTCAGGCTGGTCTCGAACTCCTGAGCTCAAACAATCCACTCGCCTTGGCCTCCCAGAGAGCTAGGATTACAGGCGTGGGCCACCGCGCCTGGCCCTGAAGATCATTCTTAATCAGTACACAACCTGCATCTTTTTTTGGGGTGCAGTTTTGGTTTTACTGTAGTATATTCTATATGTGTATACATGTGTAATATAGTATATATATTATATAATACAAAATTTGCCATTTTAAGGATACAGTACAGTGGCATTAAGCACATTCACAGTGCTAAGCATCACCACTATCCATTTCCAGAACCTTTTCAGCATTTCAAACAGAGACTATTTGACAACACCTCCTCGTTCCCCCTCCCTTAGACCCTATTCTGTTTTCTTTAACCCCCATTCTACTTTCTGTCTCTATGAACTTGCCTGTTCTAGGTACCACACATAAGTGGATCATAAAATATTTGTCCTTTTATGTCTGGCTTATTTCACTTAGCATAAAGTCTTGAAGGTTTGTTGATGTTGTATCAGAACTTTATTCCCTTTTACATGCCACATTTTGTTTATCCATTCATCCATGATGGGCTCATGGGTTGTGTCTATCTGCCCTTTGGCTGTTACGGACGCTGCTGCGGAGAGCCTGAGTGCACAGGTCCATGCTTGTTCTGTGGCGCAGCAGTTCCATAGCAGGGTGTCCCCGTTTACTCAGCCAGACCCCGCTGGTAGGCATTGACTTGGCCATGCCCAACAGTGTGTTGCTGTTGCAAGCAGCACCGCCACAGATGCTTTATGCAAAGGTAGACCCATCCTGGCATCTGCAGCAGAGGAGGGAGGAAGGCCAACATGATGTGCCCCGTCCTCGTCCCTCCCCTACACACAGCCTCCTCTGCCTCCTGCAGGCTGTGAACGCCGCCAAGCACGGGGTGGCCGGGGTCCTGGTGTACACAGACCCTGGCGACATCAACGACGGACTGAGCCTACCCAACGAGACCTTTCCCAACTCCTGGCACCTGCCTCCCTCGGGCGTGGAGCGAGGGTCCTACTATGAGTATTTTGGGGACCCCCTGACTCCCTACCTTCCAGCCAACCCCTCTTCCTTCCGCCTGGACCTCGCCAATGTCTCCGGATTCCCCCCGATTCCCTCACAGCCCATTGGCTTCCAGGATGCAAAAGTCCTGCTCTGGTGAGTCTGTGCCCCGGGCGTCCTGCCCACCCGGCAGTGGCCTCCAAACTTCAACCCGACACCCGCATTTACTCTGAAGGGCCTCCCCCTCCTCCTCAGTAACCTCAACGGATCCTCGGCCCCGGCTGCCTGGCAGGGAGCACTGGGCTGTGACTACAGGTTGGGACCTGGCTTCCGCCCTGATGGTGACTTCCCAGCAGACAGGTGAGGCAGGACCACTCCTCGCTGGGTGCCCTCTGTCCCTAACTTCCCTCTCCTCCTCCCTTGTTATTCCTCTCCTACCCCGGGTTTTCCCTCTCCCTGCTTCAAGGCCTTCCCCTTTCTCCTCTCTCCCAACTCCTCCCCTGACCCCAAAGTATCTGTCTTGTCTTTGGGGAAGCTCAGGAAACACAAGGTCCTGTGGGTCCCCTGCCCCAGCCCCTCATCTCCACCTCTGCACTCCAGCTACTCCCTCCCTTCAAGATGCCAAGCTCCATCCCAAGTCAGGGCCTCTGCCTCTCCTGGCCTGCACCACCCCCTGGCCACCTGGTGTCCTTCCAGGCCCCTTCACCTCCTGCAGTTGTTCACCTCCTTGTGGGAGGCCCCACAGGCACGGGGGTCCATGGCTCTCCATGGCTGTCCATGGCTGTCCCGTCGCAGTCATTGCCCAGGGCCTAGTAATGGGCCGGGCATACAGAGAGCCCAGTGAGTACTCACTGGCTGAGTGAGTGAATGAAAAGAAATTGGAGCAGAAGAGCTGGGCTCCAGCCTTTTTGCCTGTCTTGGTACTTCTGAGCAAGTGACCTTGCCACGTCCTTTTCCTGCTCCGAGCCTCAGTTTCTTCTGCCTTGGGCAGAGGCAGTAGGCAGGGTGAAGACTCTTGTCACAGCCCTCGCCCTCCCCAGCCAGGTGAAAGTGAGTGTCTACAATCGCCTGCAGCTGAGGAACTCCTCCAACGTCCTGGGGATCATCCGCGGGGCTGTGGAGCCTGGTGAGCCCTGGTTCTCGCTCAGTGTGCCCCAGACCGTTCCTGCTCTGAGCGCCCCTGCCGCTCCCACTCCGCCCTCATCCAGCCCTGCCGCCCTGCCCACCTCTCCCTCTTTTCCGGTTCTCTGACTGTTCCTCTGGCCAGACCGCTATGTGCTGTATGGAAACCACCGGGACAGCTGGGTACACGGGGCTGTGGACCCCAGCAGCGGCACTGCCGTCCTCCTGGAGCTCTCTCGCATCCTGGGCACCCTGCTGAAGAAGGGTGAGTTGGCCTCCTCCCCTGGTCCAGGGACTCTCCACCCAAGAGGTCACCCCCAGCCCACTCCTCTTGTTCCACCTCCTCTCCCTCACTCTTCAATGCCCACTTGTGCCAAGCCTGAGGGCCCTGGGGGCAGAGATGCCTGGGACGCCAGCCTGGCCTGGAGTAGCCCCGTGTGGTACCGGGAATGGGCTGCTGATGATTCATGCGGCAGCTTCTGAGCGCCTCCCGTTGCCTGGATGGCGTAGGCCCCATGCTGCCGTGAGCAAGGCAGTGCCCAGGCTCTGCCCTCGGGGCACTTCAGCCGAGCTCGGGCAGGGACGACAGATGATGGTGAACCGCAAACATGTCTCTTGTGCCTATGACGTGCCAGGCCAGTTTGAGGCAGGTCTCTCTGTGGAGGTGGCACTTCAGTGCTTCTGGGAAGGGGAGGCAGGTCCAGGAGGAGGGCGAGGAGGTGGCAGCTGGAAAGGAGGCTGGCCAGGCTGGGCCTGGCAGCCCGGCTGGGCAGTTTGGACTTCAGCCCAAGGATGCTGGGGAGCTGGGGAATGATTTTAATCAGGAGAGTGATGTGATGGAGCCCAAATTCTAAAAAGCTTCCTGTGCTGCTGCAGGAAGGGCATGGAGGGAGGGGCCAGGTCTTCCCAGGGCTGGAGGCCGCTGGGGCTTGGACAAGGGTAGGGGTCAAGGGGTGAGACCTTCTGCTGGCCTGCGGTCTGCTGGCTACGGAGGGGAGGGAGGGGACAAGCAGAGGGCTCTGGTCTAAGCAACTCCACAGGTGGTGCCATTTACGAAAAACAGGACAAGGCAGATGTGGGACAAAACCCACCAAGGTCTCCGAAGGCGGCTGGTGACCGTGGTAAGAGCAGCGGTGTGCGCATAGAAATCGGAGGTGCAAGCCAGGCTGCAGGTGCTCCGAGAGGCAGTGTGGGGCAGTGGTTAAACAAGCCCCAGGGACTCTGGAGCCCGAGGCCTGGATGTGAACCTGGCTCTGCTGCTTGCTGGCTGTGTGATCCCGGGCAAGTCGTGTAACTTCCTTATAGCTCAGTTCCTTCAACTGCGACGTGGAAATGATAATGGCATGTCCCTCAAGGCATTGTTGTAAGGATTGGCTCACTATGGAGAAAGCCCTGGTTGTGAGCGAGGCTTGCATGGGATAGCTGGAGGCGAGAGTTCAGAGGACGGGGCTAGACGGTCTTCCCAGACAGGCCTATGGTGAGGGGGGCATTCTGGCAGAAGGGACCACCTGATCGAAGGAGCTGAGTGTTGGGGTCAGTGTTGGGGGGGATGTCACAGACAGCATGAGGCTGGAAAGAGGACAGAGCCTCCTGGAAGGCCTGGCTGAAGGGTACCAGGACATCCTGTCACCAGCTGCCCTGCCTTTTCCTCCCCTCCTCTCCATGTTCCTAACCTTTCCCCTAAGCCACCCTGGGATCTGGGGACCCTGCCCTCCAGCCCTCTATCCCCCTCCCCAGGCACCTGGCGTCCCCGCAGATCCATTGTGTTTGCAAGCTGGGGGGCAGAGGAGTTTGGGCTCATTGGCTCCACGGAATTCACAGAGGTGAGTGAGCCCCACAGGTAGTGTGGATCGAAAGGGATCCCCGGGGTGGGACAGCCCTGGGCTGACGTCGCCCTCGCACCCGCAGGAGTTCTTCAGCAAGCTGCAGGAGCGCACAGTGGCCTACCTCAACGTGGACATCTCTGTGTTTGGTATGGGGGGAAGGGGCTGGCCTGGCGAGGGTGGACGAAGGAAGGAGCAGGGGCCAGAATAGTCTTTCTCTCCTCCCCCCACAGCCAATGCTACCCTTAGGGTGCAGGGGACACCCCCTGTCCAGAGTGTCGTCTTCTCTGCAGCCAAAGAGGTGGAAGGGGGCAGGCGGGGCAGGGCCAAGGACTGGCAGGGGTGGAGCTATATGGGTGGGTGGGGCTGGGGGCTGATACCTTTTAGAGGGGCTGGGGTGGGGCAGAGGCTGGGGCAAGCCTTGTAAGACTGGCTGGACCTTGGGCGGGCTGCAGACTGGGGTCTGGGTGGAGACTCGCAGAGGACGTGCCTTGTTGGGTCTGGGGAGGGGCCGCCCCGAGACCAGATTACTCTCTGGGCCAGATCCCCTCACCAGGCCCGGGAGACCTCAGCATCTACGACAACTGGATCCGGTACTTCAACCGCAGCAGCCCGGTGTACGGTCTGGTCCCCAGGTGAGGCCAGGGGCACAAAGGGGGCCCAAGGCGTGGTGGGCCGGCCTGGCTCCCTCCAGCCTGGCCCCTTCCTTCCTGCAGGCTGGGCTCTCTGGGTGCGGGCAGCGACTACGCGCCTTTCATTCACTTCCTGGGCATCTCCTCCATGGACATCGCCTACACCTATGACCAAGTGAGCAGCACCCCTCCGTCCCTTACTCCACAGCCCCCTCCTCTCCTTCGGGCTGTTCTAGGGCAGGCTGAATCCGACTCCTTCCCTCAGTGGCTGTGCTACCTCCGCCAAGCTTGTTAACCTCTCTGAGCGTCTGTTTATGCTTATCTATGGTATTTTATCAAACGTAAGATACTACTGGTTGATTGTAAGATGCACCCCTATGTTATACCTATTCAGGAGGGAAAAAAACCCCACTGCCAATCAATCAGTTGAAGGATGACAATGACTATAAGAGGCATCATGATTCCAGAGATCTTAAAATGGAGGGGGGGTCATCTCAGCATTGATTAAACAATGGTATGAAACGGGGATGATCCACAGTGCGGGTGTGAGGGTGAAATGAGACGAGGGAAGCCGAGTGCCAGCCTGCATCTCCCTGCTCGACACCCCAAGAAGCCCTTTCTTATGGCCACACCGATTCTGGGTGGTAGAGCCAGGATTCGAATCCCCTTATCTGACTGCAGAGCTCCAGCTCTTCTCCTTCACGTGAAACTTGAAACTGGCAACCGGCCCGGCTCTGCCATTTATTAGCTGTGTGCTGGTGTGATGTCAGGCAGTTTAGCCTCTTTGAGCCTCAGTTTCCTCCTCTGTAAAGTGGGAATCCTAGAACCCACCTCATGGATGTGGTGAGGATTCAATGGAGATGACGCCAGGCCAGGCGCGGCAGCTCACACCTGTAATCGCAGCACTTTGGGAGGCTCAGGTGGGGAGTTCCAGACCGGCCTTGGCAACATAGCGAGACCGTCTCTATAAAAAATTAGCTGGGCACGGTGGTGCACACCTGTAGTCCCAGCAGGAGAATCCCTTGGGCCCAGGAGCTGAAGGTTACAGTGAGTTATGATTGCCCCACTGCACTCCAGCCTGGGCAACAGAGCGAGACCCTGTCTCAAATAAATAAATACAACAAATCAGTGGCGATAACACCCTCACACTGCAGCTCCCTGGAGGTACACCTTCTCCCACTCCCATCCCAAGCCTGTCACCTCTGGACCTTGTTCCTCCAGAGCAAGACCTCAGCCCGGATCTACCCCACCTACCACACAGCCTTCGACACCTTTGATTATGTGGACAAGTTTGTGGATCCTGGTGAGGAGGGGGGTAAAGGGACATCCTGGGACCTGAGGAGGATGGGCTGAAGACTGAGCCCTGACCTTGTCACCCTCCCTACAGGCTTCAGCAGCCACCAGGCCGTAGCGCGGACAGCTGGGAGCGTGCTTCTCCGGCTCAGTGACAGCTTCTT
The DNA here is from genome assembly GCF_000956105.1 of Propithecus coquereli. Lineage (NCBI taxonomy): Eukaryota > Metazoa > Chordata > Mammalia > Primates > Indriidae > Propithecus > Propithecus coquereli. The sequence continues at coordinate 1,638,536 of NW_012136081.1, forward strand.
CCTGCCCCTTAACGTCAGTGACTATAGCGACACGCTCCGCAGCTTCCTGCAGGCTGCCCAGCAGGAACTTGGGGCCCTGCTTGAGCAGCACAGCATCAGCCTGGGTATGGACACCCCCTGACACTGAGGCATGGAGGTCTCTGTACCCCCAGGTCTAAGCCACTGGTTGTTTCTCACAGGGCCTCTGGTGGCCGCAGTGGAGAAGTTTGAGGCAGCAGCCGCAGCCTTGGGCCAATACATATCAACACTGCAGCAGGGCAGCCCTGAGTGAGCAAGGGCAGCGGGCAGATGTGTGGGAGGGTGGCATCCAGGGCAGGATGCCAGGTTGGCAGCTAGGCTGCTGGCTCCAGTGTGACAGGCAGCTCCTGCATCCACCAGCCCCCTGCAGGTCCGGATGCTCAATGACCAACTGATGCTCTTGGAACGTACCTTCCTGAACCCAAGAGCCTTCCCAGAGGAACGCTACTACAGGTGAGCCTGTCCCAAAGGTCCTGGGAGGGAGGGACCTCAAGGTGGGGCTGGGCCATAGCCACCCATCTGGGGAGGAGGATGTCAGTTTCTCTGTCCTTCAGAGCACAACCCAGCCCCTGGAGACAGTTGGGGAATGTGATGCTCAGGGAGGGGAGGCAAACTGGTTGAGGGTGACCCTGGAGCTGGGACTAGACCCTACATCTCCCACCACCAGTGCTGTAAGAGACAGGTGTGGGGGGTCCCTTTGTGCCTAGCTGCACACAGGAGCTGGGCAAGTTCCAGCTGGAGGCTCCTCTTTCCCGGCCCCTGACTGCCCCATTTCTCCTGTCAGCCACGTGCTCTGGGCACCCCGCACAGGCTCCACAGCCACATTCCCAGGCCTGGCCAATGCCTGTTCCAAGGCCAGGGACACGAGCCCTGGATCTGAAGCTTGGGCTGAGGTGCAGAGGCAGCTCAGCATCGTGGTGGTGGCCCTGGAGGGTGCAGCAGCCACCCTGAGGCCTGTGGCTGACCTCTAACCCCGGCCATCTTTCCTCAGCTCTCCCTTTACCCTAACCCTCTCCCACCCGTTATCTTGGGGTATGTCCCAGTCTTCCCCGATGCCAGGAGAGGGCGCAACCATGGGACCTTCTCAAGCTTCTCAGGCAACAGCTTGGGGCTCCACCAGTTGCAGACACCCAAGGGGAGTGGCAACCCCCCATGAAAATCTCCCTCATCCTGGTGCTTAGTTGGCACAGGGTGGACAGCAGGAGACAGGGATGGCAAAACCACCAACTGCTCTTGGTGGTGAGTGTATGAGGATGGCATGTATGATGCCAACCTTAGACGCCAAATCAGAGATCACCACGGCCACCTCTTAAGGGACCAGTGGGTAAACTGAGGCCCTAGGTGGATGGGGCCTTGCCCAGTCTATGTTCCTCTCCTCCCATGCTCTTAGCATTTCTCAACTCCCTCCTGTATTCCCCCAGAGAAATAAAGTCTAGAGACTGGTCCCTACAAAATAAGTTTCTTTTATTGTCTGGCAATCACGGAAAAAGAAACCTAAGTGCTCTGACCCAGGCCTGGGGCTATGGGAGATTGCACACTCCCTCCTCAGACTGGGGACCTGGGCCTGTCCACACCCTCATCTTCCTCCTCTGCCATGACTACCTCCTCCAGGGTGCGCCCTCGAAGTTTGCTCCCCACTAACACGTTGCAGCTACTGGCAGGGGGTGGCCCTTCCTCAGTATAGCGACCCCTCAGGAACACAACTCTTTCCTCTCCGTCCAAGGGCAGTCCATGGGCCTGGCACAGGTCCCGTGCCTCATTGGGTCCATCCAGAGCCAGCAGGTAAACTATGAAGCTCAAAGGCAAGGTCTGCCCCTTGGAGGTACTTAGGGCACGATCAAGGCGGGCCAGGGCTCCACGGCGGGCACGGCCCACGTGGCACTGCACGGCGCAGCTTGGCAGGTAGGGCAGCGTCCGGAGCAAGCGGAAAAGCCGGGCGGTGTTGCCCTCGCGGAAGGCAGCGACGACCGCCAGGGCAGTGCGCAAGGGCGGGCAGGCGCGCAGGGTGGCAGGTAGCTGCAGAACCTCGTGCAGGGCCTCCAATGAGCCTGTGAGGGCAGAAAGCCGGGATGTAGATGCCTCGTCCTCCCTGGATCAGGCCCACCTCCCATCCCATCCTCTTAGGCCATGCCCATCTCCCCTCCCACCCTGCTCTGGCCTCAGCCACGCCCACCTCCACTGGCCCAGCGCCAAGCTTGTCTCCAGACCTGGGTCCCACCCACCTCCTGCAGTGGTCATACCCACCCCTCCTCAACCCTTCTCTAGACCTAGCCCACCTTCCCTCCCTCTCCCCTCTCAGAAGTAAGGTCCAGCCATTGGCCCCTTCCCTGAACCATCTGACTGAGTTGTCACAGGTTCTCAACTTCCTTCAGTCTGGATCCCTGTAACACTGAAGAAGTGGGTAGTGTTTATAGACGGGGAAAGTGGCCCAAATAATTTAATGACTTCCCTGAGATTATCCCACAGTTCTTATGTAGTACACCCTGACCCAAATCCAAGTTTTCCGACTTGGATTTCCTACTACCCTGGCTGCCGTGCACCCAGAGCTTTGGAAGCCAGCTCTGCCACACCTTCCCCTGACTGCCTGCGAAGGCCATTTCTTTGAGGTGGCTCTCCCTGCTTCCCTTCCAGGACAATCACAGACACTGGAACCTTGGGCCCCTTTTGTAAACTGGGGCTTCTCTCCCATTAGCTGGTTGTTAAGTAAACAGCATTTTATTACAATTAGATATAATACAGTTCTTTTGTGGGTTTTTTTAGAGGTAGGGTCTTGCTCCGTCACCTAGGCTGGAGTGCAGTGGCACAGTCATAGCTCATGGCAGCCTCAAACTCCTGGGCTCAAGTGATCCTCCTGCTCCAGCCTCTGGATGAGCTGGGACTACAGCTGTATACCACGACGCCCGGCTAATTTTTTATAGAGATAGGGTTTCACTATGTTTCTCAGGCTGGTCTCGAACTCCTGGCCTCTCGTCTCCCAAAGTGCTGGGATTACAGGTGTGAGACACTGTGCCCGGCCACAATAGAGTTAATTAGAATGCATCACCCATAGAAAGTATCTAAAATCTTGAACCTGCTGTCTCAGATACATTCGTGGGCATAAGTTTCTTAGTTGCTTTGCAACACTGACTGGGAGTGTAGTTTAAAGAAAAGTTTGAAAATCAATATCTAGGCCAGCTCTCCCATTCCAATCCGACCTCCTTCACATTTTTATTGAGAAAACTGAGACCCAACGATGGGCCCAAGCTCCCACGTCGAGGCTAGGTGGACCTTGTGCAATAACTATCCTGGGAATGAGCTAATGGTAAAACGTTAAACCTGCCTCCTCCTCCTACCTCCACTTTCCCCATGGAGGGCTCCCCGGCCCCACGCTCTGCCCCGCCGCCTGGACCCGGACTCACCGAGGTTATAGAGCAGAAAAAGACCCTGGAAGGCGGCCTGGCGGGGGTGCGGCGCCATGCCCCGCGCGTAACAGCGCCGCAGGGAGCCGAAGCCCTCCTGCACCTGAGTCTGCAGTAGCACCAGGTCCGAGGGCCCGTACGCCGCGTCCGGCCCAAGCCGCGCCACCACAGCCAGCAGCGTGGCCAGCGCCGCCTCCAGCACCGCCGCTGCCTCGGCGTCGCCCACGCCCTGCAGGGCCAGGTCCAGTCGCACGGCGCGCAAGCGGTCCGCCACGAAGCTGGCCACCTCGGCGCGGGATGCGTCGGCACTCTCAGCCACCTCACTGGCCAGGTAGCGCACGGTGGCCAGCAGCACGGAGGGCGGACGCAGCTCGCTCGGTGGTGGCCGGGGCTTGCCGGCGGCCGGCCGGCAGTACTCCTTCACTGTGCGCTGCGGGTCGGCGCGGGGCCAGTCCGCGCGGCAATCCGGTGCCACCTCAAAGCGGTGCAGGCGGCGCTCCCTTTCCCGCCGGGCGCGCTCGGCGGCTGGACACATGTCCGGGCACGTGCCCATGGGCAGCTGGCAACTGGGCATGGTGGGCTGCGGGGAGAGGGTGGGCGCTCAGCATCCCGGGGACCGCAGCACCCACTCGCCCTGTTCTACGGGAAGGTACGCCACGCCGAGGCCGGCTGAGACTCGCAGACGCGGGCTAAGGCCAAACCTAGCAGGGCCCGCACGCCCGCCTCCCTGCCCGGGTCTCCAGCGTCCTTGCAGCCCGCGATGCCACCGCCGGCCTCTCACGGGTCGCGACGACTCCGCCTCCCAAGATGCACTGCGCCGTAGTCCAGCGACGCCCCCGCCGTTCCGCGCGCTCAGGCCCCGTTACCGCTCGCCCATCACGCACGGCGCCTAACATTGAGACGGGGGCCTTGCTATTTTGCCCAGGCTGGTCCCGAACTCCTGGACTCCGCAGTCCTTCCCGCCTCAGCCTCCCCGGTAGCTGGGACTACTGACCCGACGCCACCGCGCACCGCCCCTCACAGGGTTTTGTAGCCCGAGCCGCTCCCATGATGCACCAGTTTGTAGTCCCTTCCGCCACTAATCGCCCTGTCGGAAGGGCGGGGCAGAGACGGGCGGGGTGGCGGCGGGCCACACCCCCCAGCCCTGCCTGGCTCCAGCTCCCTGCACCATCCTGGACTTTGGGACCTTCAAAACAGGTACCCCCACCCCCACCTCCGCTTTCGGTTTCTCTCCTTCATCCCTTTTACCCAACAAACTGGCTCCATAGGCCTGTCACTCTCCAGTTTCCCTGAAGACTATCCTCCCATTTTCTAGATCAGGGGTCAGCAAACTTTTCTGCCAGGTAATGAACGTGGGATTTGTGGGCAGCCGACTACCTCTGCAGCTACACAGCCCTGCCAGTGCAGTGTCAAAGCAGACAGACAATCCTGAACGAAAGAGCCTGTTTGTGTTCCAACAAAATTTTATTTACTAACACTTAAGTTTCATATAATTTTCATCTGTCACAGAAGATTATTCTTTTGGTTTTTTTCAACCATTAAAAAATGTAAAAACCATTCTAGCTCACAGGCCTTACGAAAAAAAATCATGGGCCAGATTTGGCTGCGGGATGTAGTTTGCAGACCCCGGGTCTGGATGGTAAACTGATGGTTTGGTGACCAGAGCCGCTGCTCACACATCAAGAAAAGACAGGCAGGATCAGAAGTGTGAGTCCCTGATGCCAAGGCGCAGGTGTAGTCAGGGAGCTGAGAGTTCATTGTGTTTCTCATTCTTGGTCCAGTTACGTACAGAAATGGCCCCTGGGGTTTCGAGACCAAGGGGTAGGGCCAGGCCCTGGGGAAAGAAGGGGGTGTCTGGCAGTGCTGGAGCTAGAGTCCTGGGGAAGAGTCTGCTCCCTCTCAGGGCGGGAGTTGGGACAGGTGCAGGCGCAGGATCTCCTCTGCCCGCTTCAGGTACTCGGCCGCCTTCCTCTTCACACCTTCCCGGCGGGCAGGGGATGGGTCATCTGTGTAGAGAGACTGGCTCAGCTGAGGTGCCTGTGCCCAGCTACCTTCAGAAGACTTGGTCTAGTCCCTTCCGGTTTACAGAGCATTATCACGTGCCTTTCCCTCTTCCCTGGGACCAGTGTCTATTCTCCTCATTTTACAAATAAAGAAACTGAAGCCACAAGAGGTTAAAAAACAAAACAAAACCCTGCCCAAGTTTACACAGCTGGTCACTGTCCCATCTAGGACACAGGCCTGACCCTCCACCCTCCAGTCCATACTCACTGGGCACTCCCTGAAGCAGGATGTGCACGCCATCTCGGTAGCCCTGCAGCGCGGCAGGGTAGGCACCCGCCTTCTCGTCCCGCAGGGCCTGGGTGATGAGCTCCGTGGCCTGGCTCACATAGGCAGGGGTGGGCCCTCCTTCCTCATCCTCTTCCTCCTCCTGCCCTCCTGGCTCCCAGGGTTCCTGGTCCAGTCTTTCCGACTCTACCTCCATTGGCACCAGCTCACCTACGTGGGTGGGGCTGGGGCCTGCGCCTTCTGCCATCAGATAGGGAGGACTCAGGCCAGACTGGCCCTTCCTTTCCCAGGACCCGCTGCCCACCCCCAGATCTCTCTTGCCCATTAGAGTATCAACCTTTCCCCAGGTAGAGGGAAGCATGCCTGGGTAATCCAGAAGTTGCCTGTGTATAGCAAACTAGCCAAGATCTATTTGGTAAGTGGGGTTCATGTGCTTTTGTAAAAACAGCCTTACCTTCCTACTTCTTTCTTTAGGTTTGTGAGCTCTGGATCACTGGTCCTATTTCTCTCCTGACTCCAGTTAACCTAGAAATCCAAGGATTCCCGCTACGAAGTTTAACTGAAAGATGCTAGACCAACTGCATCAGGCCAAGGGTAGAAATACTCCAAGCCTTGGAATAATCTTAGAATAATGGATTCAGAGAATCTCAGGGCTTTTCTGAGGTCTTGCAATTCCAGCTGAGGCCCTCAAATGTGAAGACAGTGGGATGCGGGTATCCTCACATTCCAGAGTGACGGGCTCATCATACCTCCCTGTCCTGGCGAGAAGGTGATCAGACATCCTCCCTGCAGCTTACATGCGAGGCACCTAGAAATCTCTTAAATCTATGGAACAAAGGCCTTTGAAGGGAAGGTGCAGGGACAGGAATAGGGAGCACCATGACTCCCCACCATCCTGGGGTGAGGGGATGGGCATCTCTCCAGCTCCATCCAAGTGGAATTCCACAAGAGCCCTGAGAAGACCGGGGCCTGAGGAAGGACAACTCCTGGCTGGGCCTGCAGCCCTCCCTCTGTTGCCCATGGAGCAGGGAGAAGACTGCCTGGGACTCCTGAACACTTGCTTTCAGGGGTCTGGTTGAGGAAGAGAGACTGGAGAATTCCAGTGGTGAGAGGGTCGCCGGAGCTGCCCATGATGGCAGGGCAGGGACGTGAGGCAGGGTCTGAGCAAATTGTACTTCCAGCCTGTCGGGGGCAAGGCTTTGGGAGTTTCCTGGTGGGCCAAGTGAACGTCTCATGGGGGCAGCCTGTGAGGGGTCTTGAAAAGCTCCTGCCCACAGGGCACCCCGAGGGCTCAGCTGGGGCAAGGGCAGAGTGCCCCTCAGAGGCCGGGCACAGCAGCCAGTGACCCCGCCTCTGCCGTTCCCTGCAATGGAGGAAGCAGAACGAGAAAAGCGAAAGGCCACTCCTCACATCCTTGTCACCGTGGCAGGGGGCCAGGTCACTGGTCAGGCCTGAGCCAGGTGGAGGGGTGAGGCTGAAGACTGGATGGGACATTGATGTCCTGACTTGGACTGGACTGGACTGCTTCATACCTAAGGGCGAGAGCTGCAGCGCCCGAAACTGATCAGAAAACCAAAGGTCTGCCAAAGGGCGAAGAAGGGAAGCCAGCGAAGCAGGCTTGAAAACCCCGCTGAGGAATCCAAACAGAAACTGACTCGTGATTACCCTCAAGTGCGATCAGCCACGCAATACCTGGGTTGCAGTGACAGCTTCGATTTGGAGCATTTTAGAATGAACAACTCCAGTGTCTCAGAGCTTGGGACTGTCAGGGCCTGGGATCTCAGGGCAGGCAGGTGCTAAGGACCTGGCCTCCACGGGGCAGCCCTTCTGTCCCGGGCATCCCCACGTGCCAGCAGCAGCTCCAGCCCCCAGAGGGGCTTCCCGCTCTCCGCTCCCTGAGCCCAGACCTCACCCGCGCTGACCAACAGGCCTCTCCTGACTCCAGGGTCTGCAGCCGGACCTCGAGCCAGCCAGGAAATCTCACCTCAGGCTTCCAACAGAAGGAACTAAAACCTCCCATAGCAGTGTGACCCTGCTCCTTCCAAAGTGTCCTCAGAGGGAAGACCCATCTCGGGAAATGGCTCATTCCCTTCCAACACAGTGGCACAGGGGTATCCTGCACACCGAGCCACGAGCCCTGGCACAGGACTGTGGCACCTGGGGAAGTGGCACCTGCCTCTAACTCTCCCTGAGACTGCCGTCTACCCGCGGGGCAGCACTGCTGAAATCTCAGATTTCCACAGGCACCTGCAGGCTAGCGGCAGCTCTGCCTTCCTCCCCGTCCCTGAGGGCCTCCCGCCCCAGCAGCCCGACTCCGGCTGTCCCAGCTCGTTACCTTCCTTGGAGAAGGGGTCGAAGAGGGCAAGCTCGGCCTCGGTGAGGGGGCCTCGGGCAGGGGAACTGGACGCTTCCTCGGTGCTCCCACAGTTAAAGAGGAGATCCAGGGCCTCCTGCGCAGGGCTGGACGGTGGGGGGTCCGCTGAGGAATAGAATTACTCTCTCACCAAATCCTTGCAGCAACCATGGGCAGAGGCAAGCCCTATTAGTCACGTGCATTTTCTAGATTAAGAAACTGTAGCCCAGAGACGGAAGATGACCTGTCCACAGTTCCTCAGCCGGGAAGTGGTAGAGCTGGGACACACCCCAGGCTTTCCACTAAGGTCACTGAGGAGGGAGTGTGGACCTCCCAGCCCATGACTGACTCCCCACTCTGCACCCTCCAGCCCTGGCCCCGCCCCTCCGATGTACCTGGCACCTCCAGCTCCTCAAGGCCCTTCCTTTCTGCAGGGAGTGGCTGGGGTAGTCGGGGCTCATCAGGAGGTGGGGTGGGAATCAGAGGGGGTGGCAGGATGTCCAGGTCCCTGGATATCTCCAAGGGCTGTGTCACCTCTCCCCCCTGCAGGAGAGAAAGATCAGAGGTGGGGAGTCGTGGGGTGCAGCCTGGTGGGCAGGTAAGCTTCTCACGTGCTGGGGGAAGAGCAGGTACACATACCCGGAAGAACTCCTTGAGCTGGGGGCTGTTGTTGAGCGCAGGTATGTGCACAGTGAAGCGCAGCAAGTCCTCTGCCCCCTTCCGCCGCTCCTCGATCACTGAGGCTTCGAACCGGCCTGCAGTCCCGCAGGACAAGGGGGTGAGGAGAGCAGGCAGTGACCCACAGGAGCTTCTGGCCCCAAAGCCCACTTTTCCTGGTTCTGCCTGATAATCTGAGAGGATCTGAGAAACCCACTGCCCTCCTCCCCCTTCTTCCAGCAATCTTCCCTGGCTCCTCCTGGGGCGGGGGCTTGCAGGAGGGATCTGTCTCCCCATTCATTCATTCACCAGGTGTTTACTGAGCACCTACTATATGCTAGGCTCAGAAGGTGGATAGGAGAGAAACAAGGTCTCTGCCCTCATGGATATCACATCCTAGACAGGAGAAAGCAGGGAGTTAAAAAGAAATAAAATAATCTCAGATGGCTTTGATGTAATGAGGAGAAAAGTAAGGCTCAGAGAAGGAAAGTGATTTGCCCAAGGTCACAGGGCAAGTAGCCCTTTTTTTTATAGTTTCACTGCTCTGTTCTAGCTATTATGCAGAGTGATCTAACTCTGGCCTAACCTACCAGCAGTGACCCTTCACCTTGCTGCCAAAGAACATCTCATGGGAATCTGGAGACCCAAGTAACTGATCAGCACTGTCCAACAGAAATAGAATATGAGCTACATGGGCAATTTAAAAATTTTTAGTAGATACATTTGAAAAAGGGAAAAAGAAACAAGTTTATTTTACTATTATTATCATTATTTTGAGACAGAGTCTCACTCTATTGCCCCAGGTAGAGTGCAGTGGCATCATCACAGCTCACTGCAACCTTGAACTCCTGGGCTCAAATGATTCTCCTCTCTCAGCCTCCCAAGCAGCTGGGACTACAGGTGCACGCCACCACACCTGGCTAATTTTTTCTATTTTTGGTAGAGACGGAGTCTGACTCTGTTCCCTAGGCAGTAGTCTCAAACTACTGGTCTTAAGTGATCCTCCCACCTCAGCCTCCGAAAGTACTGGGATTATAGGCATGAGCCACTGTGCACATGGCCTGATTTTAGTAATGTATTTTATTTAACCCAGTATATCCAAAGTCTTATTTCAACATTCAACATGTAATCAATATAAAAATTATTGAGATAGCTTACATTCTTTCTTCAGTGTGTACTAGATATGTACAGTACATCCCAGTTCAGACCAGTCACAGCCGAAGTGCCCCTCGGCCGCACGTGACTCGTGACTACTGTTTTGGGCAGCGCAGGTCTATAGGAAATACCAGCTGGGGAAGGAATCCTGGTTCTGTCACTTACAGGCCAAGGCCCTTCACCTCCCTGAGCCTCAGGTCCCTTATCTTGAAAATGGGGCTAATAAAGACAGAGATGTTAAAGGGCTCAACACACGGTAAGGGCCAGGCTGCTCTGAGCCTCAATTTCCCCATCTGTCAAATGAGGTTATCTCTAAGGGCCCTTCCAGCTTTCTAAATGTCTTTGCCGGGAGTTTCGGGCCCCTTCTGTCCAGCCCTCACCGGCAGAGCTTCCCTTTGCCCAACTCTCCCACTGTCTTTGGTCCAGGTGCCCACTCACCGAACACCTGCGCCCGGGGGAAAGCAGGGAACTCCTCGAGGCGGCGGAAGAGGTTGCGGTGGGTGTAGGCCAGGTCTCCGTGCAGCTTGCGGAAGTCGCTGTACCGCTTCCAGATCACCACCTATGAGGGACATGAGACTTAACCTGGACCAGCAATGGTGGGAAGTGGCCTTTCCCACGCCCAGACTGGCCCCAGGGTGTGTGAGGACTAGGGTGCGGCACCCCCTCCACCCAGGGCCAGAGGGATGGAGGGCCGGTCTCCTCAGAGTTACCAGCTGCTCCTTTACAAGTTCCAGAAATGGAATCACACAATAGTCCCTCTTCCTCCGGGAGCCTTACCTCTTTGACATCCTCTGGGTCCTTCTTTGAGATGAACTGAGAACGAAAGGCAAGAACCAGTTAAGAACCAGAGACTAGGCCGGGTGCAGTGGCTCATGCCAGGGACTGACATTTGACACCCATCATTCACCCTGTAATGCCCACAGGTACCTTCTAGTCCCCCTCAAAGAGGCCGTACCCTTTGGCCACTGGCATCAAGGTGTCCTGGCTTTAAGGTTTTGAGAGTAACTTCAAGCAATTTTTTTTTTCCCAGACAGGGTCTTGCTCTGTTGTCCATGCTGGAGCGCAGTGGTATGATCACAGCTCACTGCAGCCTTCAACTCCTGGGCTCAAGCGATCCTCCTGCTTCAGCCTCCCAAAGTGCTGGGATTACAGATGTGAGCCACTGCACCTGGCCAGTTTTTCCACTGTGAACCTCACTTCCTTCATCTGTCAAATAGGAGGACCCCTAGAGGCCCATCCAGACTGCTCCAACCTCAGCCCAACTTTGATCCCAGTTCCTTCAAAGGGCCAAATCCCTGCATTTCGTTCTAAAACCAAAGAACCCAACTCTCCGGCAAGGTGAGGCTCTGTCTCAGGAGCCAGTCCGTCCTTAAAGGAGGAAGCCCCGTGCTTGCCCCGGACATTCAAGAAACCCTCACTGGGGCTGGCAGCCCCTGGAAGGGCAGACTGGGGTCTGAGGTAGAAAGAAAACTCAGTTTTCATCATGTTCTGTTTATAATAATTTTAAAATAATACCCTACGGTTTAGAGCACTTGACAGTTTTTTTTTGTTTGTTTGTTTTGTTTTTTTTCGCCCCAGACACAGGAATGAAGAAGCCACATTGGACATCCAGCCTGATCAAGCTTCAAATGAGAACCACCCAACTAAGCCCAGTCAACCTACAGAGACAGGGGAGGTAATACATTTTTTTTTTTTTTTTAAGACTAGTCAAGTGCAGTAGTGAGGAGGGGGGTTAAGTAGTAGAACAAGGAGTTCAATCTGTAACTGACTGTGAACAATCAAGTGAGATAACTCACTACCTTCGGACCAGCCTATTTTTAAGTTTTGTTTTGTTTTGTTTTTTCTCATCCTAGAATCCAAAGGCATTAATTTTTTTCTTTTTTGTAGAGACAGGGTCTTGCCATGTTGCCCAAGCCGGTCTCAAACTCCTGGCTTCAGGGGATCCTCCTGCCTCTGCCACTCAAAGTGCTGGGATTACAGGTGTCAGCCATGGCACCCAGCCAATAAATTACTGCTTTACATCATGAAATTTTAGGATGATTTTTTACAGAGTAATATATAAGAGGACCTTAGAATAGATGATAACTTCCTTAATGTAATAATATAAAGCTGCCAAGAACTATGACAAATACCTTAAGAATGATAAATTTGTAGAATTAGGCTAGGCACAAATGTTTATACAACTCTACAACTCAAAGTTCTTTTAGAAACCATCCAAATGTCCAACAACAGTAGAATGAATAAAGAAATGGTGGTATATTCATACAACGGACAACTACACATCAATAAAAAAGAACAAGCTGGGCGCGGTGGCTCACGCCTGTAATCCCAGCACTCTGGGAGGCCGAGGCAGGAGGATCGCTTGAGCTCAGGAGTTCGAAACCAGCTTGAGCAAGAGCAAGACCCTGTCTCTACTGAAAATAGAAAAAATTAACGGGTGTGGTGGCACGTGCCTGTTGTCCCAGCTACTCAGGAGGCTGAGGCAGGAGGATTGCTTGAGCCTGGGAGTTTGAGGTTGCTGTGAGCTATGATGAGGCCACTGCACTATTGCCCAGGCGACAGGGTGAGATTCTGTCTCAAAAGAAAATAAAAATATTAAAAAAATGAAATAAAAAGGAACAAACTACTTATATATGCAATAGCATGGATGGATTCCAAAAATATTATATTGAGTAAAAAAAGCTGAACACAAAAGATTACTTGCTGTATGACTCCATTCATGAGGTTCAAGACAGACAAAACTAATCTATGGTGAAAGAGAACAGTGGTTACCTC
>NW_012136081.1:1652995-1660971 GCF_000956105.1 Propithecus coquereli
CTTACTCCAAGAGATTGGAGTACTAATATTTGGGTTAAAACAGAATTTTCACGTTAATGTAGAGAAATTCACAGCCTGATACCCCGACACCACACTTTGGGCTTGGGCAAACACGCCTGGCCAGTCCAGAAACTGCTGTCCACGCCCTTTTAAAAAGGACAGCGCCCTTCCACGGCCCCGCCCCCTGAGGGTTCAGAAGTAAACGAAGGCGCTAACCGTAGCCTCCCCTTAAAGGGGAAATTCATTTCTGTGGTCTAAAAAACGAAACCTCCCCCAAAACCCTGCCCTAAAGCAAAAAAACGCCCCCCACACCCCCAACTCCAGTTAAAAGGGTAAAGTCCCCGCTGGGCCCCACCTACCTGCGCTGTTACTTTGTACTCGGTGTAGCCCTTGGGGTGGGTCCTGGGGTCGGAGACAGTGTAGTGCCGCAAGAAGTCATCCTTCGCCTGGCGGGACATGACAACTGAGCTGGAACGGAGGTGACCGCCGGCCTCCACCTCCTCCACGCCTCCCCCACCCCTCCGGGCCGGCCTCCGCCAGCCGCCGCCTCGCCCGGGCCTGCGCCCTCCTTCCTCCGGCCCAGGGAGCTGGTCGCAAGTGACAGCGCCGTTCTCGACCCGGGAGCGCGGCCAAGGGAGCGTCTGAAAAGTTCCCAGTCATTGGTGAAGCGTACACCTAGGCAATTTGAGAGTAAGGATTGGTTGGGGAGGTTCTGATCCCTCCTCTCTTCTCTGCCGGGCTATCAAGCCTACCCTATCCGAGCGTAAACGCTCACCGCAGACCTCCAAACGACTTCTGCCTCGCTTCCCGATTCCTTTCTTTCATCCACCCACCCAACATTTCTTGTGTCCAATATGTGCCAGGCGTAGCCAAATTATTTCCCTGTCTCCCTCCACAAGATTCGTTAATTCGTGTTTTCTGGAAACGTGGGGGAAGCAAAAAAAAAAAAAAACGCTGGAGAAGGAGGATGGGGCCATGGGCTCTGAAGTCACAACTCTTACTAACTGCATGAGCTTCCCTTCACTACAGGTTGGGGAATGTTTATAATAGAATCTACTGCCCTGGAGGTTTTTTGCAGTGGGTTTGCCTCCCGGAATACAGGTGTGGTGAAAACCACCGCTAAATCAAAGCCGAATGAGAAAGGAAAAGACTCCTGTCAACAGAGTTGTCGCTGAACGTGTAGTTTCGGGCAAGTCCACCACTACTGGCCATCCTCCGATCTATAAGTGTGAAGGGATCAACAAAAGAATCCTGGAAAAATTTGAGGAGGAGGCTGCTGAGATGGGAAAGGGCTCCTGCAAGCCTGGGTCTTGGCTAAGCTGAAAGCTGAACGAATGTGAGGGTGGTTTAACCACTGATACCTCCCTGCGGAAATGTGAGGCCAGCAATTACCATGTGACCACCATGGATGCCCCAGGGTGCAGAGACTTCATCAAAAACCTGGTTACAGGCATATTTCAGGCTGACCGTACTGTCCCGATAGTTGCTGCTGGTGTTGGTGAACTTGAAGCTGGCATCTCTACGCATGAGAGGAGCACAGTTGGGTGCAAAAGCACTAATTGTGTTAACAAAATGGATCCCACTGAACCAAGCTGCAGAGCAGGGGTGGGAGGGAATCAGTAAGAAAGTCAGCACCTACATTAAGAAATTGGCCACAACCCTGACACAGTAGCGTTTGTGCCAATTTCTGGTTGGAATGGTGGCAACAGGCTGCAGCCAGCTGCTCACTGGTGTTGGCTCAAGGGATGGAAAGACACCCGTAAAGATGGCAGTGCCAACAGAGCTATGCTGCCTGGAGCTCTGGACTTCATCCTGCCTCCGCCTGACGAGCCCTTGGACATCCTGACACCTCCAGGATGGCTACGGAATTGGTGGGATTGGTACTGTTCCTGGGGGCCGAGTGGAGACTGGTGTTCTCAAGCCCCCCCATGGTTGGTCACCTTTGCTCCAGTCAACATTACAACCCAAGCAAAATCTGTAGAAATGTACCATGAAGTTGTGAGGCTTAGATGCGATAGCGTGGGTGCCGCGCTCACAGAAGAGCCGCTCTCGTTACTGGAACTCAGATGTACAGGCGCCCTGCCTCGTGTTCAGGAAGAAACAAGCGGCCTCCTGGGAATCTGACTCTGGAGGCTCTGGAAGGGGTGGTTCCTCCAGGAGGTGCTCAGGAAGAGCTGGAGATGTCCCTTCGCACAACGCACACCACGACTCCTCTGAAGACCGCTTTACGCGAAGCTCCCACTCTCCAAAGTTCCCTCTGCTGCCTGGCTTCCTTCTCACCTTCTTTCTTCCTGTCCTCTCCGAGCCCTTTTCCATCGAGGGGCATCTGGCCTCTGGCCTCAGAGCTCCAGCCCCGCCAGCTCCATCACCAGAAGGGGCAAACAGAAGACGGCAGGGGACAAAGAAAAGCTACAAAGGCGCCGGGCAGGGGTCTGCTCGCCCACGGGATGGAGACTTTCTGCCACAGATCTTGGTGATCATTGTAACTTTATTATTTTCTTATTTGTCTCTAACCACGAATAATTCATCTTTGCAATCAGGGTGTTGCTTCCTACGGGCCCCCAGGAGGATTTGAACACTGGAGTGACTCACCCGTGATAGTGGCTCACTGATGCACGTGGGTTGAATTTGCTTAAGCTCCTACTAGTTCAAATAATAAAATGATGGCTGACACTTACATAGGGCTTATGACATACAAGACACCAACCCATCTGGTGCTCATCCCAATGCTAGGAGGCACAGACAGGTTAGGCAACTTGCTCAGCATCAAACGGCGAGTGGCAGAGCCAGGATTTGGCTCCGGAGCCCGGGTATGTTCGCTTACCGCAGGCTTCGAGACCTGCAGACCACAGTATGTGTCTGTGAGGAGCTCAGGGCAGGGGCTTCTAACTTGCTGCGCTGAAGGGCAGTCCGTTTATGTTCTAAGGTCGTCCACCCAACATTCATTTCCCTTCTGCTCTAACGAAACCCAGATTTTGCACAGGTCTCTACCCCTCCAGGAAAGGATCCTAGTGCCAGCTTCAGAGTAAGTCCCCGTGCTCTTCCTCACCTTTTGACAATAGCATTCAACTGTCCCTTAGGAAAACCGCCCTTCCCCCACTGGACACAGTCTGGTGGGATTGGTGGGCAGCAAGTCCTCACCCACAGGTGGGCATGGGCTTCAGGCTGGGCCAGGCAGGCTCTCTCTCCCAGGCATTTGCATTCTGAGCAGAGGCCAAGCTGAAGATGATTGGGCCTGGGCTAGCACAGGAGGCAGCAGGGTGTAGTGGCCAAATATGCGGGGTGAAATCTCAGCTCCCCCACTTCCTAGCTGGGAGACGATGAGCAAGTCACTTAACCTCCCGCGGGCTCAGTTTCCCATATAGAAGAGAATACTGCGCATGCACTGCATCGGCAAGCGCATGGTGCTTAGAACAGAGCTCTGTAGGGTAAGCAGCTGTGAGGACCAGCCGTGAAAACATCCCTCAGCCTCCCCGCTTGGATTGAGGCCCTGCTTCGGAGTGCCCTATAGCCTTCAGGGAAGGCCTTAGCTACCCCTGCCTGATGGAGCCACCCTCCCTCCCTCTCCCTGCACACCCTTCTATACCCAACTTCATGCCCTTGCCCTTCATGCCTCTGTTGTGTGATTCCCTCTGCCTGAACCTGTGCCGCCTCGTACAGCTGTGCAGGTTGTCCACTGCACATGGGTTCCTGCCTGCGACGAGTTGGGAGCTGATCTCAGCTCGTGTTCCATTCAACAAGCTGTGAGCCCCGGTCTGGGGCTGCTCCCTTTTTCAAATTCACACCTATGAGGGTTGCAGTTGCTCTGGTGAACTGTCCTTCTTTTCCTCTATCCAGAAAACTTCTATTCATCCTTCACACCCAGCTTTAATGTCACCTCCTCTGGGAAGCCCACCTAGACTCTTCCAAAAGAATGAGCTGCAGCCCTGTCCTGTGCTTCTAAACTTTTGCACATCCCTTTGACACAGCAGCAGTTACCCCTCGACTGAAATGATCTCTTCCTCTCTGTCTCCTGCAGGACTGTGGGTTCCCAGGTGGTCTCTAATGCTGTTGAATCAACAAATGACTCAGCCAGGAACCAGGGCAAGGAGTGGTTTATTCTCACAGCTGAGCAATGGATGAGGCCCACAGCCTCAGCAGCAGCAGAGGCAGCCCCTCCCAGCCCCAGCCCTCTCTTCTTGGTATGTCAGTCGCAGGCCAGGCCAGGAGCCAGGGTGACAGCCAGAGCACAGCCCTCCCACCATGGGAGCTGGCTGGCCAGAGCAGCAGCGGGCAGCAGTAGCAGCAGCAGGTTACAGAGTCGGTGGGGGAGTGTTAGTGCGACTGGTCCCATCCCCCCATGGATAGTGTCTGGTGAGGGCAGAGGGTGGGGGACCTGGGCTGCGAGGTGGGGCAGCATCCAAAGTGGCTCAGTCAGCTGTGAATATGCGGCTGGAAATGTCATCCAGGAGCCAGTCGATGCCAGGCAGCAGGTTCTCCCCGGTCACGGCACTGCAGCCCTGGATGCACCAGTGGTGGCTGCGGATGGAGTCCAGCTCCAGGGCCTGGGAGGACGGAAGGTGCTGGTGGTGGCTAGTGACCACAGACACTGTCTGTCCCCAGCCCCTTCCTTCTCCTGGCCCAGGGGAACTCTGCACCTCCCCGAGCCCCTGCTCAAGGGTCACCCCATCTAGGCAGCAACCCCTGGCCTCTGGTGAGGGTTTGTCAGCCCCCAGGGCACCGGGGCTCTCTGTACAGTGTCTCCCCCGTGCCACCCCTTAGTGATGTAACAGCAATAAGGGCTCCTGAGCATCTACCAGGATCCAGGCAGTGTACTAGGAACCCTACATGACCTCTCATCCATTCCTCCAAAGCTTCATGAGCCAGGGACTGTGTTGGCCATTTTATAAAGGAGGAAACCAAAGCTCGGAGAGGTTACGCAACCTGTTTGAGGTCACATAGCTAGTAAGTGGCAGAATCAAGACTCTAACCCGGCTCTTTCTCACTACAGTGCTTTAGCACTAGAATAACAGTTAAGAGGCAGGCTCTGAGGTTAGACAGGACTTCTTGTCTACTTACTGGCTGTGTGATCTTGGGCAAGTTACCTAACCTCTCTGAGCCCACTTTGCCATCTGTAAAATGATAATAACTGTTCTTACCTCATGAGATTGTGGTGAGAATGAGATGAGTTAGTCCATGCAAGCACATAGCAAACAGAAAGCACTCATTATGTGCTGGCCACTGTTATCCCGCGGAATAACTTATTCACAGGTCTGCTTTCTCCCATGCCCTGGGCCACCGCTACACCTTATTAACCAGTGAACTGTCAGTGCCCCGCGTAGGTCCCGCCACACAGCAGGGGTTAATACATGCTTTAAAGTAAATTAATAAAGAAACGCGAGCCCCTTTTCCTCAGAGAGCCTGCCCTAGGGCCCGACTCACCTCTCGGATGGCATTAGAGGACAGTGCTCCAGGCAGGTCCTGCTTGTTGGCAAAGATGAGGAGGGTTGCTCCGGCCAAACGCTAGGGGAGAGAAAATACAGGGGTGGGGTGGCGACTCAGAGGACAGCCTGACCCCTCCTCTAATGGCCCCGAGCATCTGGGGTCAAAGATCAACCTGGAAGATCAGGGCAAGGCCCCTGGTGGTGGGAGAGGCCCAGGTGGGTGGGCAGTGTGGACACAGCCACGGAGGCCCACCCCCACGGGGTGGAGGGAGCCTTGGGCTGGGCTGGGGTTCTGGATCCAGCCAACCACCAGCCAGTGGGCACCTCTCTCTCTCATGCCTCAGTTTCCTCTTCCTAACCAGGAAGGGAGTATGGGATAAGATGATCCCTGAGCCCCTTGTGGCTCTAGACTGCTCCGATCTGATGACCTGCCATGCACAGAGAATGTGAGCGTCCCGGGGGCCCATGAGGGTCTCCTGGAAGTGATCTTTCCCTCTCCCAAGTTCACATAGCCCCTTGGCTGTTCCACTCCCAACAGACCTCACTCTCTGCCTCAGATTCTAGTTGTTTCCATATACGTGTTCGTGACTGGGAGACTCTGCATGTGAGTAAGTGAATCTGACCCTTTGGGCTTTGACCTCCCAAATGTCAGCACTGGACAGCCATGATCTCATCTGAACTGCCTGACACCCCCAGGAGGGGTTACTGTTACAGCCAGTGACCACATGTCCCTGTGTACCTAGGACCATTTATACCTGTTGTCCCTCCATAATTATTAACAACTCCCTCTTTCATTCTCAAAAGTATCCTGGTTTTCAAGTAAATGTAATGTAGTGGCCAGGCGTGGTGGCTCACGCCTGTAATCCCTGTGCTCTAGGAGGCCGAGGCGGGAGGATCGCTTGAGCTCAGGAGTTCGAGACCAGCCTGAGCAAGAGCGAGACCCCGTCTCTACTAAAAATAGAACAAATGAGCTGGGTATGGTGGCACATGCCTGTAGTCCCAGCTACTCAGGAGGCTGCGGCAGGAGGATCGCTTGAGCCCAGGAGTTTGAGGTTGCTGTGAGCTATGATCACACCACTGCTCTCTAGCTGGAGCAACAGAGGGAGACTCTGTCTCTAAATAAATAAATACATACATACAGACATACAAAAATGCAATGTGGCAACCTGAATCAAATCTTGGAACAGAAAAGGCACATTAGTAGAAAAATGGTAAAACCCAAATAAAATCTGTAGTTAAGATAATAATTCACCAATGTTAATTTCTTAGTTTTGACAGATATACCACAGTTATATAAGATGTTAACATTAGGGGAAACACAGTGAAGGGTATATAAAATATCTCTATACTATCTTTGTAACTTTTCTGTAACTCTGAAAAATGTTTTGGACCAGACAATAAATTATAAAATCACCTTAATTATCATCCCCATTTTAGGGGTGAGGAAGTGGAGGCTCAGAGAGGTTATGCACCTTGCCTAAGATCACACAGCAAAGAGTCAGACTCCTGAGCCAGGCTCCACAGCCTCCCAAAGCTTCCTACTGGCCTTGGGTCATCCTCCCTAAAGCTCAGTGATGAGGGTGTCATCAAGCCCCATTTCAAGGTACAGAAACTGAAGCTCAGAGTAGTGACAGAGTGACACCACACGGACATGATCCCAGGTCTCAGTCTACAGAATGTGTCCTGCCTCTGGCACTGAGAGCCTCCCATGGTGGGGGCCCAGTAGAGAACAGTCCCTGCCCCAGGCAGTCCCTGCCCCTCTGGGGTCATGGACCCCTCTGGGAATCTGCTGAGAAAAGTGTTCACAGGTCCACGGGTGTGCGCGAAGTGCGGGGGCGGCCCACCTCCTCCACCAGCAGGCTCTGCAGCTCCCTCTGGCAGTCCTGCATGCGCTGGCGGTCGGCGCTGTCCACCACCCAGATGAGGCCGTCGGTGCTCTCAAAGTAGTTCCGCCAGTAGGACCGCAAGGACTTCTGGCCGCCCACATCCCAGATGTTTAGCTTGAATCTGGGCAGGGAGGGGATGGCCGGAGGGTCAGCTGGCCCCCTCTTACATCCCCCCTGCCCTGCTCTGGGCTGGCCCACCCACAGGGACCCTGCTCACCCTCGGTGCTCCAGCGTCTTGATATTGAACCCCAGCGTTGGGGAGATGGTGTCGATGTCTTCCCCATTGAATTTCTTGAGAATGGTTGTTTTTCCGGCATTGTCCAGGCCGCTGGGACACATGAGGTTAAGGAGAAGTCCCTGTGCTTTGCCAGGTGGTGACATCATCACAGTGCCCCTCTCTTAGGGGACTAATCGTTTCCCACCACGTATCAAAATGAGTGGAGCACATGCCTGGCCCATGATAAATGTGAAAATATCAAGATATAAATATTTTATCACCTCTGCTGACCAAAAGCTCCTTAATTCATGTCACAAATATATATCTGTTGAATATTTACTACATGCCAGACCCTCTTCTGGGTGCTGGAGGACAAAGTCCCTGACCTTATGAAGCTTACACTCTAGTGGGGAAACAGCAGATAAAGTGCAAACCAGAAAATAAGGCACC
>NW_012136081.1:1672501-1676851 GCF_000956105.1 Propithecus coquereli
TATATATATGTATATTTTTCACAAGAAAGAATCATGAAATTAAAATACCCAAATCCTGACAGCTGTGAAACCTGCTTTTCAAGGGAGATCTTCGAACTAAGAAAATGGATTGTAACTTGAAGATAGAGTTCTAGATGCCTTTTAAAAAGGCATGTTTACCCAATGTCTGGGGAGGACAATTTGGCATTATAGTTTTAATTTTAAAAGGCCTTTTAATCAGCCATGCTACTTCATGTATCACCTTTATAATCCTGAGGAAAAATAACAAAACTCTTTATATTCTAGAACCAAAAGAAAAAAAGTCATGGGAGGGAACATCCCTTCTATTTTTTGAATGAGGTGTTGCCTGATAAAATAAAAATAAATTTTTTTAAAAAGTCAGGGGAGACTGGGCGCGGTGGCTCACAACTGTAATCCTATCACTCTGAGAGGCTGAGGCAGGAGGATCGCTTAAGCTCGGGGGTTCTAGACCATCCTAAACAAGAGTGAGACCCCATCTCTACTAAAAAATAGAAAAAATTAGCTGGGCATGGTGGCGCATGCCTGTAGTCCCAGCTACTCAGGAGGCTGAGGCAGGAGAATCGCTTGAGCCCAGGAGTTTGAGGTTGCTGTGAGCTAAGCTGACTCCACGGCACTCTAGCCCGGTCAACACAGTGAGACTCTGTCTCAAAAAAAAAAAAAAATGGAAAGCCAGGAACCAAAAGGCCCTACCCACATGGCCACCCAGCTGCCTCTGCTCACGCTCTCCAGCCATGCTGACCTCTGACATTACATTGAACACATCAGTTACGTTCCTCCTCAGGGCCTTTGCACGTGCTGTCCCCTATGCCTTAAACAGATTTCCCACAAATATCTGCATGGTTCTTCCCTCACCTCCCTCATATCTACTCAATTGTCACTTTCTTAGAGTGGCCTTTGACCATTCTATTTAAACTGCACTATTTCCCACACATACTGCATATTCTACTTATTTGCTGTGTTATCATCTCTCTTCCCCGCTGCATAACAGAATCTCCATGGAGGCAGAGTTGTTCTGTTTTGCTGTTTTTCCCTAGCGCCTGGCACAGGGTAGGCGCTCACTGAATATGTACTGAATGAGTGAATTCTCTGTGCCTTTCTCGGAGCTCTTTAAAACAGACACGATGTGAGTATTATTTTTAAGTTACAGGCGCACATAAATGTCTTCTCTCCCCGGCGGCCGGGCCCGCTCCCGCATCACAGATTCGCTGCGCGGAGCAGGACGATCCAATGCAGGCGCCTGCTAACCGGACTCCGAAGGTCGGCGGGACCCTCGGGCCTACAGGTCCTCAGCATCCAGGACACAGACAGCTCAAGCAGCAGCAAACGAACCTACAGTTGGACCCACAATAGAAGTGACCCGCAGAGTCCACAACCTTAGCCCCCGGGGCCGAAGGGGGGCCCGCTCCGAACTCTAGGGCGGGGCCGGGGCCTGGCAGAAGGTCAGAGCCGAGGAGGACAGTGGCCCCACGCTCTGGTCAGACCGTCGGATGGTGGCGTCCGAGTCACCTCCAGGCCCCACCTTCCCTTTCCATTTGGGACTCTTGGTCCCGCCGCTGCGCTTTAGGCCCAGCTCTTTGGCCCCCGCCCCAGCCAGTGGTACAGCCTCCGCCGGCCCCCGCCGGAGCGATTGGTAGGGCCCACGTGCGTGACGCACAATGGGCAGTTGGTACAGGCCGCCGACCGCGCACTTGCGCCCAGCAGGGGGCGCCTGGCACCGCCCGCCCGGCGAGGCCCCATTACCGTCGCGACTCCTGCGTCCGGAAGGATACAGCATAAGCAATCGCAGCTCCCGCTCTTTCTGCTTCATCTTCTTCAGAATGGTCAGAAGCCCCATGGTCCCCGTAGCCCCCTCCCGGCCGCCGTTTTTTCCTAGTCCCGGGACCCCGCTCCCTGCTCCTATTGGCTATCACGCCCACCGGCAGCACAGCCGATTGGTTGGTTCCATGTTTGGTCCCGCCCTCTCCCCACGTGACCGCGAGGCGGCCCGACTGAGCAGCTGCAATGGTCCCTCTAGCGGTGCTGGGGATCTCTGCGTGGCCACCTGCGTTAACCTTTGCATTCCCGAGTGCTGAGGCTTGGGGGACCAGGGCAAGACCCCATTCCTCTACCCGCAGTAGCCGAGGACTGGAACGGGAAGGGAAACCTTGAAGATCCTGGATTGTATTTTGGCTGGATAGGGAGTACCTGAGAAGGGATGCTGACCTGAGAGTCAGAACCGAGAGCCCCAAGGGTAGTGACGCATCTGGGGCCAGTGTAAGGCCCTGTTCTGGGGAAACATGGTCCAAATCCTGCTCATTTTGGGCCTTGGCATCATCCTAAATCTGCTAGTGACAGAGCAGAAAATTAGGCCTCTCCCCTTCCCAGCTCCTGTAGGAAGTGGACTGTTGGTTCTCGATCAAGGGTGGTAATGCCCCCTCGGGGCCATTTCAAAATGTGCTGGGCATCTTTAGGTTGTTCCAATGACAGAATTGTAGACCTGCACTAAGAATTGTCCTGCCCAAGATGCCCCTCGTTTCACTGTTGAGAAGCACAATTCCTACTTTTGCAGGTGAAAAAACTGAGATCCAGGTGGTGCCAGCACAGTGGGTGGCATGTACTGGGTGCTCGATGTTGTTGAGTGAATGACTGTCCAAGAGTTTTGTTCTTTACCTTAGTGGTCAAGAAGTCCAGAAAAAGTGAGGAAACTGAGGCCAGGGACCAAGCAGATTGTAATCTCAGGTGAGAGCCTTATTTTATTGTCTTACTTTGGGCACTTCCCCCAGCCCTCTACAGGGTAAATGTGAGTAGCAGCATGGAGCATCCTCTGTCTAACGCTTGGGAAAGAACTGTCAGCAGGAGCTGAAGATATGGTTAACTCCGGTATAACCCTTTACAACACACACCACATGTTCAGCTTCATTCTCCCTGCAATCCTGAGAGGTTTATTTCCTTTTTGTAGGTGTAATAATGGAATCCAGAGAATTTAAGGAGCTTGGCAAGAGTCAAACCAAGGTCTGGTTGTCAGTAAAGTACTCTGTCTATCTGGTTGTCTCCGTGGAGTTTGCCTAGAGGAGAAGTCTAGAAGGAGCTGGAGCCACCCATCCTGCAGAAGGAGGTTGTGGGCAGAGGAGGGCTGGACAGACGGGGTACTTTACCGAGTGGGCCCCTGCGATCAGCACCATTGACCCTCAGGCCCACACAAGGGAAGAGCTTGTGCATAACTCCTGCTCAAAGACTTTGAAACACAGCTAAGATCAAAATGGGAAATGCCCAGGCCAGGAGCCTGCCATCCTGCCTCCAGGAGACTGTGCCACAGAAATTCTGGTACTGCACATGAGCGTTTATGACAAGGAAGTTCACTGTGGCATGGTTTGGAACAGAAAGAAATTGGAAAAAACCTAAGTGCCTTCAGTGAAGGCAGGTTACCGAAGCCAGGGTAGGTGTATGTGGATTCCATGGAGGCTTTAAGAAGGGTGAGGTGGAAAGATGTCCATATCATATTAAATGAAATAATCAAATTTCAATCCCACTTTTATTTAAAAAATAACATTAACTGGAAATATACCCATTAAACAATGTTTTTTCAAAGTATGGGATGCAGTCCATTAAGTGGATTATGAAATTACTGTAGTGTCACAAATAGGTTGAACCATAGGAAATTGCCCATGTTTGACCATTTTGACTACAAAGATATCAGTTTCACATGGTTCAACCTAGTAGCATCAACAAAAATTAAATTCAGTGAACCAAACAGAAAACATCACCAGCTTTACCCATGTAGTAAAGGTAAGTAGTGTTTGGTGAAACATTTGTTTCATATATTTATATGGATGTATGTACTTCTCACTGTGGGTCACAAAAAAGTTTGAAAATCACTGCAATTCAGCTATCTCTGGAAAGTAAGTTTGGGAGAACTTAAATTATTACCTTAAGCACTTCTGAATTGTTTACTAAACTACCACTAGTGTTGAAATACTTGTTTAAATGTCAAACTTGAAGTCCTGCCTGTCCCTGCTGTTGTAGCTTCCCAGGACCACATAGTAGGATTTCAATGAATATCGATTAAAAAAACAACCTACAAGCTCTGTGAAAAGGGGAGGCCAGAAAGTAACTGTGTTTAATTTTTGAAGAATTGCCTGTAGCTAGAAATCAGAGGGCAGAGAGGCTTTTAAAGACCAAAGGTAGAGGCCTAGGCGTGGGCTGTGTTTTCATTTGCTTCATGGAAAGGAGGAAAGAGAGCTCTTTTTTCTTTTTCTTTTTCTTTTTTTTTTTTACTTGAGGCAGAGGAGCAGAAGGAAAGAGAAGTCTTAAATGAAATCTTTGGGAAATACCTTTGAAAGAAAACTAGGA
>NW_012136081.1:1676901-1677985 GCF_000956105.1 Propithecus coquereli
CCCGCCTCGGCCTCCCAGAGTGCTAGGATTACAGGCGTGAGCCACCGCACCCGGCCTAAGACAGACTCTTGCTCTGTCGCCCAGGCTAGAGTGCAATGGCATCATCACAGCTCACTGCAACCTCAAAGTCCTGGGCTCAAGTGATCCTCCTCCCTCAGCCTCCTGAGTGGCTGGGACTACAGGCATGCGCCACCAGGCCCAGCTAATTTTTCTATTTTTAGTAGAGACAAGGTCTTGCGTGGGCTGCTCTTGAACTCCTGACCTCAAGTGATCCTCCTGCCTTGGCCTCCCAGAGTACTAGGATTACAGGTATGAGCCACCACACCCGGCCCATCTTCTTACTCTTTCTAGAACCCTTCATATCAGGCTTTTCTCCCACTGCTCCCCAAAACTGCTCTTACCAAGGTCTGTCCCCAGAGACCTCCCTGCTGCTCTCCAATGTTTGGGCAGCCCTCAGTCCTCATCTTCTGCTCTACCCTCAGCACCTGACAGAGTGGCTCACCCTCCTTCCCAACACCAACATGTGACCTGCCTTCACTTTGGGACACACCCATCACCTGGTACTCCTTCACCTCATGGCCCCTCCTCATCTCTCTGACTTCATCCTAAAATGCCTGGGCTCTCTTCTCTGGCCACACTCACTCCCTAGATGATTTCATCGAAGATCATGGCTTCAAATGTCATTTTTATACTTGACGACTTCCAAGTTTATGCCTCCCACCCATCTGCTCCCTGGGATATTGGTCCCTCTATCTAGCTCTCCACCTGACACTTCTAGGATGTCTCAGGGGCATCTCACATGGCCAAAACAGAGCTCCCACCCTCCCTGATCCTGCTCCTCCCGCAGTCTTCTCCATCTCAGCAAGTGGCTCCTCATCTTCCTCATTGCTTAGGCAAGAAACTTCCGCCGTGGTCCAAGCCACCATCCTATCTCACCTGCACTATTGTAATTTCCTCTCCTCGGCACTTCTCACTTAAATGGAAAGCCAGGGGCCGGGCGCGGTGGCTCACGCCTGTAATCCTAGCACTCTGGGAGGCCGAGGCGGGCGGATTGTTTGAGCTCAGGAGTTCAAAACCAGCCTGA
>NW_012136081.1:1691655-1710758 GCF_000956105.1 Propithecus coquereli
TTAATTAGCAAACAGAACTGGAAGGTCAAATGCGCAGCCTAAACCCTGCAATGGCAACTACATACAGACTGCAGTTCTACCCTTGCCTGCTCTGGTATTCCCACCTCTCATCTTCATAAACTTTAAGTATCCAAGAGCAGCCCTGTCCCCAGGGCTGGTCACTGATTATTCAGTGGGTATATACAACATGAAGGCCGCTGCCGGATGCCTCAAATGGCAAGTCAGAGTGTTCGAGTACCTTCGTTACAAGTCTTAGCCCAGCTGTCTCGTATGGGAGGCAAAGGGAGCATCCTCTCCAACTTCCAGATGACAAAAGGAGCTGTGACGCACTTCCCTGCCATCCACCCGAGGGCACATGACATCTGCAAGCCTTTCCAGAACCTTTGGCAGTGGGAAAGACTTGCAGACTCTGAGCTCTTCCAACAAGCACGCTTGCAGTCCACCTCACCTGCTGCACGCCCTCTAGAACGAGGCTGTGCCTGAGCTTCCTGCCTCCACGGGGCCCAGCCTGGTGAATGAGAGCAGTAGTTACTGACACCAGGCGCCCATGTGCTGCTGTGCTTTCCCTCAGCAATCTGAGGCTCAGGTACCACTCTTATCTGCATGTGGCAGAGCCGTCACTCACCTGGATCACCACAGCAACCTCCTGACCAGGTTCCATGCTCCCCTTCCCAAGGCACAGAGACCCTTCGAACCTGTGCGTCGCATCCCTCCTCTGCCCCAGTCCCTCCCATGTGTCTTCTAGAGGAAGAACCCAAGGTCTTCAATGGCCTACAAGACCCTATATGAATGGCCCTGTGGCTCTGTACCCCAATCTCCTGCTCCCCCTGCCCTGCCAGCCTTACCTGGGCCTGGGGTACACTACACTCCTCCACCCCACAACCAGTACCTCCCTGACACCCTCCTCTCCTCCTCAATTCTTTGTTCAATTGTCCAGTGCAAAAAAATTTTTTTTGTTCAAATATCTCAATGAGGCCTAGCCTGACCCCGCTAATTACATGTGAACCGCCCACCCACATTCCCCAAATCCTTTACCTAGCTTGTTTTCTCCACGGCACCTATGGCCTTGTAGCAGACTGTATAATTCACTTATTACATTTATTGTCTGCCCCACTCCCCCCTAGAATGGAAAGTCCAGAAGGTCAGGGATTTGCATCTTTTTTTGAAGAACAGATGTCTCCCAGGACCTAGAACAGGGCCTGCCACGCAGTAGATGCAAGAAATACTTGCTGCATGATAGAGACAGGGACAGGGTTTGTTAATTGCTTCTAGCTGCTCACACAGCTAGGAAGCAGCAGAGCTTTGTCAGCCTTGTTCTTTTTTTTTTTTTTTTTTTTTTTGAGACAGAGTCTCTCTGTGTTGCCCAGGCTAGAGTGCCGTGGCGTCAGCCTAGCTCACAGCAACCTCAAACTCCTGGGGTCAAGCAATCCTTCTGCCTCAGCCTCCCGAGTAGCTGGGACTACAGGCATGCACCACCATGCCCGGCTAATTTTTTCTGTATATATTTTTAGTTGTCCAATTAATTTCTTTCTCTTTTTAGTAGAGACGGGGTCTCACTCTTGCTCAGGCTGGCCTCGAACTCCTGAGCTCAAATGATCCACCTGCCTAGGCCTCGGCCTCGGCCTCCCAGAGTGCTAGGATTACAGGCGTGAGCCACCGCGCCCAGCCTGTCAGCCTTGTTCTTAACCACCAGGTTTCTCTGCCCCCCAAATCAAAGCAGACCTGGCTCCCACTCTCTGAGGTCCCCACGGATTCCAGCTCCCATTCTAGGCCCACAACAAGAAGGGCATCTCAGACACATCTCCCCACGGGTGTCGGGAAGGGAGACTGAGGTCTGGGTGGAAGCAGGTGGTAGCAGCCCTGGGAGCAGAACCTGTGCCCACAGCACCGGCCCTCAGTTCCTTAAGTCCCTTGTTTTGCAAAGTGCCCTCCTTGGGCTCTGTGGTATCTGTTTCTCCCAGGAAGCCCCTGGCTGCCTGTAGCCTGGCGCACATAAGTTGCAGGTGAACCCAATTCTCCTGCGACCCCCTCCCAGCCTTTTTTCCGGATGAGTGGGATCCCTTTCCTGGCTTCAGGAACTTGAGACCTCTGGGAGGCCCCATCAGCAGCGCACCCTTCAATCCTCCTGCTGGTCCGTGGCAGGCACAAATGCTCCCTGCCCTTTTGGGGGTACCCGGTGTCCTCCATTATTTCCCCTCCAGGGCCCCGAGACATTGGCTGGGTCAGCAAGGATTAAGATGAGAAGAGATCACTGAGGCTGTGGCAGAACCCGGATCTGCCTGGCTCCAAAACCTCCTCGTACTTGGCCAAGTCCCCTTCTCTTGCCAAGCCTCAGTTTCTCCGGTTGTAAAGCAAGGAGACCAGATAATCTCTAGAGTCCTCTGGCCATGACCTGCTGCCAAACTGCTTGGCCAAATCTCCCCTGCACCCTTGGTGCCATCCCTGACGCTGGATCTGCCAAGGGCAGTGCTCTCCTGCCCGGTACATTGCAGGTCGCTGGCCAGGCTGAGTTGGGCTTCATTCCCCACCCTAGCCCAGCCCAGCCTGACCCTCCTGTCTCTAAGGGACACAGGGACAAGGGAGAGGGCACTCCCTCTGGGCTCCCTGATGACCACTTTGCCTGTGTGGTTTCAGTCATCATGACAGTCCTGGCAAAGCAAAGGTATTGTCTCCATTTTACAGACAAGGAAACTGAGGCCCTGAGAAACCAATGGCCTTGTCCAAGGTCACACGGCTAGCAATGGCACAGCAAGGATTTGAACCCAGGTCTCTCTAGGGCTTGGACTACCCGGGAATATCTGGGAGCTGTGGTCGAGACTTCTACTTGCAGCAAAGCCCTGGGAAGCTGGCGGACTCTCGGAGTGCTGCTGTTTATTGTTTCTACTCCATGCCGGTTTCCAGGAGTTCCCGGCAGCTTCCCAGAAAGGTGTGCGCGTTAAAGGAGTGGCAGAGAATCAGAAGCACCAAGCTGTGGAGGCAGCAAAGGGCCCGGCAGGACGGGGGACTTGGCTGGGGAGCTGAGTGTGGGGACATCCGCCAGCTCCTGCTTCCTGTCTCTCAGCCCCAAGGCCTGGGCGGGACGAATCCATAGAACTAACCTCAGGTCTAGTCACCCTGTTCCTGGGAGTCCCAGCTATTTGCAGACTCCGGCTTTAATGAGCACTGGCCACGTGCTGTGCTGAAAGTGAAAGTCACCCCCAACCCCCCCCCACTTCATGCCTTGGGGAGTCCCCATGACATCACTGGCCCCAGGCTCTGCCCAGCATTCAGTTCATCTGAAAAGGTCCCCTCAGCAAGCCTTCGTTTTCCTGTACATGGATCTCTGACCGCTGGGACCTTCCTCCCCGACTCGGGCAGCTGTGGAGTAATGGAAAGAGAGCGCTGGGCTCGATGTCAGAGGCACATGGGGATTTGAGTCCGTCCACCTGGGGATAGGACCTGGGGCAAGGGATGTGCAGTCGAGTGGTAGCTTCTGCATATCTGAATGTGAGCCAGGGAGGTGGCATCGGCCCAGCATCCACTCACCCTTCTTCCACTGACAATACCTGGTACCCTAGGGAGTGGCCCCTTCCTCACCTGTCATCCCTATGGCTTAGACGGGGCTGACCCCATCCCTGGGCTCCAGGATGGGCCTGGGACTCTGGCTTTGCCGATCTCACCTTATCTCTGGCCACAGTGACGTATGTCAGGAATAGGCACATGACCCAAGCCAGAGCAAGGAGAGCCAGGCCTCGGGCCTTTGCTGAAACTACTGGGACAGTGGCAGGGTTGGGGTATGTCTCCCCCTGGGGACGCTAAGCTGGTGTTTCCGTGGCCCTCTTATGACCAGGAGCAGGCCCCGGGAGAGCAGGTGGAGCGAGTGTGACTCCTGATGACACTGCTAGGGCAGCGTGGTCCCGCTGTGCGTGAGGCTGGCGCACTCCAGACTCGTCAGTAAGTTGACTTGGTAATTTATAAGGGAGAGAGACTCCTCTAACACAGAGGTCTCCTACCTCTCAGCGAAGGTTTCATGAGCGACTCATAGAGAATATTTCATTTACTGCAACACTGTGAAATTAAGGCAAGTCCACTCAAAAGGCAATGAATGACAGTGACGGGCTAAGTAGGGACAACTAAGAATCCAGAGAACCCTAATTTCCCGTCTCTTGTTGACTCCTTTGTAAGCCTGAGAAATTTGGGGCAATTTACATCAGATATTAAATGCCGCTTCTCACACATAAACACAATCAACTTTTTTTTCATTCTAAAGGTACTTCATTAGGAAAAAAACCTCATCCCTGTCTTTGAATCCCTACCATTTTTTTTCTTTTTCTTGGTTTTTTAATTTATAATAGATTTGGGAGTACATATTGTACATGTTTGTGTCCCCCACCCCCAAACTCATGTGACCCTCAATATGACGGTGTGTGGAGGTGGGGCCTTGAGCAGGTAACCAGGTTTAGACGAGGTCACGAGGGTGGGATTAGTGTCCTCACAAGAAGACAAAGAGACCAGAGCTTTCTCTCTGCCACGTGAGGACACGGCAAGAATGCAGCTGTCTGCAAGACAGAAAGACAGCCCTCACCGGGAATCTCATCTGCCAACACCTTGATCTTGAACTTTCCAGCCGGCAGAACTGTGAGAAGTGAGTGTGTTGTTTAAGCCACTCGGGCTATGGTAGCGTGTTACAGCGGCCTGAGCAGACAGAGACGCCATCTAAGTGCGAGGTCAGGCGGGATGGCCCTGCCGGCCTGGAAGGTGTCCACCTGGGGGCAAAGGGGGCCTCACACAGACATTCATGGTTAAACATTACCTTCCACGGTCCCTCCCTCCCTGCCACTCCCGCTCCCAGTCACCTCCTCAAGGAGTCCAAACCATAAACGCTGCTTCCAGGACTGTGGCCTCCTGGGAGGGGCCACACCTGCTGACTGTCTCCCTTCCAGGGGGAAGACTGGGGGTCCGGGGCTGGAGCTGGGGGCTGGGATGGGGACACTCAGGCCCTACCTCCTCCCCACACACGCACACGCGTGCACACACAGGTGTGCTTTCTTAGTTACGTCATGCACGAGCCTCCTGCAGATGGCTCCCTATGGAGCTCGGGGACTGGCTTAATGAGTCCCACAGGTGCCCACCACAGGCAAAACGCCCCAGCCCTCCTGGTTCCTGGGAAACAAAAATAATTCAGAGAAACGGGGGCAGCCTCACTGCATGGGGTGTCCTACATCAGCCTCTGCCCCCAGGCCCCTCAGAAGCAAGGAGGGCAAGGCCCAGCTGTCATGCCCAGTCCTGCCCCCCCCAGGCATTTTTAATGACGACACTGCATTAATCCTAGCGTCCGCAGTATGACACCACAAATGTCAGGCGGGGGAACGGGTGCGGATGGTGCTTTACAGTGTCCACAAGCTGCTTCTCGTCTCATTCTTTCCCATCTTCAGAACAAGTGTCAGATAGGTATGATTTCTCTGCCATCCCCAGCGTTCCCGTCAGATCCTATCTGCAGTGCTGGCCATCCTTGTGACCCCACATCATCGGCCCCGAGCCCTCAGGACTCAGGCACAACCCCAAGAAGCACAGACCACAGGACCCTAATTCTGCGTGCTGTACTTGGACAGGAGTCGCCGGCTCCTCCATCCCCTAACAGATGTCCCATCCAGGCACGGTCTCCTCAGAGATCCGACACCCGTTCAGGTTTGCCTGGGGCCGCAGGGCTTGCTAGGTCTTTAAAAGTTTTTTTTATGAAACATTTGAGGTATACCCCAAAGTGTAGATAATATCACAAAAACTGTTTGTACAGTGTAGGCAATTAAAACACTACAGACAAGTGGACGGAGTCCCTGTGTGTCCTCTCGGTCTACCCCTTGCTTCCCTTCACCATCCTCTGAGTGTTGTTTCTCATTCCCAGGCGTATGTTTATCTTTTATTACATATTTATGTATCCATGTTATTAAACCTCATAGAAATTATAGCATATTGTTCAGATCTTGTTGCAGCGTGCTATTTTCGTACAATAAGTGCAGTTTTGAATCTTATGTCGTATCACAATTGTGAATGTTTGTTGAGGTCTTATTCTGTCTGCAGCAGGCATGGTTTCGTGACTTACCTGCCTTAACTCATTTAATATTCACAAGAAAATTATTTTTATCCCCACTCTATAGATGTGGAAACAGGCGCAGAAAGGTGAAATTATGAACCCAGGTCACATAGCTTGCAAGCTGGACTCCGAACCACGACACGTCACTCTCTCCACTGCCGTGTGGTTTGTTGCATGAAAACAGTAATTTATCCATCTGCTCTATGTAAGGGACATTGCTTGTTTTTACAGATGTGCCTCAGCGTTGGTCTCAAAGGGCTGGATGGTGGTCATATTATCTAGCTCACTTCCTACACCAAGCCTGGGAGTGGGTATTTGTACTATCTCCCTCATACCTTTTACAGATGAGGAAACTAAGGCTCAGAGAGGGTGAGTCACCTTCTCAAAGCTGCACAGCTGCAATGTGGGCTGTGAACCTGGGCTCCCCCAGTTCCAGAGCCCAGGGGCTCCCCCATACCCCACATGCACCCTTGGTCTGCACTGGCTTCTCCTCTCAGCTCTGTCCCCGGCCCTCTGCCCAGCCTTCCCCAGAGCACCCTCCCCACACCTGGCCTTCAGTCTTCCCTCCTCCCTATCCTCGACCGTCCTCCTTCCAGAGAAGGGGCCCAACCGGAAGGCCAGTTCATGTTAGGAAATTCCAGCCACGTGAGCAACCCGGAGCCAGGGATTCTGGGCAGCAAGTGGCTTTAGGAGAAACTGAAACTTGGCTCTCTGGGGGCGGAGTGGTCACTGGGGATTTAAAGAGCTGCCACTTCCTTAGGCCCCCAGAGGGCAGTGGAAGGTCACGGGCTGCCGAGGGACTGGGACGCTGCAGAGGTGGCTGAGCCTCTGCTCCCCCTGCCTCAGCCATGCACCTCTGCGGGGGCAATGCGCTACTGACCGGGACAGTGAGTACAGGGGACCAGGGGTGGGGATGAGAAGGGGGACATGCCCGGGGGCCCAGTACCCAGGCAGTGAGGGGTGCAGTTGGGAGCTCCTAGTCCCAGCTCTGTCCCCAAGGGCTGTGTGACGAAGGGCTCCACACACCCAAGTCTCACTTTCTTACCCTGAAGTCAGGGCATTAGAATGAAGCCTCCCCAGCTGTCATGTTGCAGATCAGTCTCCAGGTTAGAACTTGGCCTCTGTCTGCCTGTTCGCCCCTCACGGGAGCCTTCTCTTCCCTCTCCAGATTCCCGGGGCTGTGGTTTCCCTCAGAGGCCCTGCCCCTCTCACAGGACCTGCACCCCCCCAGCCCCCCGCCCCCTTTGCTCGCCGTGGGTCCTTCCCCAGCCTTTGACTCTTGGTCTCCCAGTGTCTAAAATGAGCCTGCTGTGGCCACGGACCCCTAGGAGCACGTGGCCAGGGTGGAGCTGTGGCACACAGTCCTCCGCCAGGCTAGCCAGAGTCTCACCTGAGGTCCTTACACAAAACACACCCCCAGAGTGACCTGGGAGGGGTTTGGGCTGTGAGGTCCCCAGCAGTCCCTCTTGCCCTGACTGTCTGTGCTCTGGGCATTTGGATTAAATATTTTGTCTAAGTTTCATTGACTGCAGAGTAGGGGATGGTCACTCCTGTCAACCTTTAAGTCCACTCCTCTGTCAGAATGGACTCCTCATTCATTCATTCTTGCGTACTGCCCCACTAGAATGTGAGCAATTCGAGGGCAGGGATTTTTGCCTGTTTTGTTCATTGCTGTGTCCCCCTAGCTTAGTGTCTGCATATAGTAGGTGCTTAATAAATGTTTGTTGAGTAAGTGAATATCAGCTCTGGGCCTGAGCTCGGCAGGGGCACATGGAACTGAGTCGGACCCTGGCCCTGGCTTCACGGGCTTACGCTGGGAAAATCAACACCTTAACTGTGGGAAGAACAGCAGTGGGAACAGCAGTCGCCTGCTTGGTGGGTTTTCTCTACTCCTACAGCAGCGCATAAGCGAGGCACCCTGGGGCCACCACTGCAGGGATGGGGTGCCTGGGCCCAGAGAAGTGAGTGACTTGCCCAGAGTGTCAGGGCTTCGCAAATGTGGGGTGTGAGGTCAGTCCTGTCTGGGTTTGAACCCCAGGCTCCCCAGCTTTCCTGCTCGCCCTCACCCCGCGTGAGCTGTGAGCAGGACACGGGTGGCTGGCATTGCAACGAGGTGTGCAGCGCCTGCAATGGGCAGATGTGGGCGCTGAGGGAGCAAGAGGGGCCTCAGGGAGAACGGGGACCCTCGGAGACAGGACTCAAGGGAGGGCTTGGCTGTACAAAGAGCTGGCTGGGACCCCTGAGCCCTCTTCCTGGTCCCCTGCAGGACCCTGAGGAGCATCAGAGGCAGCTGAAGAAGAAACAGAAGAACCGGGCGGCCGCCCAGCGCAGCCGACAGAAGCACACGGACAAGGCAGACGCCCTGCACCAGGTGGGGACGCCTTCCTTTCCTGTCCCTGACTCCACTCCCCTGGCCCAGCCACCTCGTCTCCATCCTGCCTGTGAGCAGTTCTCCCCTAAACTGCTGTCGCCTGGTTTTGGGAGGAGGAAAGGGTCCAGTGCTGAGGATGGGGAATTTCTGAGTGTTGAGTGCAACCATGTCCTGGGTACACAGCGGGCTGTGGGGACACAAAGGTTCATCCTCAGCCCGGCCCTTCCCTTAGGGGTCTAGGGGAAGGGAGGCAGGGAGCAGAGGCAAATGGGGAGAGCCCCGCACGGTGGCCAGCTGAGGCCCTTGCTAAAATGCAGACTCTTCCTCCATCGCCAGGTCCCGCCTCATGAGGCCAAGCGGGGCCCAGGAACCTGCATTGTCATTAATCGCCCTGGGGACAGCACTCAGGCGGCGGCCAGGACCACTCTGGGAGAACTCTGGCTCAGGGTTGAGAAAGGCGAGGTGTGCAGGCCGGGCTGCCACTTGCCTCCTTTGCTGAGCTCTACTCCCATCTGCAAAGTACCACAGACTGGGTGGCTTAAAGAAGACATTGCTCTCTCACAGCTCTGGAGGCGGGAAAGTCCAAGATCAAGGTGCCAGCCAGTTTGGTTCCTGGGCAGGGCTCTCTCCCTAGGCGGCACCTCCTCCCTGTGTGCTCAAGGCCTTTCCTCAGTGCACGCGGGAGGAGAGCGCCATCTTTCTCCCTTCCTCTTCTTCTTAAGGCCACCAGTCCTGCCGGATCAGAACCCCACCCTTCTGACCTCATTTAATCTAAATTGCCTCCTGAACACCTTATCTCTGAATACGGTCCCATGGGGTGTTAGGGCTTCAACGTATGAATTTGGGGGTGGGGACACGATTCAGTCCATAGCACATGGGTAGTGGCATCAGGCAGTATAAAGAGGAGATGAAGTCTGAGCTGGTTTTGAAGGGTGAATAGGAGTTTTCCCAGAGGATGAAGGTAAGAAAACGCACCAAGGGTGAACGAAACAGTGCTGGCGCAGGTACAGGGAGCAGCAGGCACCCTGCAGTCGGAGAGAGTGAGGACTGGTGCTAGGACGGTGCCTGTGAGACCCCGTGCTTTCCTCTATTCACTCCTCCCCGAGACGCCTGTTACGGAGTATTGCGTGCGTGGCAGGCACGGCCGAGGCATCGGAGACACAGCTGTGAGCGCGCTCCAGCCCCACCGCAGGGCTTATGTTCTCGTGGGGAAGCCAGCCAGCCAGCCAAATGATCCGGAAAGGATTCGGGATGAAGTCCTTCCAGTTGTTCAGCCTTATGAGACATAGAAGTCAAATTGTTCCTGCATTTTCCCATTTTGCCATCATGAACGGTTATTTAGAGCTGCATATTGATTCCTGTCCCAGTGGGTTCCCAGAACCCGGCATTCAGCTGATTCGGGGGTGCCGAATCGAACACACCCGTGGCGTCAACCTGTAAAACGGTCCCCTGAATCCTCCCACAGTGCTCCAGTGGCCAAGTCCTGGGCACTGGCAGGTCTGGCAGTGGCATTAAGCAGACTCAAGTGTCCAAGACAGATGACATCAAAGTCACCACGTGAAGACCAGGTCAGGATTAGCACGGGGACGGGGGCGGAAGAGCGTCCAGGCAGAGGAGACAGGAAACGTGGTGAGGGAGCAGAGTTCATGTGAGGGACAGGAAGAAGGCAGGAGAGAGAAAGCTGGAGGTCTGAGCTGAGGCCACCCTGCAGGCCTCAAATCCCATGACAGGGACTTCGGATCCTGCGAGTCATGGGAGCCTCTAAAGGGCTGTAACTTACAATTAATGACACACTTGCTGAATGGCTCCTCTGGGCAAGAGAATGGGGTGGTTTGGGGGCACACCAGTTAGGAGGCTGGTGGAGACCCCAGGCGAGGAATGGTGCTGGCTCAGGGGACCAGCGCTGGGCTGGAGAGCAGGCAGTCTGCCCAGTCAGGAGGTGCAACGGGGACACTTGGTGCATGGCTGTGAAGGGCTGGCCACAGAGTGGCCAAGGGGCCCCAGCTTGGACATTCAGATGATGGTGAATCCCTGAAGTTAGGGACCCTGGAGGGGGACAGAGCCTATGCCAGGTCCCTGATGCTGGCTGACAGCCCCCTCCCTGCCCATCTGCTTCTGCTGCAGCAGCACGAGTCCCTGGAAAAACACAACCACGCCCTGCGGAAGGAGATCCAGGCCCTGCAGACAGAGCTGGCATGGTGGAGCCGGACCCTGCACATGCATGAGCGCCTGTGCTGCATGGACTGTGCTTCCTGCTTGGCTCCAGGGTCCCCTGACTGCTGGAACCAGGCCGAAAAGCCCCTAGTCCCCATCCCCCATGGAAAACAGGGCTGCCAGGAGCAGCCGGGTCTATTCCAGACCCCAGTCTGTTCTCCCCCAGCTCAGCAACTCTCTCCAGGTCCACAGCCTCACGATTCCCCTTGTCTCCTCCCATCCCCTCTGCTCTCGCTGTCCCTTGGCACTGCTGTGGTTACTGCATCTCCTGCTCAACTGTCCCCAAGCCCTGTCCTGTCTGCCTCACCCACTGGCTGCAGCCTGCTGGAGCCATCCTCTAAGCTCAGTGCCCTCTTGCCCAGCCCCACAGCCCAACCTGATCCTCTACAGCCCCTCGGGCTGGTGCGCTCCACCGGGGGCATGCTGGGGTCCTCTCCCCATAACCCTTCCTCTGCTCTGAGGCTTCCATGTCAGCAGAGCAGGGAGCATGAGCTTGCTTTCTCTGCAGCAGATTGGCAAGGGTTGGGTGTGGATCCCAGCCCCCACCCTCTCCTGGCCTTCCCTCTGCTTTCCTCTGCTCAAGTCCACTTCTAACCTGGTCCCTGGAGCTGGGCTGGCCCCTCCCTTGGGCTCAGGAGGCAGCCTCAGCACACGGGCATCTCCTCCACTGCTCCTGGAGGCTGCCCTGAGAAGCTGACTGCACGTTGGAAAAGGAAGCTTCCTGAGTGCCTGCTGCTGTGGCAGGCCCTGTCACTGCCACTGTCTTATTTCAACCTCGAAATGGAGAGTATCACTCCACTTTTTCAGACAAGGAAGCAGAGGCCCAGAGAAGTCCAAGGTCACACAGCGTTTCTTGGGACCTGAAACACCACCGTCTGCTCGTCCCTCTCCGGGTGGGATCCTGGCCCAGGTCCCCTAGGGGCTGAAGTCCTGGAAACTGAGGCTAGTGCGAGGAGGTGCACACGCTGGGAGCACAGAGGGCCTCTCCCCTCTGTCTCGTGATTCCCCGGGCTGGACCCCTACAGCCCCAGAAACTCCGCCCTCGCTGGGGCCGGTCCAGAGATCAAGCCTGGGCGGGTAGAGGCCAAGCAGAAGCCCTAAAGTGGACTCGTTTCCCCCCAAGTAGTGTTTTCAGTGCCAAGAAATTGAAGCTGTGGGTAGCAGTAAGGGAGAGTCCTGGAACAGGCCCCTCTGGGGTTTCTGCAGGCTGGGTACCCACAGCCATACCAAGGCTTCTGGGAGATTCTGCAGGTTCCGCTCTCCTGGCTCTTCCCAAATTCCTCCTACCTCCCCAGGGCCCCCAAGGCTGTGGTGGGAGAGCCATTCATCTCACACGCAAAAGGCAAGAGGGAAGAATGAGGGAAGAGCTGGATTTGCACCCGGCAGCAGGTCTCTGGTAACACCCCTGACCCCGTGTGGTCCCCAGGCTCCCACTACTTGGACCCCTCCTATGCAGCTCCCTCGTTGCTCTTTGGCCAGGGCTGACAGCAGCCGAAGAGCAGAGCCTAGGACCAGATGGGAGCTCAGCGGCAGTGTCTGCTGCAAGAGGGGCTCTCGCTGAGACTCCAGGACAAGCACTCTAAGTGGGCTTGAGGTGACAAACCCCAGCTCTTCACTCAGATTTTCACACACATGTAAGCAAGACACTGTTAGTATTTCACACACTCCTGCGTGCGGAACACAAGTCTCAGCACATATGTGATGGCAAATAAATTAAAGTGTTTTCCAGTCCTTTTTGCTTTGCCTAGTTGTTTGTTTTTGTTTTTGTTTTGATATAGCAGGGTCTTGCTCTGTTGCCCAGGCTAGAGTGCAGTGGTGCAATCATAGCTCACTGTAACCGTGAACTCCTGGGCTTAAGAGATTCTCCTGCCTCAGCCTCCTGAGTGGCTGGAACTACAGGTGCATGCCACCATGCCCAGATAGTCTTTAAATTTTTTCTTTTAGAAACAGGTTCACACTATGTTGCCCAGGCTGGTGTTGAACTCCTGGCCTCAAGTAATCTTCCCACCTCATCCTCCCAAAGGACTGGGATTACAGGCATGAACCATCACACCTGGCCTGCCTCGTTGTTTAAAGCTCTAATTGTACCTATACTGTTGAAACCAAAGGGTCTTCGAAAGAAGAGGGAATAGTCTAGAATCTTAAAGGTGGGCAATCCCTCATGAACCACCTAATCTCCCTTGCATACTACAGATGAGGAAACTAAGGCCCAGAGATGGGATGCACTTGTCCAAGTGTGTTAGTCAGGGTTCTCCACAGAAACAGAGCCAATAGGATATGTGTGCGTGCATGTGTGTGTGTGTGTGCGTGTAGAGAGAGAGAGAGAGAGAGATTTAATAAATTGGTTCACATGATTATGGAGGCTGGCAAACCTAAAATCTTCAGGGTGGACTGGCAGGCCAGAGACCCAGGAAGGAGCTGATGTTCAAGTTCAAGTTCAAAGGCCATCTGCTGCAGAACTTACTCTTGCTTGGGGAAGGTCAGTCTTTCTATTCTAGTCAGGCCTTCAACTGATTGGATGAGGCCCACCCACATCATGGAGGGCAATCTGCTTTACTCAAAGCCCCCCAGTTTTAATGTTGAGCTCATCCAAAAACATACTCACAAAAATATCTGGAATAATGTTTGACCACATACCCGAGCACCGTGGCCCAGGCAAGATGACACACAAAATTAATCATCATGCCAGGGTCACATAGCAAAGACAGGCCGAAGGATTGTGGATGGCAGCAGAGCCAGGGTCACCAGCAGCTTCAGGGTGAGTGAGCTGGTGGCAAGGAAGCCAAAATGCAGCTGATTGGGGGTGGGCTGGAGTCTGGGACAGGAGTTGACATTAGGCACTGGGACCAGGACCCAGTGTGGGGGATGAGGGTACCGTAGCCTGGCTGTGTCTATACACCCTAAGTAAGTCAGGTGCTGCACTGTGTTTTACTTGGATTAAGTCAATGACGCCTCTAGTAACTCTGTGAAGTAAGCATGCTTATCATCCCCACTGTTCAGAAGGGGAAGACTGAGGCCCAGAGCAGTTAAGTAGCGAGCCCAAGGTCACACAGCCAGGAAACCGTGTAGACTTGGTTCAACAATGAGGAGCCCCTTAACTGCAGGCAATCTCCCCCTCGGCCTTCCCTGGCCTCTCACTGCAGGCCCTGAACGGAGAGTGGCACACGCTGATAGACGTGACCCAGGAGGCTACGACTCTACCTTAAGCTCGAAACAAACAAGAGAGGGGAGCAATTGCTTAAATTAATGTTGGTACGCTCACGTGACAGACGCCTGAAGAGCTGCTAAGAATAAAGAATTCTGTGACGACGATTTAATGAGGTAAGAAGATGCTTATGACATACGAAACAGAAAAATAGAGTGTGTAACTGTCACTACAGTTTGACATTAAGTTTGTTTAAAAACATAAACAGAATAAAAGGAGTGGGAGGAAATGTTGTAGATTCTTGAGGAGGGATAAGTGCTAATATCTGTGAGTCCCCAAATTTGTAAACACAGCAACCACGATAGCACAAGCTTTCCACACAGCTGAATATATCCTGCAAATCTATAACTGGGTGTATTAGTTATCTGTTGCTGCATAACAAATTACTCTGTGGCCGGGCACGTTGGCTCACACCTGTAATCCCAGCACTTTGGGAGGCCAAGGCAGGAAGATTGCTTGAGGTCAGGAGTTTGAGACCAGCCTGGACAACATAGCGAGATCCCATCTCTACGAAAAATTTTAAAAACTAGTTGGGTATGGTGGTGCATGTCTGTCATCCCAGCTACTCGGGAGGCTGAAGCAGGAGGATCACTCGAGCCCAGGAGTTCGAAGCTACAGTGAGCTGTGATTGCACCATTGCACTCCAGCCTGGGCAACAGAGCGAGACTCTGTCTCTAAAAAGATAAAACAAAACAAATTACTCCAAAACTTAGTGACTTAAGCAACAAACATTTACGGTCCCACAGTTTCTGTGGGTCAAGCACCGGGGGTGACTTAGGGTGTCTCTGGCTCAGTCTCATTCAGGGCCGTAATCCAGGATGGGGCTATAGTCATCTCAAGGCTCAACGTGGGGACGAACTGCTTCCAAGCCCACTCACGTGGCTGTCTGCAGGCCCCAGAAGAGCCACTTCCGAGCCTGCTGCTGACTGAGGAGCTCTGGTTCTGGGAGGCTGTTGGCTGGAGAGGCTGGTTCCTTGCCCGTTCGACATAGCAGCTGGCTTCCCTCAGAGAAAGCAAGAAAAGGTGAGCAGTGTGGAAGTCTTGACCATTTATAACCTGATTTCAGAAATGACGTCCTGTCACGTTTGCCATATTCTCTTCATTAGAGGCAAGTCCCCAGATTAGCCCACACCCAGGGGAGAGGATTACACGAGGGCATGAAAACCAGGCGGCAGGCTCGTGGGGGGCCACCCTGGGGGCTGCTACTATGCCAGGTAAGAGCCAGCACTTGCGTGGACCCTTCTGTTCCCTTTCACCACCAGCACTAGCAGTCGGCTTGCTTTGGAGAGGCCATTTTTCAGAAAGAAACAGTTTGTGTCCCTTCGCAATAGTGGCAATGCCCCCAGCAGTGAGCAGAGAGCTGGTGGGTTTTGGACAAGAGAGCTGGAGATTTCCTCCGTGCTCTCACTGCGTGGGACCAGAGGGCTCCAACCATCCACGGAGGGGCTTCCCAGCGTGCTTTCAGCTGCGATAGCTGGGGTCGGGGGAACGATGGTGAACAGGCAGAAGCGCGATGGCAAGGGGGTAAAGGAAACAGAGGCAGAGGCCAGGCCCGTGAGGGCACCACCAGCAGCAAAGTGACCTTGAGGAATCCTCTATCTCCCTCGGTTGTATTTCTTTCATTTAGTCATTCATTCATTCATTCATTCGTTCATGTTGTCAATTAATATTTACTGAGCACCCAGTATATGCCAAACACTATCATAGGTGCTAGAGATACAGCAGTGAACAAGGCTGTGAACATCCCTGCTCTTAAGGTACTAATAGTCAAATCAGGGGAGCCAGAGACAATAAACACAAATAAATAATTCAGAGAGTGGCATGTGCTATAGAGAAAATAAAGCAGGGAAAGTTGAGAGTTTGGTGAGGGTATTACTTTTTTAGAGAAGTCAGGGAAAGGGTCTCTAGGAGGTGTCATTCAGGGAGTCAAAAGGGAGTCAGCCATGCAAAGATCTAGGATAAGAAGATCCCAGGCAGTGGCAATGTCATGTGCAAAGGCCCTGGGGTAGGATAAAGCTAAACTAGAAACAAGGCCAGTGTGACTGGAGCACAGTCATTTAGGAGAAAAAGAAAGATGAAGTCTGAGAGGCCAGAAAAATTGTGTAAGCATGTGAAGGATGTGAGATTCTTCCTACATGAGTATGAAAATTTTAAACGGGGGAGTACACTGATTTTTTAAATTCATTTAAAAAATATTCATTGAGCACCTATTCTCAAATGCTATCTTAGGTACTTGGGATAAAGAAGGGAATAAACAAAAATGCTTACATTTTAGTGGGAAGTGGAGGGAGGAAGGGTAAGACAAAAAGGAAAGAGGAATCGAGAGGGTCAGAGTGCAGAAGCTGCAATTTAAGATAGGAAGAGGACATTTGAGCAGAGATTA
The DNA here is from genome assembly GCF_000956105.1 of Propithecus coquereli. Taxonomy (NCBI): domain Eukaryota; kingdom Metazoa; phylum Chordata; class Mammalia; order Primates; family Indriidae; genus Propithecus; species Propithecus coquereli. Next base: position 1,707,899 of record NW_012136081.1, read on the forward strand.
AGGAGCCATGTGGAAATGTGTTCTAGGTAAAGGGAAGAGCCACTGCAAAGGCCCCGGGGCAGGAGTGAGCCTGAAGTATTTAAGCCAGAAAGCTGGTGTGGCTGGCAGGAATGAGCTGGGGGAAGGTAGCAGCAGGTGAGGCCAAAGAGATATCCAAGGGCCAGATCATAGGGACCACTGTAAGGGTTTTTTCCCATGAATCAGAGAGCTTGACTTTAAAAAAGATCAAATTGTTCACGGGTGAGAAAGGAGGTGGGAGGTGGTCAGAAGAGGTGCTTTATAGATGCAGCTGATGGATGTGCTCATGGATCGGACGTGGGGAAAGGGAGGGAGGAAGGATGCTGAGATTTGAGGCCTGAGCGGTTGGTGGTTGGTAGTGCCAAAGCAGAAGAGACTGGAAGAGGAGCGGTTTTGGGTTTGTGTGTGTTAGGGAGGTGGGGCAGAAGCCCTATTTTGGCCGTGTTAAATTCGAGATGCCTATTTGACATCCGACTAGTTAATAAGAGTTTGGAGATTGGAGAAAGGTCAGGACTGGATACATAGATTTGGAAGCCATCAGCGGACAACGAGGGATAGGAGAGATGACCTTGAGGGCCCATGCAGCCCTCTTGCCTCCACGAGGGCCTCCTCTCCTTGTGCACCCAGAGCTCTCAGCCTGACACTCCTTCCCTCACCACTCCTGCATGCCTAGAATCTGCCCCCACCCCTCCTCTTCAGATACTCCTTCCTCCAGGGAGCCTCCGTAATCTTCCAAGATAAGACCTCCCTTTCCTTGGGATCCTCACCATACCTTCCCTGCGCCTCTCACCAGCATCTATCATTCTCCTTCTTACGTGCTGTGCCTTCCTATCTTCTCATCTCCCTCAGTCACAGCACCAGTTTGGCACACAATGAAAACTTTAAAACAGCCCATGTTTTGGGAGGCAGCAGAGCATAGTGGTTAGAGAGCTTAGGCTCCAGTGCCAGACAGGATAGAGTTCAAGACCCAGCTTACTATCTCCTGGTCCAACTTCTTTGAGACTCAGTTCTCTCATCTGAAATATGGGGATTAAAAAGGTACCCACCTACAATCCACCCCACGTATATGTATGTCTGTATACATATTCATATAAGGAAGATAAATGCAATACAAAAGCATACGTTCACCAAAAGACATGAACAAGAATGTTTACATCAGCAATATTCAAAAGGGTGGAAAACTGGAAATGACCCAAATGCCCATCAACTTTAGAATGAATAAATTGTAGAATATTATATACAAGTTAATGCTACGCAGCAATGAGAATGAACGAATTATAACTATCTGGAACAGTATGAATAAACTTCACAAGCATCACGATGACCTATAGAAGCTAGACACAAAAGAGGAGACAACTTGTATGATCCATTTATATAGAGTTCAAAATAGAAAAAAATAATCTATAGGGTTAAAAAGTCAAGATGGTGGTTATAGTTGGGGGACAGTCCTTGGAAGGGTACAAGAGGGCCTTTCTAGGGTGCTGATATTCATAATGTTCTGTTTTTGTTTTTTTTTTTAGAGACAGAGTTCTTGCTCTGTTGCCCAGGCTAGAGTGTCGTGGCATCGTCACAGCAACCTCCAACTCCTGGGCTCAAGCCATCCTTCTGCCTCAGCCTCCCGAGTAGCTGGGACTACAGGCATGCGCCACCATGCCCGGCTAGTTTTTTCTATATATTTTTAGTTGTCCAACTAATTTCTTTCTATTTTTAGTAGAGACAGGGTCTCGCTCTTGCTCAGGCTGGTCTGGAACTCCTGAGCTCAAACGATCCTCCCGCCTCAGCCTCCCAGAGTGCTAGGATTACAGGCGTGAGCCACCGCACCTGGCCCATAATGTTCTGTTTCTTGATCTTTGTGGCGTTTGCATGAATGTGTGCATTGTATGAAAATTCATTGAGCTATACATTTATGATGTGTGCTCTTTTCTGTTATGTCTGATACACTTCAGTAAAAAGGAGCTGCATATAAGGAGTAGATCACAGTCCCCGGCACATAGTAAGTGCTCACTAAACGTTAGCTATTCCGAATGAATGGAACAACCCATCCCTTGCTCCCAAGTGAAATCCATTAACAATCAGAACCATGGACAGATCAGAGCCTGTGCTCAGGGAAGGCTGGAGGAAAAGGAAGAGATCTCAGGTCTGACACAGGGGACTTGAGGCAGGAAAGAATGTAAGATCTTTCCTTTTCTATTAGTGGTTCAGTGCCTCTGGGGGCATTCCCATCCTGCAGAAAGGAGACTATTCCTTGGGGACTGAGTGTCTCTGTGTATGTGTGTGTGTGTTCATGCAGAAATTCATTCTGTCTTAAAAGGTCTACAGCCCCTTGTTTTTCTAAGCCAGTGAACGCTGAAATCTCCCTAGAGAGGCCAGTCCTGGATCTACTATATCCAACAGCATGCCCAGGCTCTTGCAAGCTTTTCTGCCTTTCCTGGGCTTGTGTTAGGGGACAGGGAAGAGACTCCAATCAAGGTAAAAATAGCCTATGACAAAAGATCTCTCAGTCATGTCCAGACTCCTGACTCTGACTCCCTGGGGGTGGCCTGTGCCCAGTGTCTAGAACGGGCTCCATGGAAGATTCTTGAGCACACCTGAGCCTCCACAGGCCCAGTCTTTTGAGTTAGGTCCAAACACAAAACTTCTCCCAGGAGTACTCTTCTAAGGTCTCTCCAGGTGGGGAAGGGGTTCCTGGGTCAGTGGGTCACCTCCTTCTTGGGAGTTTCCCCTCCTTCCTGGGGTTCTCTGCTTATGTCCTATGACAGCCACCACCGGCAGGAATCAGCTCCCACTACTATTTTAATAAAACAATGTGGCCGGGCGCGGTGGCTCACGCCTATAATCCTAG
>NW_012136081.1:1711253-1714247 GCF_000956105.1 Propithecus coquereli
CTCCCTGCGGCCCTGCCAGATGAATCTCTGGCCTGCCAGCTGAGCTGAGCTGAGGGCCTGGTGGGTAATTGGCCTGGTGGGTAATTGGCCTGGGAAGCCCAAAGGGAGGTGGGGAGGGTGGGGGGAGGGGGAGCCCCAGGTGCTGCAGGAAGTGGAGCCGTTGATCAAGTGGCTCCTTCTCTCAGCCTGGAGACTGGGGAGCTGCACAGGCCCAGGGAGCAGCAGCTCTTAAAGGAGACAAGACCTGGTTCTGACCCTTCAGGGAAATCACAGGTGTGCAGGGCATTGCCCAAGAGCTGCGGGGGTTGGAGGGCACGCCTGCCCCCAGCACTTCACTCTTCCTCCCTACCTGTTAGGCTTCTTCAGAGGACAGAGTTTGTTCTGTCCTCTGGGGCTGGCAGGCTGAACCGCTCAGTGGGAGCGAAGCCAGTTATGGAACCCATGTGACCAGGGCACCTCAGAGAAGCCCTTCTGGGAGTGCCTGGGACAAAGGGCCAGGAGAGGGCGAAGTAAGCCCCAGCTCCAGCTCAAAGGGGGTGGGACAATAGTCAAGACCAAGGAAATCCCCTGAAGGGTCAGGCAGTCAGATGGTTGTGAAAAAGAACAGCAATGATGGCCCCACAACAGTCCCTAGCCCAGGCCTTGGTCCTGAGAAGCCAGATTACCTGAACTGTGAGCAGAATCACACGTCAGAAATGCTTCATCCAAAGGTTATCTGAGCGTGGTCCCCACCAGCAGCAGCAGCCTCCCCTGGGAACTTAACATGCAAATTCTCAGCCCCGCCCCAGATCTACCGAATCCGAAACCTGGGGCTGGGTCCAGCAATCCACACGCTGTCTAGGGGATTCTGATATGCGCTCATCACGTTTGAGAACTAGCACTGGTATAATCGGACAGGGCTCCACAGCTGGCATGCCCAGTAAACTTCGTTTATTCGCAAATTCATTTACACTCATCAAATATTTATTAGCACCTTCTGTGCTAGACCCCTGTTGAGCCCCACGAGGAGCCCAAAGTGGGGTAAATCATAGTCCCACCCTCCAGGCAGACTGACCAGTAAGTATGGGGAAGGCAAAGAAAGCCCCAGGAAGGAGCTGTTCTCTTTGGCTAGGGGGAAATAGAGAGGGCTTCCCAGAGGAGGTGGTATTTAAGCTGGACCTTGAAGGATGAGTAAGAATCAACAGGCAAAAAATGAAGGGATGGGGGGTGGGGAGTGGGGGTTCCAGGAACGTTTTTCTAAAACCCAAATCTAACTTTTAAAAACATCTTACTCAGCCAGACACGGTGGCTCACACCTGTAATCCTAGCACTCTGGGAGCCCGAGGCGAGAGGATCACTTGAGGTCAGAAGTTGAGACAGGCCTGAGCAAGAGTAAGACCCCATCTCTACCAAAAATAGAAAAAATTAGCTGGGCGTGATGGCATTCCCAGCTACACGGGATGCTGAGGCAGGAGAATTGCTTGAGCCCGGGAGTTTGAGGTTGCTGTGAGCTAGGCTGACATCACAGCATTCTAACCCAGGAGACAGAGTGAGATTCTGTCTCAAAAAATAAAAACACTTTATTGCTTTGGGGATACATTCAAGTGACTCAGCACAAGCTTCTTCATGATCCAGCCCCTACCTCCCTCATCAACCCCATCTCCTGCCACTCCGCACCTTCATTTCTTATATGTGAGTGACACTGAACTTCCACAGAGCATGCTATTTCTCATTGCCAGGCCTTTGCTCGTGCTGTCCCTTCTGCCTGGGATGTCCCCACTTGCCTCTTACCCATCCTTCAGGATCCAGTGCAGGTATTTTCTCCTCCAGGAAGCCCTCCAGACTCCTCCAGGCTGGGTAAGTATCATTCTCTAGGTCCCAAGGCCTGAAACACAGGTGCACCAGTGCCTTTACTGAACTGTATTTTAAAATCTGCTTTATGTTAATCCCCTTGCTAGAATGTGAAATCTAGTGAATAGGCCTCCCCTTCCACTGTGTGTCCCTAGGGCCCAGTGCACAGACTAGCTTGCAGTTGAGATTTCAATAAATATTTATTTAGCCAAGGAAAGAAGGAAGGGAGAATGTTAAATAGGAGGTCCAAAACACACACACACACACACACACACACACACACACACACACACCCACACCCGCAGGAATGGTGAAGAGTCCAACAGGGTGCTCATTCCAAAGGCAAAGGTACAAAATGTGTTCCCTTCTGGAAGGATAGCACTGCTAGAAAAAAATTTTTTTTTAAATGCTTTCCTTTACATAAAACCTGGAACAGAGAAGACAGTGCTGAGCAGCCCAGAGCCTCTTGCCATGTGCTTGCTAGCTTGAGAGATCTGGTATATGTGCTTTGAATTCAGTTGTCATCTGTTACAGTGTTCATTCAGTGTGTCAAGCTAAGTCTTAGCACTGTAAGTTGTTTCTGAATTGGGGTGTAGGTTTACCAATCCTCAAGAATCCCAATGGCATGTGAAAAGGTGCTCAAAGGCTGGGCATAGTGGCTCACACCTGTAACCGCAGTGCTCTGGGAGGCTGAGGCAGGGGATTGTTTGAGGCCAGGAGTTCGAGACCAGCCTGGGCAACACAGTGAAACCCTATCTCTACAAAAAATTTAAAAAATTACCTGGGCATGCTGGTGCATGCCTCTGGTCCCAGCTACTCAGGAGGCTGAGGCAAGAAGATTGCTGGAGCTCAGGAGTTGGGGGCTGCAGTGAACTCTGATTATACCACTGCACTGTAGCATGAGTGACAGAGCAAGACTCTGTCTCTAAAAAACAAATTATTAGTCATTAGGGAAATGCAATTAAATGTACAACTAGATGCCGTTACACATTTAATCTATTGAAATAGCAAACTTTTTTTTTTAATTTGTAAGAATTTTTTTGTAGAGATGGGGCTTCACTATGTTGCCCAGGCTGGTCTCGAACTCCTGGCCTTAAGTGATCTTCCCGCTTCAGCTTCGTAAAGTGCTGGAATTACAGGCATGAGCCACCAGGCCTGGCCTGG
>NW_012136081.1:1726651-1728403 GCF_000956105.1 Propithecus coquereli
GATGGGATCTCAATATGTTGTCCAGGCTGGTCTTGAACTCCTGATCTCAAATGATCCTCGAGCCCTGGCCTCCCAAAGTGCTGGGATTACAGATGTGAGCCACTGTGTTGGTCTTCTTTTCTTATTAACTTAATTTCTTCACAATCTGCCGTTGTTTTATACCAAGAACAAAGCTGTATCTTTTGGAAGTTTTCTTTTCACACTTTCCTATATCTTTCTTATGCTACTAAGATGTGTAAGATATGTACATCAGAGACTTAGAGTTTACAGCTCAAAATTGTAAACCATGCTTCCTTTCTCTCTAGCTAAGGATATTCTCTCTACCATTTGCCCTTCTGAAACTACTGGTGCTGGTGCTTTTAATTTTTCCTCCTCAAATTCCTTTTTACCATTTTTTTTTTCATTTTTAATCTTTTTCCCTACACGTACTGCTTCAGGGCGGCTTGCCCAATGGCATAACTAAAAACTAAAATGTCCCTCATTGCCTACACTTTTACATCCAAATGCTCTTTGGGTTTCTGGGTTTGGTAGGAGATTGCTGCAGTGAATTCAGTGTGATATGAATGCTAATAGACAGGTTGATCTTCAGGCTAAGCCACAACTACTGGACAGGGTGGTGAGATGAGAAACCATTGCATTTCCAGGATGAACAGCACAGTCCTTCTACACAATATATCCATGCAACAAAACTGTACATGTAACCCTTAAATTTATACACTTTTCTTTTAAAAAAGCATAATCCTGGACCTATTGGCCAAAGGTAGTTTTTCATTAGCTTTTACGTTTGTTAAGGTGGAAATGGAAGACGCACTTAGATGCAAAGAGTAATTTAAGAATAACTTAAGGCTGGGCTCGGTGGCTCACGCCTGTAATCCTAGCACTCTGGGAGGCCAAGGTGAGAGGATCCCTTGAGCTCAGGAGTTTGAGACCAGCCAGAGCAGGAGGGAGACCCAGTCTCTTCTAAAAATAGAAAAATTGTCCAGGCATGGTGGTGTGCGCCCATAGTCCCACCTACTTGGGAGGCTGAGGCAGGAGAATCACTTGAGCCCCAGGAGGTTGCTGTGAGCTAGGCTGATGCCACAGCAGTCTAGCCCGGGTGGCAGAGTGAGTCTCAGAAAAACAAAACAAAACAAAAAGTAACTTAAGTGTAAAGAGTAACAATGAGTAACTAAGTTAACCTAGGTTAACTTAAACTCCTTTCTGATTTATTGAGCTGTCTACTAAGGCCTTTCGATTACATTTCAAGGTGTCTTCCTAACTGTCTGCTAGGTTTAATTATTCCCCTCCCCCCAAACAAAACAAAATCAAATCTGACATAGTTCCAAGGTCAAATCTATTCCTGCACAAATGCCAATGGCATTTTAAAGGTTGTGCCTTACCAGAAAAAGTAAAAAGAAACCTATGAGAAAACAGAATGACATCAGTAAGTGTGGAAGTATCCTGGATGGTCTTATGTTGTCAGTCTCTTCCTATCTCATATCTTAATACTTTGTTTAAAAAAAAAAAAGACTTTTTTATTGGGTAATCTCTTTGCTATGTGCTATAATAAACAATTGTACATGCATTATTTCATTAATAATCCTAATCACCCTGTAGGTAAGAAAACTGAGAATTGAAAATAGAGCTTGAAGACAAACAAATGTGAATGTAACCCTTTACATCCAAAATTACAATTCTAAGAACCTTTAATCAGAACAGCTTATATTTTGGTTTGATATCTTTGTACCCATGAGTTTGCCTGAGTCACCCAGA
>NW_012136081.1:1728453-1730234 GCF_000956105.1 Propithecus coquereli
GAATTGTGTCTCTCTTGTATTAGTGCCCAGAACTCTGCCTGATGCACAGTAGGGTATCAGATGTGTGCTGACTCACTCACCTGTGTAGTCTCATAGTCTCATAGCGTTGTCTTTCTTGCCCACGGTGTTCCAGGTTACCATACTGCTCTCTTTTAAAAGTGCCATGCTTTTTCTCAACTGAGGACTGTTGCACCTGCTGTTTTCTATACCCACCCCAGACCCTATGCTCACTCTCAGTTTGTGCTCATCCTTCAGAAATCAGTCACTTACTTAGAGTGGGTTTCCCTGACTCCAGTCTAGGTTAGGTTTCTCTTTAACATGTTCCCGTATCACCCTATATTTTTTTGTAACAGCCACCACACTTAAAACTATTTGTAAGCTCTGTACAGGCAAGGATCAAGTTCTTACTGCTCTCCACTTTAGCACTTAGTTTCTGGCACTCATCAGGGATGCAAGTCTTTGTGAACTGAATGAATGAACGTTGATTGAACATAAGATTGACAGGATTAAATCAGGTAAAAATGAGGAGGGTAGTTAGTACGAAGTGTAAGTTAGCTGGATCTGCTGTGCCTATTTCAGAGAAATTTTTGGTTTGTTTAAGATAGCAGATATGAAAGCATTGTATAAACTGAAGGTGCTTTATAAATATAAGATTTTTTTCCTTTTTTTTTTTTTGCTAAGGCCTAGTCAACATCCCAGATTCCTATGGTCCAATGGCCTTTCCAAGTGCAAAGCTTTCTGTTTCTTAGCAATAATTAGCCTGATTCTGTTATTTTAGAGCTATGCTCAGGTGGTAAAATATAAAGAACTGAGGCTGATATTGAGTCTAGGCCAGTTTGTCAGGTAACCACATTCTTGACACCCTTCATTCAGCTGGACTACCTTGCTGTAGCAATATATCTGAGTTTTAGTCTGGCCCTTGTTGTGTGACCTTGGCCAAATCAGATTATCTCCTCATGGCAGTATATCTTTTTATAAACCTAGTGATAATATTTTTTTCTTTTTCTTTTTAATTGTTGTGGGTACATAATAGTTGTATATCTTTTTAGGGTACATGTGATATTTTGAAACAGGCACATGATGTGAATTAATCAAGTCAGGGTAATTAAATATCCATTACCTCAGGCATTTATCATTTCTTTGTGTTAGAAACATTCCAATTCCACTCTTTTAGTTATTTTAAGGTAACTTATTGTTGATTATAGTCACTTTGTTGTGCTATCAAATATTATTCATTCTATCTAACTATATTTTTGTACCCATTAACCATCACCACTTTATCCTCTCCATCCCTGCTACCCTTCCCAGCCTCTGGTAACCATCATTCTACAATCTGTCTTCATGAGACCTTTTTTTTTAATATTTAGCTCCCACATATGAGTGACACGCAAGATTTGTCTTTCTCTGCTTAGCTTATTTCACTTAACATAATGTTCTCCAGTTCCATCCATGTTATTGCAAATGGCAGGATTTCGTTCTTTTTTGTGGCTATGTAATATTTCATTGTGTATATGTACCACGATTTCTTTATCCATTTATCCATTGATGGACACTTAGGTTGATTTCAAATCTTGGCTATTGTGAATAGGGCTACCATAAACATGGGAGTGCAGATATCTTTTCAATATACTGATTTCCCCTCATTACGATATATATGCAGCAGTGGGATTGCTTGTCATATGGTAGGTCTGTTTTTAGTTTTTTGTTTTTTTTTTGAGACAGAGTCTGGCTCTGTTGCCCGGGCTAGAGTGCCGTGGCGTCAGCCTAGCTCACAGCAACCT
>NW_012136081.1:1730284-1732877 GCF_000956105.1 Propithecus coquereli
AGCCGGGCATGGTGGCGCATGCCTGTAGTCCCAGCTACTTGGGAGGCTGAGGCAGGAGGATCGCTTGAGCCCAGGAGTTTGAGGTTGCTGTGAGCTACGCTGACGCCACGGCACTCACCCTAGCCCGGGCAACACAGTGAGACTCTGTCTCAATCGGTGGATAAGTCCAGGAGCTACAGACAAGCGTCCGAGCTCGGGCGGGCGGGACCGCGCACCACTCCGAGCTCCAGAGTCCTGCGGCCGACCGCCCGCATCCTCAGGGCACACACGCAGCGGCTCAGACCGCGGCCAGGCGCGCGCCCGACGGGGGCGGGTTGCGCAGGGGAGCGCGGCTGCGCGTGCGCAGAAGGCCTGGCGGGTGCGCGGCAAGATCCCAGAGGTCGCGGGCGAGCGAGCGAGTGCTCAAAGCCGGCTTCGTTTGAGGTCGGCAGCTGCCCTTTTAAGAGAACATTTCTTAGTGGGTATTCCGGCCGTGGCCACTTTTCTGAGGCGCGAAGGACCCCTAGTCAGTGTGTGAGACAGCCTGGGAGCTCCTTGGGGCTGAGGTAACGGCACACAGCGGCCCTGTGCCCCCGCCAGGTTGGCTTTGCGTTTCTTTTATCTCTGAGGGAAGTTTGTGGCCCGGGCCCCACCGCTCGGCAGCTGCAGTGTATTCCCCCCGCCCCCGGAGGTCGCCTTCTCAGCCCCAGGCCCTTGGGACGCCCGGCACACCGGGGTCCGGCCCGTGCCACTGCAGGGCCCAGGCGGAGGAAGGGGCGAGGGAGGGCGGCGGCGGCGGCCCCGCGCAAGAGACCGGCGCAGAGAGCCCGGGGCCCTCGGGCCGGCCCCAGTGACCGTGCTTCCCCCCACCCCGCGCCCAGCTCCGCTCCCCCTACCCTTAGCAAAAACTTCCCAGTAACTACAGCGTTCTTCTGCTCTGTGACCCCTCTGACGCGGGCTTGGCCGTTGCCGTGACAGCGAGACTTCTTCCATTGAAACACTTCCTGTCACATCCTGCCTCGATGATTCGAATGAGTTTCTGGCTTTCAAATGCCCGATTTCACCTGGGAGGTAAATATCTGAGTCAGGGCACTCAGTCACATCTCCGTTCAGCTCCCCGGCTCCTGGACTGAGTCTTGGCATTTGGGGAAGTGGACGGAAAGATGCAAACAAGTGTACTTTGCTGAGCAGCTTTTATTTTCAGAGCTCTAGTTCCTTCATTTGTGCATCTGCAGGCAGTAAGCCCGTCACAGTATCCAACAGTCCACCTAGAATCTCTCCGGATGTCTCGTGGCACCTCAAACTTGGGCGTATCCAGATACAGACTCAAAATCTTTCCCTCAAACATTTACTTACCAAGGCTCCTTTTTTTCGGGAAGTGGCACTTCTATCTCTTCAGTTAGTTGCCCAAGCAATGGGGAGTCATCCTTGACTGTTCTTTCTCTCCCACCCCAACAAGTCACAAAATTGTCACTAGACATCTTCTCAGGCATCTTCCTAATCAGTCCCCTTCTCTTCATCTCCACTTCTGTCTCTGTAGGCCAGGCTACTGTCAGCTTCTGCCTGGAACCACAGGAGTCTCCTAGCTGGTCTCCTTTCATCTGCTCCTGTTCCGGGTTGTTTCCCACGTTACAGCCAGAGGGATTTTTTTTTTTTTAAGTCACAGCCATCTGGTCATGTCATCTTTTTATTACACCCTACAGTGCCTTCTGATTGTTCTTAGGACAGATGCCACAATCCATAACCTGGTTTATAAGAAAAGGCCTCATCCCTTCTCTATACTTTCTTCCTAGATGATCTCATCCATTCCAGTAGCTCCACATACCATCCAAATACTGATGACTCAAACGTATATTTCCGTCCTCATTTCCATCCCTTGCACAGCAGGAGACTGCATCCACTTGGATGTCTCATAGGCCTCTCTGACTTAACCAAAACAGAACTATTTATTCCTCCTGCCCTCTCCCCACAAATCTTTCTCTAGAATCCTTCCTTGCCTCAGTAAAGGGTACGTACCGTTGTCTACCTAATTGCAAAGGTCAAAAACCTAAGAGCCATCCTTGAGTCCCACATCTAGTCCATTAGTTAGTCTGAAATATACCTCAGACTATTCACTAACTACTAAAACTCCGAGTCCAAATCAGCAGCTTCTTTCTCTTGGACTACTCCAGAAGCTTCCTAATTTGTCTCCCTGCTTCTGCTCTTGTCCCTTTACAGTTCATCTTCCTCTTGGCTGGCAGATATTTAGATATTTTTAAAGCGTACATCAAATCATTTCTTTCCTCTTTATAAAGCCCTTAGCATAAAATCTGGACTCTTTACAATGGCCTACGAGGCTTACATGGTCTGGTCCATGCCTGACACGCTGACTTCATCTGCCTCCTCTTTGTCTTCATTCTCAACGTTCTAATCACATTGACATTTCTGTCCGTTAAACTACCCATCAAAGGGCATCTGTGCTTGCTTTTTTCCCTGCTTGGGATGCTTCTCCCCCTGATCTTTGCATGGTTGTTTCCTTTTCATTAAGGCCTCAACTCAGTTGTGATCTCTTCTGAAAAGCCTTCACTGGCCACACTAGCTGAAGCAGCCTCCTGGTCATTCTCTAAGATAAAAC
>NW_012136081.1:1735544-1736132 GCF_000956105.1 Propithecus coquereli
GGAAACAACCCAAATGTCCATCAGTAGGCAAATGGATAAACAAATGGTGGCATATCCATATAATAGAACACTACTCAGCAATAAAAAGGAATGAACTATGGATATACAAGCAACATGGATGAATCTAAATGCATTACGCTAACAGAAAGAACCTAATTCCAAAAGGTGACGTACCACATGACTCCATTTATAAGACATTGTTGAAAAGGCAAAATTTGGGCCAGGCGCGGTGGCTCACGGGTGTAATCCTAGCACTCTGGGAGGCCGAGGCGTGAAGCATCGCTTGAGGTCAGGAGGTCGGGACTAGCCTCAGCAAGAAACCTGACCGTCTCTACTAAAAATAGAAAAATTAGCAGGGCATGGGAGAGAGGCTGAGGCAGGAGGATCGCTTGACCCCAGGAGTTTGAGGTTGCTGTGAGCTAGGCTGACGCCACGGCACTCTAGCCCGGGTGACAGAGCGAGACTCTGTCTCAAAAAACAAACAATTGGGCGAGGTGCGGTGGCTCACGCCTGTAATCCTAGCTCTCTGGGAGGCCGAGGCGGGTGGATTGTTTGAGCTCAGGAGTTCGAAATCAGCCTGAGCAAGAG
>NW_012136081.1:1743762-1745847 GCF_000956105.1 Propithecus coquereli
ATGAACAGCACAGTCCTTCTACACAATATATCCATGCAACAAAACTGTACATGTAACCCTTAAATTTATACACTTTTCTTTTAAAAAAGCATAATCCTGGACCTATTGGCCAAAGGTAGTTTTTCATTAGCTTTTACGTTTGTTAAGGTGGAAATGGAAGACGCACTTAGATGCAAAGAGTAATTTAAGAATAACTTAAGGCTGGGCTCGGTGGCTCACGCCTGTAATCCTAGCACTCTGGGAGGCCAAGGTGAGAGGATCCCTTGAGCTCAGGAGTTTGAGACCAGCCAGAGCAGGAGGGAGACCCAGTCTCTTCTAAAAATAGAAAAATTGTCCAGGCATGGTGGTGTGCGCCCATAGTCCCACCTACTTGGGAGGCTGAGGCAGGAGAATCACTTGAGCCCCAGGAGGTTGCTGTGAGCTAGGCTGATGCCACAGCAGTCTAGCCCGGGTGGCAGAGTGAGTCTCAGAAAAACAAAACAAAACAAAAAGTAACTTAAGTGTAAAGAGTAACAATGAGTAACTAAGTTAACCTAGGTTAACTTAAACTCCTTTCTGATTTATTGAGCTGTCTACTAAGGCCTTTCGATTACATTTCAAGGTGTCTTCCTAACTGTCTGCTAGGTTTAATTATTCCCCTCCCCCCAAACAAAACAAAATCAAATCTGACATAGTTCCAAGGTCAAATCTATTCCTGCACAAATGCCAATGGCATTTTAAAGGTTGTGCCTTACCAGAAAAAGTAAAAAGAAACCTATGAGAAAACAGAATGACATCAGTAAGTGTGGAAGTATCCTGGATGGTCTTATGTTGTCAGTCTCTTCCTATCTCATATCTTAATACTTTGTTTAAAAAAAAAAAAGACTTTTTTATTGGGTAATCTCTTTGCTATGTGCTATAATAAACAATTGTACATGCATTATTTCATTAATAATCCTAATCACCCTGTAGGTAAGAAAACTGAGAATTGAAAATAGAGCTTGAAGACAAACAAATGTGAATGTAACCCTTTACATCCAAAATTACAATTCTAAGAACCTTTAATCAGAACAGCTTATATTTTGGTTTGATATCTTTGTACCCATGAGTTTGCCTGAGTCACCCAGACGCATGAGCGTGACCAGGGTTATAATTTAATAAAATAATTGACAGGGTGATATGTTGTAATAGAAAATACATGAGCCAAAGGATCCACAATCTTGGGGGGCTAATCCTGGTTCCGTACTGGATTATGTGACCTGTGGAAGTCATTTCCTTCTTTGGTGAAGTCACTTCCCTCTCAGCCCCTCTAAAATGAAAGGCATGTCCAGCTATAGAGATAGGCTATAGACATCCATGAATCTATAATTGGAAATAGAGGCTTTCAGAGAGTCTGAATCTACTTCAGCAAAGGTGGGCAGACATCTAAGACCAGCCAAGGACTTTTTTTTTTTTTAAAGCCAGTCAAATTTAGCAGTGGGGGGTTGAATACCAACTTTAGTGACACTAATGTTAATAAGTTCTGATAACCCACTACCATCGGACCAGCCAAGCCAAGGACTTTTGAAAGCAGAAGAAGTGGTCATCGGTCCTCAATTACATTTCTAAAATGTCTTTGGATTCATAATATCAGCAGGATTTCCCTATTTTGTTGCTCACACTCATTAGTGGTCACAGAGCCTATCATGGGAGATCTGTTCAGTAAATGTATTTTGAATATATGTTTATAGAAGCTCCTTTATTCTTCAGTGTTGTGGAGGGTTTTTCTATCAAATATCACCAGATATATTTGGTGATAGTACTTCCTTGTCATCTCCTTCCACCTCAGTAGTCAATATCATTATCCTTATACAGCCTTCAGCCCTGCTTCAGGTTCCGTGCACTGACCCAAATGTTCCTTTATGTGAAACAAATGACTAAAACCTTAAAAAATCATGTTCTTTCTGACATCAGTCCCTACGTGTCATTTAAATTGAATTCTTGGATATTTTCAAGGAAAGGTTCTTGGTTGGGATTTGTCAGATTTGGCATTGAGATTAAAGCTAATCAGTTTTGCTCTCTTGAATTTGCTCTTCTAGTGAAGCATTAAAAGAAAAACTCTTGGCC
>NW_012136081.1:1750112-1751615 GCF_000956105.1 Propithecus coquereli
TTGTATTAGAAATTCTACTTTAAAAAATGAGAAGATTGGCATTGTTTACATTCCTGGGATTTGCCCCAAGAATCCAAAGGTGGTTCACCATACAAAAACCAATCAACATAATACTTTACATTAATAGAATGAAGGAAAAAAACCTCCACATGATCTACTCAATTGATGCAGAATAGAATTTGGCCAAATCCAACATCCTTTTATGAAAAAAAAAAAACACTTAAAAAAAAACCTAGAAATAGAAAGGAACTTTCTCAACATGATAAAAGCCTTATGTGAAAAACCCACAGTTAACATCATATTCAATTTCAATGACTTAAAGCTTTTCCTAAGATAAGGAAGCTTTTCCCCTAACATAAGAATGCTCACTTTTACCACTTCTATTCAACATAATACTGAAATTCTAGCCAGAGCACTTAGGCAAGGAAAAAAAAGTATCTAAATTGGAAAGGAAGAAGTGAAACTATCTCAATTATTTGTAGATGATATGATCTTATAGGTAGAAAACCCTAAAGAATCCACAAAAAATAACTGTTAGAGCCAATAAATAAATTCAGCAAAGTTGCAAGATACAGAAATCAACACACAAAAATCAGCTGTGTTTCTATAGGCTGGTAATAAGCATTCTGAAAAGAAAATTAAGAACATGATTCTACTTACAATAGTGTCAAAAAGAATAAAATACTTAAATTTAACCAAGAAGGGTAAAACTTATACACTGAGAACTATAAAATATTACTGAAAGAAATTAAAGAATTAAAGAGTAAGACATCCTCTGTTCAGGGATTGGAAAACTTAATATCATTAAGATAACAATACTAGCCAAAGCAATCTGCAGATTCAATGTAGTCCCTATCAAAATCCAGATGACTATTTTTTTGCAAAAATGGAAAGAGCCTTCCTAAAATTCATATGGAATTTCAAGGGAATCCAAAAATCCAAAGCAATTGTGAAAAAGAATAAAGTTGGACTCATATTTCCTAATTTTAAAGCTTACTACAGAGCTACAGTTATCAAAACTGCATAAGGACAGACATATATTAATGGAGAGTTGAGAGCCCAGAAATAAACCCTCACATCTGTGGTCAACTGATTTTCAACTGGCGTGCCAAGACCATTCAATGAGAAAAAGAACAGTCTCTTCAACAAATATTAATAGTTCTGGGAAAACTGAATATCCACATGCAGAAGAATAAACTTGTATTCTTACCTTACACAACATACAAAAGTTAACTAAAAATGTATCAATGACCTAAATTTAAGAGCCAAAACTATAAAACTCTTAGAAAAATACCACAGGGGCAAACCTTCATGACTTTGGATTTGGTTATGGTTTTTTAAGTCTGATACCAAAGAAAGAGACATCACAAGAAAAATAAATAAATTGGACTTCCTTAAAACTTAAAAATTTTGTGTGTCAAGCTGGGCTTGGTGGCTCACGCCTGTAATCTGGCACTTTGGGTGGCTGAGGCAGGAGGATCGCTTAAGGCCAGGAGTTCCAGA
>NW_012136081.1:1751665-1753046 GCF_000956105.1 Propithecus coquereli
TTTAGACTATCTCATAGGCTTGTTGTGAGGATTAAGTGAGATAATATATGTGAAGCACTTAAAATAGGGTGTGACAGAAGTTGTTGATAGATGTTATTGGGTAAGTAGGAGAACCAACGCTCAGAGAAATTAATTAGAGACGTGGGAGCTGAGATTCAAACTCAGATTCTCCTTACTTTGTGCCTGTTCTATCCAGTCCATCTCGGTTGCCCCTAAAATCAATATTTGTGTTGTATATAGGTCATTTTGATCCTTAGGAACTCTGGACCTCTTTTTCTAATTATTTATTATTTAAAGTTCCTTGTGAAGAGACAGAGTGCAGGGTTTATTATCTTTATCATCTCTACTTTACAAATAAAGAGAGGCACAGGAAAACCCTAGTGACTTAGAAAATCACAGCGTGCTTGATTCTTACTTCTGAGCACATGCCAAATGCCCTCTTGGAGGAGAAGAAACGTGGCATCCTTCTTTTTCCATCTCTCCCATTTCCTCAGTTTCCCACAGAGAGGATTTTAAGAGGGCAGAGATTCAAGGATAGAAAAAATAAAACCAGTAAGTGCTAGGGGTATAGTAGGCATTCTTGAGACACACGGCAGCCTCGCAAGTGGTGGAGAGGAAGGGTAAATTGAGAGGCCGGGAAAATAAGGCGTTCCCTGGCATCACTGGGAAACAGCGTATATCTTTATGTGCTACATTGACTCTGTCAGGGAGCTGTGGTAATCACTTAATTTCATCTAAAATTGATAGCAGAGGTCCTCCTAATTGGCCTCTTATTGTTGTATCCTTTTGATTGTCTCGTTATTTAACTTGAGCCCTCTTCATATCCACTGAGGTTCCAGGGAAAGTAGGAATGCGGAGAGAGAATAGATTCAAGGGATATTTGGGAGAAACATTTCATTCTAACAGAAACCCTGTGAGTCATCAGGGAAGATATTAGTATCCTTAGTTTTATGGAAGAGAAGTGATGTGCACAAGTCATAAATGATAAAACTTGAATTCTGGTCTTTGACTTCAAGCATAGAGATCATTCCAGCACACCATGTATTTTCCCCATGTAAGTAGGAGAATGACCCAGGTGATTAATAGCAGAACTGAGTCTGGTACATAGGCAGTAGTGCTGAGTGTTGGATATTTTACTTACGAAGAAATGCTACAGATTGGGCAGGCTTCCTTTCCTGTACATAAGGAGCAATCTTTAGTTTTTTAGTAATTCTCTAATATTTCTACTTTATTTAGGCTATTGTTTGGAAGCAATGAGTTTAAAACCCTTTACCTACCCATTTCCAGAGACGAGGTTTCTTCATGCAGGACCCAATGTGTATAAATTCAAAATCAGATATGGCAACAGCATCAGGTAATTTTAAAGGTAGGAGGGTAAGCT
>NW_012136081.1:1753196-1754436 GCF_000956105.1 Propithecus coquereli
TTTAATCACCGCAACAGTTCCAGGAGTGAGTGTAATCCCCATTTGTAGATGTAGAAACAAAGAAATGAAGAGGCTAAGTGATTTGCTCAGGGTCTGATGACTAATAGAGGCAGAAGTAGGACTCAAGCCTTGGTCCTCCAGTTCCAGATCTTGTCTTTTGTACAATCCCATACTGTCTGTAATTTCTTCCTTTGTTTTAAAGCCATGATTTGTGGTCACCAGTCTGACCCTTCTTATGCAAGATCTCGTCAACTTAATAGTAGTTATTGGAACATAATGTCACCATGGCTACCATATTCAATGTGGAAAATAACCCTGTGAAATATTTGAAAAACTACGACTATGTGGTTGCTTTGGATTATGCCATCTAATCTTTGTTTTCAAATGAGGTAATTAGTGTGTGGTGCTTGTTTCTGAAGTGCAATTAACAGGAATAGGCCCTGGTTAGAAGAAGGTTGTTTTTTCTTCTTTCAGACAGGCAGCTATGGTGCAGCCCATGAAGTTTCCTCTCTGGATTGTCATTTCCAGCAAATGTTCTTCATTTCCTTTGCTCTGCTGCCCCTAGCCCTCTGTCTGTAGGGAGGTTACTATATCTTAGAAGAATCCCTGAATAACTGAGAGTTAAATTTTTGAGGCAACAACCTAAGTCTCACCAGGTGGGCTCCCTGCCTACTTAGAAAAGTCATCTGGCAGCAAAACTCCATCTAATCTAGCTTGGGTTCCTGCCATGCCTTGAGTATGGGACATCAGTAAGTTTTTTCTCAGGATATGAACAGTATTTCCCCTCTGGGACTTTGCAGTTGGCACCAACTATTTCTTTTCATTTTTGACTGCAATTCTAGTCTAAATAATCTCCTGGGCTCTGGCTCCAACTTCTTGTTGTTCTCTAATCCCAAGCAGCCAAGAGCAGACACTGAGGTATCTCTTTACTGGCAGCCCAGACTTGAACTGTGGAAATTGTGGGAAATTCCATTCTCTGGGCACATAGACCTTATGACTCTACCATATAAGAGTTTTCATTGCTGAGTAGAAATGGCATCAGGATAAATATGGAGGAAAGAATAATGAAAATGGTTCTTTATGCATGTATGATATTTTACTAACAAAATGATTTTATTAATATGTTTATTATCTCGGTTTTTCTTCCTCATAACTCCAGGAAGCAGACTGGCAGAGTGGTTAAGAATATCAAGTCTGGATCTCTACTGCCTCGGTTTGAATTCAAATTCCAGCATTCATA
>NW_012136081.1:1766361-1768817 GCF_000956105.1 Propithecus coquereli
CCATCCTCCCGCCTCAGCCTTCCAAGTTGCTGGAATTACAGGCATGAGCCACTGTGCACGGTTTAACATGTTTGTATTAAAAATATATTTTCCAAAGCAAAAAAAGTAATGAGAAGATTGGTATCATTTTACATTTCTACAAATCTCATTAATGTCTGGTTAATAGAAGACTGCTAGATTAACGTATCTGCTGCTGCATTAAATCTGTTGTGAATTATTTTCTGGTTGAATTATATGAAAAAAAAATCCAGTTCACATAGATTTGTAGTTGGAAAGTGTAGGAATATATTAATATTAACAGCCCTCTCAGATCATTGTGGATATTCTTCTTCGAACCTACAATAAAACTTGACAACTAGTTTGGGTTTTTTTAACTAGTAGTTTTTTTAAAGGTTAGTTGCAATGTAGAATCTGAAAGTATATCAGTGAACTTTCTAAAACTCTGTTATGTTATAAAATCCATTGGTCTATCTTGTTCTTTGAATGTTTTACCTAGGATGATTTTGTAGCATGATGCGTTTCAGTGGTCATTTAGAAAATTTTGGTTCACTGGCTCATACAGATCCTCCAAAGAGTGACACATTTCATTACATAATATCAAAAAATATTTGTTAATATCACTACTGATACTATGAGAAAAGTGTTTAAGTATTTGGAAGCTGTCAAGCTCACAATATTGGATAGAAGTTTTCCAAAATTCATATTTTCACTTGAAAGCCTAAAATTTATCATTGACAACAAATACTGTCAGTTTTTTCCTTGAATTGACATGCTCACTTTATTCGTTTTTGAAAAAGTGTCTGTCAAACTCCTGACTCTGAATAACAACCATATTTTGTCAGGTGGTCATTCAAATACAATATCATTCCTTGAAAAAAGCAGTTCAGTTTGCAGCTTAAACATCACACAGGTGGGTTTCCTCAAGATACCTACCCATCGTATTTCGGTGTGCAGCAGAAGCGCTTTATGCATACTTGCTGTTTTATCACAAAACACTTAAAAAGATATGTAGTCAGGTTGAGATTTTATAAAAATTAATTTTTTTACTGTTTTCTCAAGGATATTAAATGAAACTGGATTTTATTTCCTCTGTGGCAGTGAAGATTACTATGACTGCTAGTACAGCATAGTGTAAGTGGCTGGATATGTGCTAAGGCACGAGTAATTTTGCACACCATTGCCTTTGCACTAATGGTTACAAATGTTAACCCAGTGAAAAAGCCAAATACTATTTCAGTATTATTATGAAAATAGTTTTACCCTTGGAGACCCCTTGAAAGAGTCTTAAGGACTCCTAAGGGTCCCCAAACCAGCCTTTGAATACAATTAGTCTAACGAGATGATTAGCTTTCACAGTGGGAATTTAGGTCTTGGTGAGTTAATGGAGAAGACATTTTGGTACAGCCTTGTACCAATGTTCAGACCATACCACCTAGGTGATCACTTCTTTCCCAGGAGCACTGGGTCAGCACACACAGTTCTTATGTCATGTTTCTTTAGCTCAGTGGAAGTGTCATTTTTGCCCTAGTAGAGTCTACTCTCTCAAGAGCTTTTCTTCTTGTCTTACTTTTGTCTGTTTACCTTCTAGAGGAGAAGAGATAGATGATAAGGAAGTCATCATCCGGGAGCTGGAGGTAAGGAAAGGAGCAGACAACTTCTGAGAAAGATATTTTTTAAGCCAAGGATGCATCCACATCTAGATTTTAATTATTTCCTACAAACTGAGTCACAACCTCTACTTGATAGCTTGGCTTCTCCCTGCCACATTTCCTCTGCAAAGAAACTTTACTGTTTTTCCAGGGAAATTTAGAGCCTGTATCCTTTCTCAATTCTCCTAGTTGATGTGTCAGCACCTTTGAGGCTGAGAGCTATTTAGTTTCTACCAGAGTTCCCAGCCTTCGGCAGCTCTCTTTTGTGGCAGCTGGCATAGAGAAAGCTTCCGGAAGACTTCTGCCTTCCAGGGCTCTGGGAAACCTCACCATCCCAACCACTGCCTGGTACTTGACGTTCAGGAAACTCAACTGTAAATACACAGACAAGGCTGCTGTGTCTTCATTTTAATTGGAAACATTTGCAGTTGCTTTATTCCCACTTCATTTTCATTCCTTTCTACCCAGCCCCTCTAGCTTTAGGTTCTTCCGGAGAAGAAGACTGACCAGGTAGACAGCTTTGCAACTAGGTGAAAGCATTGGACAAGGCGTTAGAGTTCTGGGAGTTGGCCCAGGATTCTAGTCCTGGCCTAGCTACTGATTAGCAATGTAACCCTTGGCAAATCATATATCAGCCTGCGTCTTAATTGCCTCGTTTGTAAAATGAAAGGTTTAAACTAGTTTATCCCCTTCTAACTTTGCAGCTCGGTAACTTACAACTATTGTGATTTCTTAAGACTTAGGCTTCCACATTTCAAAGCAATTAAATACACTTAAGCACAAAACTCCATGAGAACAAAACTTTGA
>NW_012136081.1:1770217-1772020 GCF_000956105.1 Propithecus coquereli
AAAATGTGAACTCTGGAACCCCACTGCCTGGATTCAGATCTTGGCTCTAGCTGTGTAACCTCAAATAAGTTTTTTCACCTCTTTGTCTGTTTCCTCGTCTGTAAAATGGGAATAACAGAAGTGCCTATCTCATAGGGTTTTTGTGAGTTTTAAAGTAATTAGTATGTATTAAAACAATAACACTTGCCATAGTTATTAATAAATATTGGCTATTATACTTATAAGCTAGACACTATGGTAGTACAGAGAATACAAAGATAAACAAGACAGTTTTTGTCTTCTGTGAGCCCAAACATGAGGAAAATGAGTCTGAGAAAGGTGAAATGAGCTAGGACTGAAATTCATATTTTCTCCTATAGAAATCCAGTATTCTTTATGATACCAAATTGTTTAATTAGTATAGACTAAAAAGCATATGTTAATTAGGGACTATAAATTAAGATTTAAAGAGAAGAAAAGATTTGACTTAAGCAAAATAACTGTATATCAGTAATTACCAGCATTATTCATTCATTCAATATACATTTATTGAGGACTTGTTACCCATCGTCCTCTGTGGTAGACACCATAGAAAGGATGCTAATATAAGTCAGGTGTATATTCTACTTCAGGTAGGTCTCCCAGTAAGGAATATAAAACATATGTGAAATGTAGTAAAGGTTCAAGGCTAGCTACTGTGAAGTTTGAGGCTGACAGTTAATTACAACTTGGTAAGTCAGGGAAAGCTTTCTGCAGGAGATGCTTTTGAATTGTACCTTAAAGGACAGGTAGGATTTGGACATGTGCTGATGGATATAAAGGGCATTTCGGGAAGAGGGAACAGATTATGCAAAAGCACAGAAATAGAGAAGCAGAAGGCACGTTCAGGCAACAGCAAATAGTTCAATTTTGATAGAACATAAGAGTATGTGATGAGCAGTGACAAATATAAACGGAAAGGTTGGCTGAGACTCGACAGTATTAAAGTCATTTCAAATATTCTTTTCAGGATTCTATCCGTGTGGTCTTGGGAAACTTGGATAATCTGCAGCCATTTGCTACAGAACACTTCATTGTATTTCCCTGTATCCTTTCTTTCCTGGCTGGAAATGAGCTACAACACACATTGTAGATTCAAATGGAAGCAGCAAAACCATAGGCAGTTTGGAGGGTAGCTCAGGGAAGGGAGAGGGAGTCTTATACCTAATATAGTACTCAGAGATGCATACTGGCATCCTTCCTCCTTAGCACCTTAGCACCATTTCCCAGATAAAAGCAAATGGGAGAGAGTTTCTCACCTGAAATTCAAACATGGGGAAATCGCCTTGATCCCCTACCCATTTGTTTTCACTCTATATGTGGAGATGAAATGGTTTCATGACAACCTGTCACCTGGTAAGTAGAATGATGTGAGTGTGGGTGGTAGGGAAGAAAATGGGTTAGCACTACCAGCTGAATACGGCCAAATGGTCCACCAGGTTGGGCTCCACCCGCACACTGCAGAGGTCAGGAGCATGTGCTCCAAGCCAGACTGCCGGGTTCAAATCTTGGTGGCTTTGCCACTTAATTGCTGTGCAAAGTTAGATAAATTACTGAATCTTTCTTGCCTCCTTTGTGAAATGGCGAAGAATAATATTAGTACCTATCTCATTGAGTTTTTAAAAGGATTAAATAAATATATAAACAATAGTAGATTGAAAGTATAAAATCTGACTTAGAGTAATCATTCAATGAAAGACCTTTATGTAAACACTTCCTTCCATTTTAGAATATTCAGCGGCTTTCACCTTAGAAGTGTCTTTTTTTTTTTTTTTTTTTGAGACA
>NW_012136081.1:1772898-1775848 GCF_000956105.1 Propithecus coquereli
TTTGCCCCTCAGTTGCTGCCCAGGTCCCATCAGAATTGTAAACATAAGACCATATTTTCCCCCTTGGCTAGATTTCTGAGACCATGTCTGTAACAGAATGTCCATACCTACTTACAAAGCTGGTGTTAAAAGTTGCCTTTGGCAGCTTAAAGCTGGGGTTAAAAGTTGCCTTTGGCAGTTCTCTTCACTGTGCCCTCAGGAACTGTGGGCAACTCTAGAAAAGGAGGAGTCACAGAAGTCTGGTTCCTCTTTCAAGGTCCTAGCTGAGAAGAAAGCAGTAGGAGCCATGATGAGGAAACGAAAACACATGGAAGAGCCCAGCTCCCCCAGCGGGCCGGGGCTGCACAGGTCAGTGGTGTGGGAGAGAGGCTAACTCCTGCATCCTAGTTAGGCTTTGCTAGCTATTGCTGCTGGTTGATCCCATCCTTGGGCAAGTCACTCGCTTTTTGGGGGCTTAATCAGTACCTGCCTATTCCAAGAGGTGGACTAAGGAAAGGAAGCAAATTGATATTTGTGATATAATTTGAAAATAGTCCCTTTTTCAGCAAAGTAGAATTGTTGTATTCATCAAGATGAAGGCTGAGAGGAAATACAATCAGACAATTGTATTCAATACAATCAAACAATTGAATTCAACACATTCTGTTAGTACTTACTGTGGTAGGACCATGAGAAGGCACAAGACTTGTGATGTCTCAGAATATTATACAAAAACATATGGAAACCCTTGAAAGAGTAAGAACAAATAAAATATAATTCTGTTTTACCCAGTGAGCAGTAAGCTTTTGGAAACTTAAGAGGCAGTCCAGTCCAGGCTAAAATATAAATGTTTGCAAGAGGGTATGTATCAATTATTGGGTGAGGTGCTGTAATATTAAAGAGAATATTGAGCACATCCCTAATATGTTGAAGCTGCTATTGTAGAGGCTACTTACGTTCTTCTTTTGATTCTCTGTCAGGGATAAAATGAGTCAGTAAAACAATTCAGTCATTGTTATCAGCATCCTAGAGAGAGCTGCTGGAATAATCCAAGGTGTGGTTTGCTCCCCAGCCCAAGATGCTTTCACCCCAGCTTCACAGAGAACTGCCATTCTTTTCCTGGGACTCTGTGGGCCCCTAGACATACAGGGGCAGCGAGGGTAGACCACAGGAAGCTGACCCCAGGCCCTCCAGATGCACATGTAGTTGAACAGTTAGGGAACTCCTTTCCAAGCCAGGTGAAATGTGAGAGTACTTGCAAGTGTGAAGTTTTGCTCTGTTCCATTTGACTGAATTTTGTGTAGAGAAGAGGCCTCAGATCTTTTCTTTCTCTGGGTTTCAATGCACAATCAAGTATTTCAAAATCCGATACCTGCTGTCAATCAAGTTTTCCCTTTCTCAAACCCCAGTGTCTCAAGTTGGGATTCTACTGTGAATTAAAGCAGCACCCAAAGAAAATTTGGCCACACAATTTATCTTCCTGGCCAGAAATGGTATAAAAATAGCCAACCTGATGAAATATTCATTTGGGCCACATTTGCTTGAATGTAGTAATATTGCCTCTGCCAGTAACATTTCCTGGGCTTTTTCTCTCAAACTCAGGGCCAAGATGGAGACTTCTAGCCAAGGCCCCAACATAAAGAAGCCCGCTATGGAAACCAGGAGGGTAAGCACCAAAATGGAGGCTTTGGAGGTTCTTGGCTGTTCCTACTCTGTTACAAGTCAGGATTCCCGTTACCAGCACATCTTGGTCCTTAGTGCAGATTGAATTGACTGAACTCATTGTCAGGTTTCACCATCTGCAGAACAACATTCAACTATTCCGCCCTTGCCACAACCCATCCCAAAAATGGCTGTATAATACACACGTGGATGAATCCTTTTGTTAAAAGGTCCTCTATTCTCAGCCTGAAAAGCTGCTTCTCATACTCTGCAGTTGAAATAAGAAAATAGGTCTGTATTGAATTGAGGTGGGATCCAGTATAGAATTTTCTCTTTACAAAAATTTTGCCTTCATCTACACTGGGCCTGAGTCTAGGCATGGCAAGTTTTTACAGGTGAGCTAGACATGTATCAGAACTGGTAACTGATAAGAGAAAATGTCTACAGCAGTGATGGGCTGTCCCCTGATGGTATTTCATTTATGGGGTCTATTCCCCATTTAGATATTCATTTATCTGCTACTCCTCCTTTTCAGCACTTCTTTTCCATAACAGTCTGTAAATAGTGCCCTTTTTCTTTTCTCCCTTCTTTGAATAGCTGTTAGCTGTTATACATGCCTTATAGATCTTCCCTTTTTTCTTACTTCTCTGTGTCTCCAAAGTAGCTGTGACTCTAAATATTCAAACACAAACAACTCACCTCCTTCACCTTCCCAGGACCCATAACATGATCAGTTACCAAGCAAACATTTACATATACATAAATTCAACAACTTTTTATTGAGTGTCTACTATGTGCCAAGTACCAGGAATATCATGCTGTCCCATGAACACACTCAGTGTAAAGCTAGGCAGACAATTACTGATAGATGTGCTATGTGCAGAGGTAGAAGGAAGCACAGGGTACAAAGGGAACACAAAATGGCCATGAGGAAAAGGTTCCCCGAGTAGCTCAGAGTAGCTTAAAGAGCTCAGGCCAAAAGGGAGGAGTATGGTGCTTTTGGTGACTGCAAGCCAGTGCACCTGGAGCTTACAGCACAGTGCTGAGAAATGTTATTGGAGAGGTCAGCATGGGCTGGATCATGAATGGCCTTGAGGCTACCTTCAAGATCACAGAAATTTCCTAAAACATTTTTAAGTAGAGGAATGAAGTTATTTTCATTTCCAAAGCTATTATTCTGTCTCCTATTTGCAAGGCATTGTGTTGGGTGCTGGGGCACACATAAACATATGTAACACCTGGTTTCTTTTTTTCAGGAGTTTATAATTTAGTTGGGAGAGGGATGCACCCTTGGGGATTTAGACCTCTA
>NW_012136081.1:1777178-1855727 GCF_000956105.1 Propithecus coquereli
TCATGCCTTTGCCTCCCAGAACCCACCTTGCCAGGCCACAGCCCCTTGCTATAGAATTCTTCACCAGCAAAACAGCTCAAGGAACTCCAGCATGGCTGCATATTCAGGCCCATATGTTCTGACTGGGTGAGGAGAGTGGACAGTTAGCAGAGATTTCCAAAGAAAATATATGAACTATGGTTCTCACTGTCAGTATTTACTGGGAAATGTTGTGGGCCTGGAACCAGCTTGTAGAATGTCCTCTTCAAAGTACAAAGGAATTTCTATAAAGCAGTAGCACATGGAGAAATAATAAGATTGCACTGTATTATGCTGACTGCTAATGCCATAGTCATGTTTCTGCTGCGCCTGGCTCTAGCCATGCTAATCGTATTTGCTCTTTAATGGCACTGTGCCCTCGTCCATCATGTCTCTGTCTGGAATGCCCTGCTCTCATTGACCATCTCCTCACCCCCATTATGACAAAATCCTACTCATCCATCAAGGCCCCATTCAAATGTCACTTCCCTATGAAGCCTTCCTTGACTAACTACTATCCACTCCATTCATATCCTCAGTAACCACAGCACTGTATATGGACTCATGGGGTAGTCTTATCACATTGTGTATAATATTTAATTTGTATGTCAATTTTACCTCATGGATTATACATTTCTCCAAGATAAATTTAAGGTCCTCCTGGTTTCTGGAACCTCAATATTCTGTCCTTGGCAATAGTAGGCACTCAGTAACATGGTAAGTTAAACCCAGCTTGGTTTGTTCTTGGCTCTTAAATCTCATGATTTTAGAGGGATAGTGATTAGGAAGGAGAAATGGAAAAAGGACAGTCCTAAAGACAGAAATATAGAACCTGTCTGGACAGTCAGAAGCCAGGCCCCAGTGCTGATATAAAATCAGTTCACCAGCAAATAGCATTCAGATCGCCAAGCTGTGTAGGAATAAAGTTTAAGACTCTCCTTGGTCCTCTTTTAATCAGAACAAGGAAAGAAAAATCCAGCAAGAATGGCAGGATACCCTGGATTCTGATATCACTGATGTCCAAGAAGAGGGTAGGTTCTGGGAAATTTGTATTTATTCTCCTTTAATAATCACCCTGTCCTGTGTAATTCTCTGGTGAGCAGAACAGCAGAGAGCTCTGAGTCTGGACACACTCAGGGTAATGTGCCTTGCTCCCGTGGAGGTGCTTGTTGGCCATCTTCTGGTCCAGGGGTCTGTCCTACAGTAATAGAAGCCTCCCAGCTGCCAAAAAGAGTGAAAGGAGGCAATGCATGCCTGTCCTCCGCTTCTTATGGTGAAGTTGATGCTCCCATGATTGCAACACATTTCCAACTGGGGTGATAAGTTTTATAGAAAAGTTTGGAGGGATGTGCTTCCCTTTTTTGTGCTGTTGAAGAACAATCTCTGGGAAGCTGTCTCTCCTCTTTTCTTGGGGCATTAGTATTAACATTGAAGGTGCAGATGGATGTTCTGCAGGGCTGGGAATGCAAGTCAAGGTATTACTCTTCTACCTTGCTGATCTTTTACCCAACATGAGGATTCAATGGGAACTGTAGTTATCACAGAAGCAGGGGTTATGTAAGCAAACGAGTTCTTCAAGTTGTCATTCCATGTGAAGTCGTATCTATCAGCCATGGTGGGTAGCTGGGACTTGAGCTGTGTAAATAACTCAGGAGCCTGAGTGAGTACTCCAAGATCAGAATAGCATCTTACTTAGCTGAGAGGAAATTGGGAAGGTCAAAACAAACAATTCACCTGGCTTTAAAGTAATCTTGGTATAAGGCTGCCCTTATTTCATGCTGAGTGTCCTGCCTTCTCCTACTCACACAAAAGCAGCCTATGGACTAACACTTTTTCCTGCCTGAGTGTTTTCCTTACAGATTCTAAGTTGGGGGACAGCCTGGCAGGGCCAATTGTCCCACCATTGCAGCAGAGCAGTCCACCTCCACCTAAAGAACTAGGAACCAGTGGTTTCTTTGGGTTTCTAAGGTAAGACAAACTTCTCTCCTGCCATCAAACTGAGATCCAGCTCCAGAGTGGCATTCTAGTTCCAGAGTTCGCCTCATCGAATCTCTCATGGTAATTAGAATAGAGAAGAAAGCAGATTACTTGCAGAGATTTCTCACTGATGTCCAGGATAGATGATGGAAATGAGATTGAGAACAAAAGCCCTAATTGTGAATTTAGACTGTGTCATATTCATTTTTATACAGCTCATCCCCACCCTGGCATGCCCAGCAAGGGCCTGGTTCTGTAAACATTGCTTAAACAGAGACTATTCTTATTTTACTTGGGTCATTCAGATGATTTGATTACTAAAATATTTCCATTCTCCCCTCTGAATCTAGCTTTGTGTCTTCAGAAGATAGCAAGTCCCTCTATCTGTCTAGAGCTCAGCCATCCTATTGCAATCCTTTTTATTTCTTCCTCCTGAGTATAATCTAATTTGGGTACCTTTTCAAATGCTGTTCCAGACTTGAATTTCCATTCAGTGGTTCCCCAGAGCAAAAATGCCCTAGCTAATGAAGCACTAATGGGAATCGGGAAGAAGGGAAGGAGACCTTGTAGAATCTCAGACTACTCTGCTCTCATTCCTGCAGCTCTCTCTTCCCGTTTCGATATTTCTTCAGGAAGAGCAGCCAATAGTGAGCCTTCCAAATGCAGCCGCGGAAAGAGGATCATCTCTTGCAGTGATTCCTCCCGAGCCATTCTTCCCCCAACTCCATCCTTTTCTTATGACACTTCAGCCATGGGGAATGAGGGCACCAAACTGAGTCCTCTTGTGAGTTTGTCCTGTTCTCTGCCCCTTTATAATTGAATTTGTTTCCTATTTAAAATATTAAGAAAAGAATGAAACTTTCTAAAATGCTCTGGCCCTGAGGGCCAGTTTAGGTCTTTTGTCTCTAGCACTTAGGATTCTAATAACAATAAATTATTTATGAAGAGTTATTGATTGAATTTAGTGAAGTAGAGAGAGTAAGAGAGAAAACTCGTCCCTCAAGACACAGAGAAACAATGCATGAAACTTCCTCTACGTCTGCCTGGTTGCCGTTTACTGGATCACTTTGGGTGGGTGAGTCTGTACCTGACCTCAACCCTTAAACATCACTGCCAGGGGTTAGGGAATGGGGTTTTGCAAGACTCACTGTCCTGAGTCCTGCTGACCCAAAAGAAATCTATTCCTCAATTCACCCACATTGGCCCCAAAGGGTAGCCTCTCCATAGGTAAAATGCTTCCCACCTACCTATCCCTCTGGTCTGGCTCTTTGACAGTAACGCAGCTTAGTTTATTAGATTAATTGGAAGTCAGTCCTTAGGGCCCCTGGAGAAGGCCTGGGCGTCTGAGCTCTGTCTTCAGCTGAAGAGCTGATCTGAGCTGACAGACAGTTTAGACTTGTGTAGCTTCAGAGGACCAAAATAATCAATAGGAATTTAAGGAAACTCATTTTAGCTCAGGACATAGGAATCACTTTTTAACTGTTAGAGATGTCCAATGTTAGAATGGGCTATGTCCTGAGGTAATCAGCCCTTATCACCCAAAGGCGTTAAACAGAGCTGATTATCTGTCACATGCCAGAGTGTTTCCCTAAAGAGTAGGAAATTGGGGGCTGGACTGCTGAGGTCCCGCTGAGTCCCCTTAATTCACTGCCTTAGCCTTTGTTGGGGAGAGGAAAAGAGGTGGACTCCAGTGCCCCAGCAAATGAGGACCCAGGGCCTGAGGGGAGCAAGGACTGGAGGGAAACTGTGGGGTGTGGGGATTTGAGACTTAGCAACATTGGTAACACCAATTCCTCTCAAACTGTGTTTACAGCCTTCGCTCTACTATCCCAAACATGGCCTACTTTACAAAGCTGCTGAAAGGCACAACTCCAAAATCTGGAGATCTGAGTGCTCATCCTGGCTCTGACTAGCTTACATTGAAACTTTGGGAAAGCCGCTTTCCTCTCACGTTCTTATTTTCTCATCTGGAGATGGAGAGGGTAGGATTTGTCCTATAAAGTGCCTTCTAGCTCTAGAAGTCTGTGTGACAGGTCAGTGAGGCAGTGACCCTGGGGGGAGCTGTCCAGAATCACCTCAGCTTCCTTCAGATCTCCACTCTGCCCCAACCTCTCTGGCTACTGCTGGCCAGGGGTCTTTTTCCAACTTGTCACATTCTTGCCCCAAGTATAATTTAGTACCATGGATGGATGGTAGGAGATTTGGGTTCTATTTTTTTGTTTTGTTTTGTTTTGTTTTGAGGCAGAGTCTCACTCTGTCACCTGGCCTGGAGTATAGTTGGTGTCATTGTAGCTCACTGCAACCTCAAACTCCTGGGTTCAAACAGTCCTCCTGCCAGCCTCCTGAGTAGCTGGGACTATAGGCACAGATCACAACACCTGGCTAATTTTTCTGTTTTTTGTAGAGAGCGGGTCTCACTCTTGATCAGGCTGGTCTTGAACTCCTGGCCTCAAGCAATCCTTCTGCCTTGGCCTCCCAAAGTGCTAGGATTATAGGTGTGAGCCACCAACTACACCTGGCCAGAGATTTGGGTTCTAAACCAGTTCTGACATTAACTAGCTGTGTGACTTTTAGTAACTTTCCTTCTCTAAGTCTTAGTTGCTTGACCTGTAAAACCAGAGCTGGACTAAACCATCAGATTTCCTGGGGTGGACAGCTTCAGGCTTGCAGGAAGGAGTCAGGTCGCTGTTATTCCAGAGACTAGCAGGACCGTCCAGCTCAGAGCCCCACTCTATAGCTGACCCCCAGAATGAGACGTCAACCACTAGACACTGTGGAAGTAAAGTTCTGAAACAAACTTAGTAACCCCCCAACCTCCCTGGCTCTGCCACCAAGCACACCTCAGGAGACCCCCAACCCCAGTGTAATTTCCCTTGTCCATAAGACACTTCTTCCTCAGTCCTTTTCCTCTGCAGTCAGTAAAAAACACAGGCAGGGCTGAATTTAGTGGTTTTAAGGTTGGGTTGGCGAGGCCCTGAATAGGGAAGCATCCTGCCCAAGGTCACACAGCAAAGAATAGAACCCAAGTGGCCACAATTTAGCCAGCAGTCTCAACCCCCGTACACACACACTGCATACTCCACCCACTCCTGGGCTTTTCTTCACATCTCGCTTCCCCAGCCCTGGACTGAGGGCAGCTTTATGGACAGAGAGAAGCCAAAAGCGGCAGAAGCTACTCTCTGAGGACCACGCCTCAAAGAACAGGATCTCCCAGGTGGGATTGTGCTGAGGCTTCAGACTGGGAGGCCGGCCTGAAAGCAGATCTCCAAGAGGGCGTGGCTCCAAAACTGCTGGCAAATATAAAAGTCTGGAGAGCCGGCACCAGTCTGCAGACCAGCAGGAGGCACAGGGAGACTGCAAGCCACTCTGCTCCTGGGCCTTGGAAGTGGTGAGCTCCCCGAGGCAGGAGGAGCTCTGGGGAGGGCCTGGGGATATGGACGAGGGCCCTGCAGGCCAAGACGGGGCAGATGGAGGGAGGAAGATGTTCGTGTGCCAGATGGTGAGGGGAATTCCAGGGGAGAATCACCGCACAGAGGGCTGACACACAGGTCCCACCTGGAGACAGCTGCTCACACACACATCCATCTAGAGTGACACAGGCAGACACACACACATACACACTCAGATACACCTCACCTGTCAGAAAGACTAAGCCCTGGCTCACTCACCTGGAGGCATGCAGTATTTAAAGAATTCCCCTTCCCACCTGCACACCCACAGAATCTACCCACTGTGTTGCAGATGCCTATGGCGTCCCCCCAAACCCTGCTCTTCTGCCTGCTAGTCCTGGCAATCCCTGAAAGCTGGGGTCAGGAGACAGCCATCCCAGGCTGCCACATGCACCGTGAGTAACTCTGGGACCAGAGAGCTAGGAGGAGTGGAAGTTCTGGGTGGGAGCAAAGAGCTGATAGATCAGACCGTGGGGCAGGCAGCTTCTACATAGACCCGCATGGAGGCACCAACAACAGGATCTGGGGCAAGCCTTTGCAGAGGCACCGTCTGCCACTCGCCCATCTCCTTCTAGCCTTCAACGTGACAGTGCGAAGTGACCGCCAAGGCACCTGCCAGGGCTCCCATGTGGCACAGGCCTGCGTGGGC
Organism: Propithecus coquereli; assembly: GCF_000956105.1. Lineage (NCBI taxonomy): Eukaryota > Metazoa > Chordata > Mammalia > Primates > Indriidae > Propithecus > Propithecus coquereli. The sequence goes on from NW_012136081.1 coordinate 1,783,272, forward strand.
CACTGTGAGTCCAGTGCCTTCCCTTCCCGGTACTCTGTGCTGGTGGCCAGTGGCTATCGACACAACATCACCTCCGTCTCTCAGTGCTGCACCATCAGCAGCCTGAAGAAGGTGAGGAGGGCCCAAGTCTGGTGGGGGAAAACAAAGGAGAGGGGGATCCAAGACGGCCCTGAGACAGGGCCCTGGAACAGAGTCCCCTCTCCTACAGGTGAAGGTGCAGCTGCAGTGTGTGGGGAACCGGAGGGAGGAGCTCGAGATCTTCACGGCCAGGGCCTGCCAGTGTGACATGTGTCGCCTCTCACGCTACTAGCCCACCCTCTTCCCTCCTTCCTCCCCTGGGTCACAGGGCTTGATGTTCTGGTGGGAAAAACCTGGGTCTGGGACTTAAAAACTGGGAGTTCCAACTCTGCTAGTTACTTGCTATGGGATTTTTTTAAATGAAGGGGTTTCTCCAACTCTGACCCTTTTAAGATTTTGCAATTGTCACCTTCTGGGAAGGGGGAAGATTCTGCCTTTGCTCTGCCTCTTCCTGGCCCTTCTAACCAGTCTTTTATCATTTCACTTTCCTCTTTGCCCCTACCCCTAAATAAAGCAAGCAGTTCTTGAGTTTCTTTCTTTATTAAGTCTACCCCCCAGCCAGGGGAAAGGGGATAGACCATTATTACTGTGACTCTTACCCCAGGACACTGTGAATCTTTTCTTGCCTGTGCCCTCACCCCTCCCCGTGCCCAATAAATAAAAAGGGGACAAGGAAGTACAGGGCGAGGGAGGGGAGGGAAGGAAGATGCCCCAGGCCCAGGACAGTATCTGTGTTGAGGGTGAGCTGGGCGAGAATAAATAGACCATGGACCCCATGGTGGGATGAGGAAGGACCTCGAGCTGGCCCGAGGCAAGGGCAGGTGAGGCGCTGAGTGTCCTTGCCCTAGGCTGGGAGCAGGGGGTAGGAGCCTGCCTGCAGCCTGGAGCCCAGCTTTGCAGGGCAGGGGAAGATCCCTGACGGCAGCTTCCTGGTCAAGCTTGCCCTGGTCAAGTCCTGCCATACAGGCCTGAGAGTTCTGTTACTAAGACCACCATCTCCTCTCCTCGTCTCCCCCCAGTGAAAGCTAGGCTGGGCAGGGAGTCCTCAGAAGCCACTCTGGCCAGGCCAGGCCAGGGGGAGGTGTGTGTCTCTCTGGGCCCCTGGGCAGGAGAAGGGATGGAGGGACTGGCGGCTCTGGGTTTAGCTTCTCCCCTTCTGAGGGGCTCTCTAGCTCTGACCCCCACTGGTTGCCACCTGGGGTGTAAGCCGCTGGAGGGGGGCCTCCCTGGTCCCCTGGGCTCCCTGTAGCCGGCGTAGCTGCAGCTCCTCCAGGCCTTGCCACAGCTCCTGACGCTCCCGGGCCTTCTGCTGCTCCCTGGGGACAGAGGGTGAGGCAGCTCCCCTGCCCGGGCCCCTCCACAGTCCAACCTCCCTCACCACTGCCCACCTGCAAAGGCGGGGCACAGAACCATTTTCTGTTCTGGGACTCCATAGGAACCATCTGCTTAGGGAAGAGAGCTGAGGACAGACTTATCCCAGCCTGCAGTCATGGAGATGAACAAGCCTAGCTCTGAGTGGCCCCTGGCTGAAGGGTAGGAAGCTACAGGGAGCCAGAACAGGTCGATGCCTGGAAGAACTACTTGGAAGAACGACTAGAGGATGAAGTGGGCAGCCAGGCACAGGACGGCCCAGCACTTGGCAGGAACGGGGGAGAGACTTTCACATCTGATCAGACAGGGTTTGGCGGGGGTCCTTTAGGGTTCCCTCCAGCCATGAGGGTCTGATTCCTTCCTGCTCGTCTCCCTCTCCCCCACACCTAACCCCCCACCACACTCACTGCTGCTTTTCCAGCTTGTAGGAGGCTGTGAGTTCATCAAACAGCTTTCCATTCATCTCCATGAAAGTCTTGAGCACATTGTAGATCAGAGATACGATGGTTCTTGGCAGAGTCAGGGGAGAGGGTTGGGGAGATGAGAACAACTTCAGTTTGGCCCCACCCTTCTTGCCGGCATTCTGCCTATCCCTGCTCCTCAAACACAGCACATAGCCCAGAACGCCACAGCACTGCCCACCTCTCTGTCCTTTCACCGCCCCCCCGGCCATCTTCTGATGCTTTCTCTGATCCTCTCCAGCTAGGAGTAGCCCCGGGGTCCAGATTGACTGACCCAGGTCCCAGTTTCTGTGGGTTAGGTCAAGGCTTGGGGACTCACTGGTTCCAGTGCTCCTTGGAGACTTGGTAGAGGGTCCCAAACACAGCAGGCAGCACAGTGTGGCAGTTGTCCTCAATGAGGCTCAGGATATACTCATTGTTCCAGAAATACAGAGCCCGCTCTGCAACCTGGGGCAGAGGAAATGGCACAGTGAGCCTGGCAGTGGCTTCCTGTGTGTATGCAAGGTCTGGTATCCATCCCTACCCAAAACCTAGGCCCCCTGACCTCCATACACCCCACCCTCAGGGCTTATCTGACCCACTGGAGGAAGCAATGTGGCGAAGAGAAAAGAGGACTGGATTTGAAGTGCAGTGCTCAGGGGCAAATCGTAGCTCCACTGCAGACTCTGCTCTGTCTGAGTGATCGTGGACAAAGGCATTTCACCTTTCAGCCTCAGTTTTTTCTCATCTGTAAAATGGGGCTAATAATACCTACCTCCATAGGACTGTTGTAAGAATCAAATGAGACACTGGACTTTAAGGTGTTTAGTAAACTGAAGTACCAGGGTCACCGTGAGGAAGAATTGACTTCCAGGAGGTCATGGCTCATAAGAATGGAGAAAGTCTGTGCACGCATGCAGGAGAACATGAGTTACAGTAGCTGGGAAGATGTGGGGAAGCCTGGCTGGTTCCGAAAGTGGATCTACTGAAATCTAAGGCCACTAAGAAAAGGGGGCAATGGTCACAATCCTCCACCCTACTCTGAAGCACACTTCAGTTTACCAAACATGTCTACATGCACAATCTCTTCAGTCCTCATCACCCCTCTGTGCAGAGATTGTTGTTGGCCCATTTTACAGATGAGGAACCTTAATCAGAACCGGAGTGGTAAAGTGATTTGCCCAAGGCCCCTCAACAGAAGGCAGATCTGAGGCTTGACCCTAGGCCTCCTGGTCCTAAGTCCAACATCTCCCCATTATCAGACCCAGGACTGGAGGAGAAACTGAGGACGGAGGGAGCTGGGCTAGGTCGACTGGCCAACCCTCCCAGGCCATACCCCTGCTCCCACCCCACACGTCCCACCTCACACCTGGAAATGGGGGCTGGAAACACAGCGAGCCACCTGCTTGAAGAGAGGCTCCTGGATCTTCACGAACTGGGAGGGCTCGATGACATCAAGAATCTCTTCCATCTCCCCCAGAAACATCACCTGGGTGGGGTGGGGGAGGGAACAGGGACAGAGGGACAGCAGCTCACATCTCTCTCCAACACACACACGCCTGACTGCCTCTGGAAGCCGAGCCCTCCCAACCTCCTTCTGGTGGGCATCAAAGCCCTTCATACCTCCTTCTGGGTGCAGGTTTTTGGCCAGTATTTGAGCAGCCCCCGGATCACCTGTGGGGGTTGAGGCAGAAAGGAGTCAGACCTGCAGAGGTGAGGGGCCCACCTCCCGCCAGAAGTACTCACATGCTCTGTCAAGGTGGCATCCTTCTCCAGGAACTGCACCACACAGTATGCCAACTGCGAGGGGTGAGGGGTGGAGAGAAGGAAGACAGGGGTCAGGAGGCGACCAGGTGCCAAGGACTGGCTTCCGAGGACAGGATGCCACACTGCTCACTTACTGCCTCACTCCCTTACTCACCAAGCATTTACTGCCTGCCTAGGATGTACCAGGCCGCAGGATCGGTGTGCTGGGAATACAATGATCTCACGGAGGAAATATTCAGCAAACTAATCCTTATAAATTTTACAGAAGGTTCCATAATAGAATTCTTTTTTTTGGAGACAGAGTCTCACTGTGTTGCCTGGGCTAGAGGGCCGTGGCGTCAGCCTAGCTCCCAGCAACCTCAAACTCCTGGGCTCAAGCGATCTTACTGCCTCAGCCTCCCGAGTAGCTGGGACTACAGGCATGCGCCACCATGCCCGGCTAATTTTTTCTATATATTTTTAGTTGTCCAATTAATTTCTTTCTAATTTTAGTAGAGATGGGGTCTCACTCTTGCTCAGGCTGGTTTCGAACTCCTGAGCTCAAACAATCCGCCCGCCTCGGCCTCCCAGAGAGCTAGGATTACAGGCGTGAGCCACCGCGCCCGGCCCATAATAGAATTCTGTATCAAAATCTTTGGGAATATAGAAGGAAGAGAGTTTAACTCTGCCTAGGGCGGGTAGAAAGGGAAGGGGCTGGGGAAGCTTCACAGAGCCGATGTCTGAGGTCAGCCTTAAAGGGCCAGAATTCTCTGAGGTAGGTGGAAAAGAATTATAAAGTGGGATAGGATCCCATGACCTCCAGGCCCCACGGGCTGCTCTGACGCTGTCAGAAGGTCCTGCTGCATCAGGGCCAGGGCTGGGCCTCACCTGGGCATGAAAGACAGACAGCGACTTGACAGAGTGCAGGGGAATCAGGACGCGAACCAGGAACTGTTTGTGCTCCGTCTTCAGGGGCAGCGCAAAGCCATTGATGATGCTGAGGATTGGCAGAAGAGAGGGGAAGGGCTCAGATGACCCAGCCCCAATCCCTCCTTCCAAAATCCTAAGCTGCCGCGGAGGGCCAGGGATAATCACCTTCCTAAGATTTCCAGCAGCTCAGCCACGCCATTGAAGTGCTCGAGTTCATAGATGAATCTACAAGAGGAAGAGAAGAGCAGGAATGCTGAGAGTAATCGGAGTAGGCCCAGCCCCACTTAGGCATCCTGCCTGCTTGACCCACTCTCACCCACACTACTTATCCAACCCTCTCCCAACCCAGAGCCTGCGGTCCCTTCCCAATGTCCCAAACCAGGCCCCGCTGAGATCTGTACCCACCTCTGAAACACCCTTCTCAGCCCGGCCACCTCTGCCACTGAATCCCCAGCTCAACCCTCTCTGCTGTGAAGTGTTCCAGCCCATCTCTTCCTCCCGCAGACCCTAATCCTCATTAGCTGATCCCTGTCCAGCCTGTAGGCACCTAGCCTACGTCCTTCACTCTCCGTGCCAGTCGACCAAAAGAACGACAAACACTTAGAGCATCTACTCTATGCCGCATCATTCTCAAAATTATCCCAGGAGGTAGGCCTTACTAAATCCATTATACAGATGAAGAAATCAAGACTCAGCAGTTAATAAGCAGGGAATCTAATGGACCACAAGCTCCTGGAGGACTGAGATTGCGTCTTGCCTATCCTGCAGCTGCTGACAATAAAAGCTAATGTTTCAGAGTCCCGACCTCAGTCCAGGAGCTATACTGAGTGCTTTGGAAGCAACACCTCATTTCACCTTGACAATGGTTAGTACTGGTAGCATACCCCTTTTAAAGATGAGGAAACTAGGATATAGCTTAAGTAATTTGCCCGAGTCCACCCAAATACTGGAACCAAACTCAAATGCAGGCCATGTAACTCCAGAGCCATGGTCTCAACCACAAGGCCATGTGATCCCCAGAGGCCCACTGCGTGCTGGTGCTCAATATACGTTTGCAGAAAGAGTCTCTCTTTGGCCCAGTGCAATAAAGGTCAGAAAATTTAGGCCCTATCTTAGGCCCCCTGCACTGACCTAGTCCCTACTTCATTTCCCTCGGTCTCTACTTTCTCATGTGTAAAATGGAAATAAATACCCGCTCTCTGCTGAGCGGGTAGCTTCACAGAGCCGATGTCTGAGGTCAGCCTTAAAGGCAGAACCTTTGTATAATCAATACTACGTAATATGTTACCAAGAAAGAACTTCATGAACCAGAGTTCCATAAAGTCCCTACAGCCTGGGAGCCTTTGCCTCCATCTTCTCCCCAACAGCTCTCTCTCTCTCCCCTGGTCCCTGCCAGGCAGGCAGCAGCCACTCACCGGAGGAAGATGTGGTTGCACTGTTTGCGGATGTAGGCCCGGAGACCCAGGAACTTGCCGTAGACCCGGTGCAGGATGGTCTTGAGGTACTCACGCTCCCTGGGGTCCTCACTATCAAACAGTTCCAGGAGCTGTAGAACCCAGGGTTGGGATCAGGTGACAGGTCAACCCCACGTTGTTGCCATCCTATCCCAGGCCCCTCAGACAACCTGCCCCTGCCTTATGTTACCACCCAGCCTGGGCTCCCCACTTCACCATCAGAACAAACTTTTGATCCACATATCTCTTGGCCACGGACGGCTGGAAGTCTGGGCTCTCCAGGAAACGCAGGAAAAACTCATATACCAGCTGGTGGAGGGGGACAGACAAAAAGGTGAGTTCAGCAACAGCCTCACCCCCTTACCCCACCCTATAGCCCTCATCCAACAGTCTAGGGGTTAAGGAGATCCTCTCCCTTCTCCTCAGATCTCTTCCAAAACTTGGACCCCTGCCATCTCCAACCCTTCAGACCTGCAGATGTGGCCACGAAGGTTCAAGGTTGGGCTCATCCTCTTCAGGGTCAAATTCAGGGTTCTCACTGGGTGGCAGGGTCCGGAAGATATTCACTGAGATCTGAGGGGCAGAAGCCAGGGTGTTCCCTCATTCAAAGTCCTAATGGCTCGACCTCAGCACCCACCCCAGCAAGCAATTCATTCCTTGGGCAATCATCACCTGAACACCTAGTTTGCGCAAGCCCTGGGCAAGAGGCTGGGGACCCAAGGATGGACAAGACACATCCCTGCCTTCTAGGCAGGTACAATCCAGTGAGGAAGACAAAAGTCAAAAGCAGTAAGATCTACAGGCATTTTGCGCAGAAAAGGGGAGATTTCTAGCTTGGGCACTGAGAGTGGCTTCCTGGGAGAGGCAGCATCTGAGCCAGGCCATGGAAGGTAAGGGGGGGGGAAGGGCACCCCAAGCCTTGGGCAAGCATAAGCAAAGGTGTGGAGGTGGGACAGGCCAGGAGGCCCTGAGTGGGTGCAACACAGCAGGGTAAGGGGTGGGGGGTGAGGGGTTAGAGCTGAGATGTGGACCATGAGGCTACACCAGAAAGTGAAGAGTGTAGTGTTATTCTCTGCACAGTGGTCCTGTGGGTATGTCAGTAGGGTTCATACGCCCCCTAAACTGTCCGTCAGAGGCTGGGTGCCAGGTGCTTACCATGCGGATGATGTCTGGGTAGACAGGCTCAATGAGGACACCCCGAGTGCTCCCTACACACTCCACCAGCTCATTGAGTGCTGCCCGCTTCACCTCCTTCCCCTTTAGGTCGGCCACACAGTCCAAGAAGTCAAACATTACCCCACACTGGGCCAGCTTCCGGCTCAGCAGCTCATGCAGCTCAGAGGCCGGCACATCTGAGGAGGGAAGGAGGGGGCTGAGCCGGGGCCCCAGCTGCCACAGTGCTGGGCAGGGGTGGACCCTCCTAATCCCTAAGGCTGGTTCTCAAGGCCACCTCTGCTGCCCCCAGACCCCATGCTCTGTGCCATCTCCCCCACCTTGCAGGAGCAAACAACACCTGTCCCATCCTCCATTTCTAGGGGTTAAGGGAGCTTCTACTCTTCCTCCTAACTCAGGCTCAGAGAATTACGATGGCCTGATTTTAAAGCAAGATCACAAGCCCTGGACATGTGGGCTTTCCACAGGTGCCCCAAACAGCCACTACCTCCTTCTCATAGGTGGCACCCTGCTCTAAGTGCCACAAGTGGGAAGGGGCTCAGGGCCAAGGATCTCTAGGGTGACTTCTGGCTCAGCCAGTCCAGCCCTACAGGCCAGGGGTGGGGATGGAGGCCACATGGCGATCACAGGGAGCCATGCCAAGCACCTGCTCCAGGTCCCCAGCAGCTGGCTGGGCTGACAGTGGCCTCCTGGAACCCAGGCTGCAGGCCCCACCCTTAGCCCTGGTCTGCCCCCCAGGGTGGTGCCACCTTCAGATGCCCCACCTCCAGGGATGACAGGCCAGTCAGGCCATGCGTCAGCATAGAGGGCTAGGGGTCAGCTGCTTCTCACAGCCGGGCTTGCTGGTCCCCTCTGGGGCTCAGGTACCCCAGCAGCCAGCAGCTAGCTCACCTTTGAGCAGGGGCAGCGCTGTGAGCTCTTGCTGATTGCTCTGATAGCGGAACTGAGAAGAGCTGTGCGAGCGCCGGGGCCGGGCCCTGCGGAGGGAACGGCGGGAGAAGCCGTCCACCTTGTCGGGTGGGGGCACAGGCGACAGCCCTGGGGAGGAGGGGCTTGTGGGGGTGCTTGCAGGGGGCAACTTTGTCTCCATGGCGGACAGGCAGCAGGTCAAGCTTTCAGAGCCCTTGGGGTTCTCTCTGGGCCTGGAGGATGCTGGGTGAGGCTGGGCAGACTAACTTGGGTCCATCCTGTCGGAGTGGGGGGGGGCACAACCACAGTCCTGGGCCCCCCCCCAGGCCTTTGGCAACTGCCCAGTCCTGGGGGGCAGGCAGGGTAGAAAGGAGGATGGCTCAGGTCCTTCCTGGGGGTCCTGAAGAGTCCAGTTAGTGTTCCCACCCTGGCTTTTTTGAAAATGAAGTCCGGGCAGAAAGGTCAGCAAGAAAGAGACAGAGAGAGCCAGTCAGTTCTTTCAGGACAGACAGCCTATGGGGCTGCAGCTGAGAGCCTATGTCTTCTTTTCCCTCCTATTCTTGCCCAGACCCTAAAACAGGAGTGCAGCCCCCTCCCATCGTGGACATCTTTCTCCCAGACTGAAAGGCCCCAGGCTCGAAAATAACCGCTCCGAGAATAGGGCCTATCCCCCAAGCCAGTCCCTACTCAGAATGGGAACCCCTTTCTCATCCCTAGCCCTTTACAGAATGAAACCCTGCTCCACTAACACCTGCCACTGTGGGCGCCCCCAAGATCGAGGCCGTATCCCCATGCTAGCCCCCTCCTAGAACCCGGCACCCTCCCCCACCTGAGCTCCTCCTTCATGGCCCCCCAAACCTCATGGGGGGGGAACACACTCACTTCTCAGAAACCCAGACTTTGGTCGCCGACCCCTGGAGGCTGCCCGTGGGGAGGGGGGCGGTGGTTCAGGGCTTCTTTGCGGCGGTTCCGCTCCGGGCGCTGGGACTGGGCGGCGGCGCTCCTGGGTTCTCTCCCGGGCTCCGGGGGGGCTGCAGCATGCCCCCAGCTCAGCCCCGGGTCGGGGCCGGGCAAATGGCGGGCTCCACGCTGGCCTGGGCAGCACGCGGACCTCGGCTGAAGTCCTGGGACTCCGACCCAGCGCGGTGCAGCGCAGTGGGAGCCACGGCTCGGTGCGCACCGGCACCCGCCGCCCAGCTGCTCAGGATGACATCAAGTCACCTCCCCCCGCCCGGCCCGCACCTCCCCGCGGGCTGGGGGGCGGGGCCTGCGACAGGGAGGCCCCGGGGGCTGCTGGGAGATGTAGTCCCCACACCCTTTAAGGGGAGCTACCAAAGCGAAGGGGTAAACCCTAAAGGAGGACTCCGGGCAAAGGCTGCAGCTTTTGAAGCCAGAGAGCAGAGTTGGATGGGCTGTAGCTGGGGACTGGACTCCTGGCTCTGGAAGGGAGACTGTATAGGGAAAGAGGAGGACTCAGGAGTTTGCATCTGGAAACTGGTGGGGGGAAGGGCAAAAAGAAAAAGAAACTGGTGGTGATGCCAGAACACTGGCAGGAAAGAGGCCCAGCATGCTATGCCAGGCACACGGATTTGGCCTGGGTCATCTATGCCCCAGGCCATCCCCATGGGAACCCCACTGTCACCCTAAGATGGCCAGACACTTCAGAAATCCCTTGGACACCGGCACTGGACTAGTTAATTGTCCGCAATGAGTCAGTGCCTGCTGGGAGGGGTGTGGTTCACCAGAGGCTGCTGGGAAATGCAGTCCATCCTCAGGCCTGCAGTCCCCCTCCTGTCCCTTGCTGTCTATGGTGACATCATGGTCTCGAGTTTAAAGGGCCAGCCTTGGAGTGGCAAAGCATGAGAGCAGGAGGTTTTCTCTGGGGGCTGCCACCCCACCCCAGGCAATCTGGCTTCCTCATGGATCTCCCAGATTCTCTGGGCCCTAAGATGTGTGGAGAGGGTGGGGTAGAGGGAGGAGTATCTCCTTCAAAATCCTGCTGCTGGGTATCCAGGGCACAGGTGGGATTCCAGGAGTTTGGCATTCTGGCCACAAGTCCCCAGCCTACAGTCCTGGGTCCCCTTCCTAGGACCCTGGACCCCAACACCCTTTATTTCCCTGAACTCCATCCCCCTGCACTGCTGTGAAATCTTCACCCTGGAATTTTGCCTGGATGAACAACTGGTCTATGCCGAGCAGCAGGAAAGGGAGATGAGACTGGACAGTTAGGTCGAGGAGAGGGTTAGGCCCTTTTCAGAATCAGCTGCACCCTGCTTTGGGCCTTGGTGACCATTCAGTGCTCCAGAAGAACCACCTAGCCATCCTCCCTGCTGCAGAGGGAGCCTGGGTGCCCAAGAGGTGCCCACATGCTGGAGCAACAGAAAGCAGAGGTCTGTACTGAGGGCTGCAGTTTAACCAGGCTGGGATCCACAACTATATCACTGGAGACCCAGCTAGCATTCCACTGCTCAGGAATCTTCAGCAGTCCTTGCCCCCCTGGCCCTTTGTGTCCTCCTGTGTCAGTTGGGAATCCATAATCTCCTTCCTTGCCCACCTCCCAGGTCAGGAAGTGAAGCGTCTTCCACATCCCTGAACAAGCTGGGGGAGGACCGGCCCACAGAGCCTTCTATAGCTAGGCAAGGATCTCAAGGTCCAGAGAGGAGAAGGTGACACAACTTGTCATCCAAAGCTGGGACCAGGGCCTAGGCCTCCACCTCCCAGCTGGCTCCAGCCCCCCACCACAGGCCCCCCTGGGGGCCAGTGCTCTGGTCTCAAGGCCAGACTGACCATGGATGCCTGGTGCTTTGTGCAAAGGAGATGGTCCATTGGAGGATTGGGGGGCTGAAGAGTGGAGGAGAGGCATAAGACTTCTGGAAGAAGTAGCATTTGAACTGGGTCTCAAAATAGGCATAATGTCACCTGGGGGATGCAGGGTTGAAAATTCTTTTCTTAACGTCTTTATTGAGATATTGTTCCCATACCATAAAATTCACCCATTTTGGAGTCCTTGTTTATGGATATAATATTTTAGTTTTGCAAGATGAAAAAGTTCCAGAAATTGGTTCTACAACAGTGTGAATATTCTTAACACTACTGAACTGTACACTTAAAAATGGTATTAACCATCCTTTTCTTAGGGTTGTGCTACTGTCCAGTGAGTGTGTACTGAGGGCAGTACTACTAACGCCCACACGACATTCCCCTATCAACTAGAGCTTGGCTTTACCTCGGTGCAATTTTGGAAAAAAAGGTATTAAGATGGTAAAATTTATGTATATTTTACCACAATTTAAGTAAAATATGTTACATTGTGATATATGCAATGATAGAAAAATATTCAAAAGAAAACTAAAAACTAAAAAAAATCCATTTTAGTTGTACAATTCCATGGTATTTAGTATATTCATAGATAAAATTTCTTTTTTCAGTTGTGTCCAGATCCTGCTACACTCCTCATGGCTGCCCCTGAGCTACCTGGTGGAGCTCCTCTGGCCTCCTCATCTTCCTGGGGACCTCCTCCCACCAGCTCCACCCAGCCTTGAGGGATAGGCCTCTCTTTCCCCTGGAAAGCCCTTCCCTCAGATAAAATCTAAGCCTTCCAGGAAGGACCAAATCAAAAGCTACAGCCCCCAGGCCACCTTCCATGATGCCTTCCACACCTATCCTCATCCTACTGAGGAAGAATCCCAGAGGGTGTGCTATCCCTTGGGGAAGTGAGAGACTCCAGCAGGTCAGGGCCCCTGAGGCCTAGAGCATGCTGTTTGCCTGAGGAGTTCCCACCTAATCAAAGGTGGGGAGGAGGAGCCTCCCCTCTTGGACAAAGCCTGGCTCTCCCCTTATGCTCTCCATCGGGTGGAATCCTTCCCCAGACCTCTTGGGTTGACCAGGATCTAATTGTCCCATAGAAGCTCCCTAATGCAGTGCCCAGGGCCAGTGTATTTTTTAGGACCGTGGGACCTAAAGTGGGGCTTGGGACTTTATCCCAGAAATGCCCCATGGGGTCCCCATCACCACCTTCTCTCCCAGAAGAATATTGTCTCCTTTAATCTACCAGTATTTTTCATTTACTCCTTCAGCTCCTGCTCCGAGGCCTGGGCTAGGTTGCAGAATGACTGTCTTTGGAGTTGGTTTTCTGTGGAGCTTGTGGAGAAGTGTTTGGAGAAGATGGCAGAAAGACCCTGGCGCCCCCTCTCAGTCCTACCTAATCTTCTGGTCTGGCTCAGGCTCAAGAATAGACTCACAGGCACAACTCGTAAGAGACAGATGTGCAGGTTATTAATATAATGAGAGTCAGGTTCTTAATCTAGTGAGAGACAGGTGTGAGTACAACCTGACCCTGGAGTCCACCTCAGTGGAGGAAAGTAGACTTGGGAAGCACCCTCCTCAGAGGGGCGCTGGGGGCCTAGATGTAGGTAATGACCCTGTGTCCCCAGCCTTTGCACATGGCACATCCCATTCCCACAGCAGTGAATAGTCACCCCTTCCTCGACAGGACACAAGGACAACTTTTCCTGGACTCCAGGAGAATGTACCCTTTTATTCTCACTGCCCTTGTCTCTTCCCCCCCAGGAATACTGCGTTGAGATCCACTGCCTTTGGAAGAAGTGGTGCTCCACAGCACTTACGTGCATAGCCTCAGTTTCACCTCCTGTAAAAATGGGGCTATTAATAGTGCCTCCCTCGTGAGCCTACGGTGAAGAGCAGAGCAGATGAGATAAGGCACGTAAAGTAGGAAGCCCAGGGCCTAGGACATTACACAGGTTTAATTCGTGCTATCTGTTATTTTTATCAATTTAATAAACAACCCACGAGCACAGCACTGTCCTTGGCCTGTCATGGAGAGCAGGCAGATCTCTTGATTCACTCCACAAGCACTTTCTGAACGGTCACTAAGTCAGCCTACCTCTGTGAATGGGGCCTTCCCAATGATTCCTGAATTCTCTTGGAGGCTGCTCCTCAGTCCCTTCCAAGTAATAAGTTGTCCTTGCCTACTAACCTAACCCCAGGTAACAGGGCATAAAACTGGGGCTTACAAGAGAAGCAGTGACTTGCCTGAGATAGGGACTAGAATCCAGGTCTTTGCCCCCTGGGCCAGGGCAGTTGTCCTTGCTACAAGCTGACTTTTGGCATTAGATTGGCAAGAGTCCAACTCCCTAGTAAAGCTAAAACAGGACCACAATTACCCATGGATAGCCCTGAAGTCAGCCACGATGTAAGAGGTTTTGTGTGGTTAATCCTATGGAGCAAGCCTCGGGAAACTTTTTCTGTAAAGGTACAGAAAATAAATTCAGCTTTGCAGGCCTCTGTCTCAATTACTCAATTTGGCCATCATATTAATAGCAAGAAAACAGCCCTAGGCCGGGTGTGGTGGCTCACGCCTGTAATCCTAGCACTCCGGGAGGCTCAGGCAGGCGGATTGTTTGAGCTCAGGAGTTCCAGACCAGCCTGAGCAAGAGCAAGACCCCCGTCTCTGCTAAAAAAAAATGAAAGAAATTAGCTGGACAGCTAAAAACATATATAAAAAATTAGCCAGGCATGGTGGCGCATGCCTGTAGTCCCAGCTACTCGGGAGGCTGAGGCAGGAAGATTGCTTGAGCCCAGGAGTTTGAGGTTGCTGTGAGCTAGGCTGACACCACAGCACTCTCTAGCCTGGGCAACAGAGTGAGACTCTGTCCCAAAAAAAAAAGAGAGAAAGAAAAGAAAACAGCCCTAGGTGGTACTTAAGCACGGCAGTATTCCACTAAAACTTGAAATACTGAAATGTGATTTTCACATGTCATGAATTGTTAATACTTCTGATTTTTTACCAACTATTAAAAAATGTGAAAGCCTATTTTTAGTTCACAGGCCGTAAAAAACAAATAGACCCCTGCACAAGGGAGGTAGAATCCATTCTTTGATTTTAGGATTAGAGATAGGAAAAAGATAGGAAAAGCTATTATTATTCCAGAAGGGAGTCTGAGGCCTGATCAACAGCAGAGAGAAGAGAGGGTCGGTTAATCGCTGAGCACTGGGTGGTGAGGAGTGGAAAAAAAGACTTTCTAGGTGAGGGATTAGCAACCTTTATAAACCAGTTTTCTTATTAATACCTGTCAAGCGGCGACAATAATCCCTACCTTAGAGGGTTAAGAGGGTTGAGTGAGCTAAAGGATGGTAAAGCATTGTGCAAAATGCAAAAGTTTATTCACCTAATCGTTTCCACAGATGTTCACAATGACTTTATTCCTCTGAGAAGCCTTCTAGGTACGAAGTTTGATGAGACACGGTCTCTTTAAGTCTTCTCCAACCACTTAAAGTAGTTGGACGAAGCAGCACATGCGCACTCCTTCGCGGGACTGGCAACAGCCTTCCCAGAACCTGTAGAAGGGAGGTTGAAGGTCCTCCCACACAGTAGTTATACGCAAGCGTAAATCATTATTGAGAGCACTATATCATGCAGAGAGCCCAGTCCCTTTTTCGCGCCCGAAGGCTCCGCCCCCCCACAGCCAATCAGTAGGGCTCGCCCTTTGCAATGGCCAATAGTAGTGAGCGTGGGGGGCGTGGCTGGACTCCCGGGGGCGCGGCCTGGCGCTGAGAGAAGCGGCGGGGCGAGCCGGGAGCTCTAGTGAACAGCGCAGCCGGACGGGGATTGCCGGCGAGCGGCGAGCGGAGGCGGTTCGAGCTCGGCGGTCTCCGAGATGTCACGATGGCTGTGGCCATGGTCAAACTGTGTGAAAGAACGGGTCTGCCGCTACTTGCTGCACCATTATCTAGGCCACTTTTTCCAGGAGCACCTCAGCCTGGACCAACTCAGTCTCGATCTGTACAAGGGCAGCGTTACTCTGCGGGATATCCACCTGGAGATCTGGGTGAGGAGTCAGGCCCAAGGCCAGGAAGGTGCCGAGGGCGGGAGCGCAGCGACCTAAGGCTCTCCGCGACCTCAGGTTGGGGGACCTGGCACCAGGTGTAGAGAGGCCGGGAGAGTCCAGCCCTCTCCAGACGTCAGAGGCAACCGGCTTGTCGCTTCAGTTCCTTGCCAGAGCCAAAGCTGGGCAGGAAGGGGTCCCTGGCTCCACAGGAGAACTGAGGTTGAGGAGGAGGGTGTCACTTGTCTGGAGAACACCAGCATAAGCACTTAAGTTTGGGGGCTGAGTTAGGAGGGTGGTACCGAGGACCTAAGGAGGGAGGGGTGGAGAGGGAGCATAGGAACTGGGAACCCGGTGGAACCTGGCCAGGGCAGTGACAGAGGTGGGGCTCAGGCACCTGGTCAGGGAAGGCTAGTAGGGGTCCAGGGCCCTGGGGAGGACACCTGTGGAAAATGCGCCCTGACCTCTTGACCCTACGATCCTGGGCCTGGTGGTGGGTGGGGTTGCCTCCGGATGTGGATGTCAACAACCGCGTCAGCACCAGTGTTGATCAACACCTCGTGTGACTGCTGCTGCTGTCTACTTCCTGCTTTGGGGAGAGTGGGACTGACCAAGTGGGTGTTTAGGGAGGGATTTGGGGTCAGCATCCCTCCAAGGGGAGCCTTGGCCTCAGGCAGGGAGGTGGCCACGGGAGATGCTGAGGAAGCCAAGAGGAGTAGGGTCTGGGTCAGGTTTGAGGCTGAGGGTGGTGAGGGCCCCTGACTCACAGCTCAGCTGACCTGAGGAGTTTCAAAGAAGCCACCAATTAGGCACCAGCCCAGGGCTGGTACTGGGTCAACCCTCCAGGTCCAGAGCAGCCGGGGTCGGCATGGGCTCAGGGGCTTCTCAGTTTTCTGACTGGTCTCAGGGGTCTGTAGCTCTCAGCAGGAAGAGCTTTAGGGCTAGAACAGGCCTTGATGAGCAAATGTGGCATAGGGGGATAAACCTGAGCCCTGAGTTGAGGCACCTCCCAGTAGCCTGTTGTCTGATTCCAGTGTAGGAGGCTCTCTCTGACCTCTGACCTCAACCTCTTAGGCTGGCCTGATAGATGGCCTAGACCTCTAGGCTTCCCCTGTCTATTTTCAGCTCCAGAAAACACTCCTACTCCTCTGCCCTGCTCTCCTTTTTGGTATTGAATTGGCTTCTGGCTAGGCTGCTTTCTGCCTCCAGGGAGGCACTGGCCCCGGGCGGTATGCATGTACTTTCTCGATAACCAGCCCCTGCTCCCAGCCGCCCAGCCTGCAGCCCCCACTTCCAAGGCACCGAAAGAAGCAGAGTGCCTGGGGACTCTGAGGAAAGAGGCCTGGGTCCCAGTCTCAGTCCCCACAGTATACTGGGTGACTAGACTAGTCTTGTTTCTCTAGGCCTCAGTTTCCCCATCTGTGGGTCTCTGGCTAAGGAATTTGGCCTGGATCCCTGTGGGCCTTCTAGCTCTGCCACGTGCTTGTTTATTCTTGGAGCCAACAAGTATTTACTGAGGCCCTCTCTGGGTGGCAACACACAGTGCCTGGGGTCACAGGGGGAAGGCAGATAGACTACTGCCTTCAAGGAGGTCCCAGGCTGGCAGGGGTACAATTCTAATACAGACATTTTAGCCAGGGGCTCAGAGGTACAGCTTCACTATGTATTTGGGGTCTGGGAGTCCCGTCCAGCCTTCAGTTAGCCCTTCTGAACACTTTCCCCTTAAACTCTGTGTTCACCCAGGGTAAACGTGGGTGCTGCTGTACTCTCTGCCAGGCGTTCGTGTTTGTTTTGGTTTTGGTTTTTCTGAGACAGAGTTTCACTCTGTCACCCCAGGTAAAGTACAGTGGTGTCATCGTAGCTCACTGCAACCTCAAACTCCTGGCCTCAAGGGATCCTCTTGCTCCAGCCTCTCAAATAGCTGGGACGACAGGCACACACCACAAGACCCAGCTAATTTTTTTTTTGTTTTTTTGTAGAGACAGGATCTCGGTCTTGCTCAGGCTGGTCTCGAACTCCTGAGCTCAAGTGATCTTCCTGCCTCGGCCTCCCAGAGTGCTAGGATTACAGGCGTGAGCCACTGTGCCCGGCCTCTGCCAGGCCTTTATTCTTGTTGTTCCTGTGCCTGCAGCATACCACATACCCAGCCCCTTCCTCCTCTTCACCCTTCAGCTCTCCCCTTTGATGGCCCAGGCTGGCTTAGGCACCCCCCCCCCCATGCTTGCTCACCCAGTGTGCTCTGAGTCCCTGGCTGGAGGCTCGCTTGGCTGGGGAATAACATTTTATTTGCCCATGTAGCGGGTGTCAGAACGTAGAAGGTGCTCAGTAAATATTATTTTGAATTGAATGGAGAGGGAAACAGTTGAGCTGGCTTGCTGGATTGGGCACCTTTGGATGACAGAGTGAAGGGACAGCCCAGGAGTAGGGACAAAATGAGCAAAGGTGGGAGCTTGTAGATAGTGTGTGGAGGGACAGGAAAAAGCCAAGGGTGCTCTCCAAGGCAGAGTGGCCAGACAAGGCTGCAACAGCCACCTGGATTTGGGGTTTCCCTGAGCTGGCTTTGTCCCTTGCCTGCTTCTAGTCTGTGAACGAGGTGCTGGAGTCCATGGAGTCGCCGCTGGAGCTGGTGGAAGGCTTCGTGGGCTCCATCGAGGTGGCTGTGCCCTGGGCTGCTCTGCTCACCGACCATTGCACCGTGCGAGTGTCCGGCCTCCAGCTCACCTTGCAGCCCCGCCAGGGCCCAGGTGAGGGCAGGGCGAGGCAGGGGGCAGACAAGTGGTGAGAGTGGGCCAGGGCACCCAGGAGCTGACTGAACTTGCCTTCCTTTCCCTCCCTGCAGGGCCAGGGGCTGCTGACTCACAGACCTGGGCCTCATGCATGACCACGAGCCTGCAGTTGGCCCAGGAGTGTCTGCGGGATGGGCTGCCCGAGCCCTCTGAGCCACCGCAGCCCCTAGAGGGGCTGGAAATGTTCGCCCAGACCATCGAGACTGGTGAGCAGGCCCCTCCAGGCCACCCTTCCCCTTCATAACCCGCAGGACAGGGGCTTCAGACAGCAGCACAGCCACCCTGCTGCCTAAATGGGAAACTCTGCCTTCCCGCTTGCTGCTTCACCTGACCTGAGACCCTCCCCCACCCCTCAGTGCTGCGGAGGATCAAGGTGACCTTCCTGGACACAGTTGTGAGGGTAGAGCACTCGCCGGGTGATGGGGAGCGTGGTGTGGCCATAGAGGTCCACGTGCAGAGGTAGGGGCAGGCTGTGCTGCGCTGGGCTGGGCTCATTTGAAGAAGGGGAGTGCAAGCTGCTGGGTAGCCCCACCCCTGTCCCCACCCCTAGCCTTGGCTCCTGGGAAGTGGCAGGGTGGGCCTGGGTGATGGGAGGGTTGGAGAGGTGGGCTGCGTTGTGAGCCTGGGCTGGTGTCCAGAGGTCTGGGCCAGTTGTGTAGGCCCAGAGTGGTTGAAGCCCCAAGGACCAGGTTAGTGTGAGGAACACGGGCAGGCCTCAGCCCCCAAGCTGGACGTGGTGGTCCAGGATGGCCTGGGCATGATGGAGCAGCTCTGCAGGCCGGGCTTCCCCCTGACCCCATGCACCTAGAACAGAGCACTGTGTGGAGAGAGGGGCTCCAGGCCTGGGGTGGCAGGGCAAGGGCTGACCCTGTGCTCCCCAGACTGGAATACTGTGACGAGGCAGTGCGGGACCCAAGCCAGGCGCCCCCGGTGGACGTGCATCAGCTGCCTGCCTTTCTGCACAAGCTGCTGCAGCTGGCAGGGGTCCGTCTGTACTTTGAGGAGCTCCCTCCACAGGTGGGCTGACTCTGATTCCCACAGTCCCTTTCTCCTTCTAATCCCTTGAGCCCTCTGACCCAGCCCTTCTGACCATCCCTGACTCCATCTTCTCAACTCTGCCCTCCTACATCCTTTCACCTCCAGGAAAAGGCTTCAGAGCCACCCTTGCAGATTGGCAGCTGCTCAGGGTACATGGAGCTCATGGTGAAGTTGAAACAGAATGAGGTCTTCCCAGGACCCAAGGTGGGTGCCCAGGCCCCTGGGGATGAGGGAATGTGCCCCATCTCAGATTCCTCCTTAGTAATAATGCTAATCACCTCCAGGCCAGAGGGGGAATGTCAAGTGGGAGAAATTACTGCTTTCTTGGCAACTGGAGAAACTGAGGCTCAGAGAAGTCAAGTTGAGGCCAGGTTCATACAGCTCATTGATAACAGAGCTTAGCCTTGCAACTAGCATCCTGCTGAAGGCAGGTGGGTGGTGGCTGTCAGAGGGGCTGGGTGGTGAGTGTAGTCTCCATGGCTTCTCTCTTGGCCCCCAGTTGGAGGTGGTGGGACAGCTAGGTTCCTTGCACCTGCTCCTGACCCCCCAGCAGCTCCAGAGGCTTCAAGAGCTGCTCAGCGCCATAAGCCTTACAGGTGAGGCCTCTGGGAGGTACAGGGGGTGGGTGGCTGGGGAGGGCTGGCCAGCCTGGACTGAAGTGTCCTCCCCTGTAGATGCCGAGGGCCTGGCTGACAAGCTGAACAAGAGCCGCCCACTGGATGCTGAAGACCTGTGGCTGATTGAGCAAGACCTGAACCAGCAGCTGCAGGCAGGGGCTGTGGCCGAGCCCCTAAGCTCAGACCCCCTTACCAATCCGCTTCTCAACCTAGACAGCACAGGTGGGTGTGGGGTCAGACCCTGGCTAGAGGGGCAGCTAGTGGAGACGCAGGAGTCTGGTGGCTGAGCCCAGCAGTTCTGATGCCCCTCACCCCACCCACAGACCTCTTCTTCTCCATGGCTGGCCTCACGAGCAGTGTGGCCTCAGCCCTCTCCGAGCTCTCCCTCTCTGATGTAGACCTGGGCTCCTCTGTGCACAGCGACGTGGCCTCCCGCCGGCTCTCTGCCCAGGCTCACCCAGCCAGTAAGTTGGGGTACCCTGGGTACTCCACGGGCAAGAAGGGCTGGAAAAGGCCTTGGTGCTGTGGGACATCAGATGCATGCAGGAGGCCCCCAGCGATGCCTGGAGGTCACCGTCTGTGACTTGGTTCCCTGGAGACCAAACTCAGCGTGAGCAGGTGATGCAGTGGACAGAGGCTAGGTGTCTGAGTCAGTGATCTTGGCCAAGCACTTAAACTCTCTGAGACTCAGTTTCCCCTTCTGTAAAAATAGAACAGTGAGATCAGACTTTGCCAGGCTGTCTGTTTTGTTCGATGTTTGTGGAGAGGTTATCGTGGGTCAGGCACTGAGCTAGGTGCTTTATTACACCCAATCCTTCCAGCACCCTCGAGAGGATTAAATTGAGTCTAAGCAGAGGGTCTGACATACAGGAGGCACTCTGTCACCCTTGCCTGCCCAAGCACCTGCAGAGCTGCGTGATGGGGCAGGCTTGGCCTCCCACAGTCTGGCTGGCCCAGGCTTCTCCCAGTTCCCAGCCCAGTGGCTGATCGTCATTCTGCTGGGGGTACCCATGAGCTCTCAGGAGCCCCTGGTGAAACCTCTGTCCCCTCAGGCAGGATGGCTTCCACACCCGTCCCGGACACCATGCGCCCTGACTCGTTGCTGAAGATGACCTTGGGGGGTGTGACCCTGACCTTGCTTCAGACGTCTGCCCCATCTTCTGGACCACCTGACCTCACCACCCACTTTTTTGCTGAGTTTGATGCCACCAAGGATGGCCCCTTCGGCTCCCGAGACTTCCACCACCTTCGACCACGCTTCCAGAGGGCCTGTCCCTGTAGCCATCTCCGGTACAAGCCTGAGGCAGGGGCCTGAGGAGAGAATATCGGAGCCCCCCCAGCCCACCCACTGATGCCTGTCTTCTTCCCCCCAGGCTAACAGGCACTGCCGTGCAGCTGTCCTGGGAGCTGCGGACAGGCAGTAGGCGCCGGCGGACAATCAGCACGGAAATGCACTTTGGGCAGCTTGAGGTTCTGGAGTGTCTGTGGCCCAGGGGCTCTTTGGAGCCTGAGTACACAGAGGTGAGGGCAGAGGCAGAGTGCATGCAGGGCAGGGTCTGGAGGTTTGGGTGGATGTCTGGGCCTGCCTGACCCTGTTCACCTCTCCTGCCTCATCCCAGATCCTGAGCTTCCCCAGTAACCTGGGCTCCCAGGCCTCAGCTAGACTCTGCGCCCACCTGCGCCACACACAGACCCTGTGCCGCGTGCCCAAGGTAACCCACCCCCCACTCCAGGCCTAGAGGCTATTGGTTGCTTCCCAGGGTGTGTCGATCCCACCCTGGCCTCCACCAGTGTCCCCCTGCTCCTTCCCCCACTTCTGTTCCCCTCACCCTGTGCTCCAACCAGACCTCCCCTCCCTGTTCAGGCCCTGGAACCCCCACCCCTGTGCCCTGTCCATGCCATTCTCTTAGCCCGTTTGCTCCCTTTTCCTGTCTTAACATGGCAACTCCCTGCTGGGCCTCTGGGAAGCTGAGAATGGCAAGTATTAAGTGGCTTTAAAATACTCAAGCACGTGGTCTACATCGGGCAAGGTGGTAAAGGTCTCCCGGTCTCCTCTTGGGCCCCTGCCCAAGCTCTTCTCCCACCACTCAGGGCACTCAGGGTTTTGTTTTTGCTCGAGGAGGCCTCGTCTCGCCCTCACCCACAGCCACCACTGACCTGAACACCCTCGCCCTCAGAGCCGACCCCGGCGCTCAGTTGCCTGCCATCGCCACTCAGAGCTGGCCCTGGACCTGGCCGACTTCCAGGCGGATGTGGAGCTGGGGGCCCTGAACCGGCTCACTGCCCTGCTGCACCTGGCCACCACACCCCCCGAGCCACCTGCCAGCCTGCTGGTGAGATGTCCAGCTGGGCCGGTTTGGGGTGGAGAGCAGGGCCTTTAGTTCTTGACCACAGTGGGAGGGGCCCTGGCAGCAGCTCTGACCACCCCCACCCACCCTCCCACAGACAGAGCCCCCACCAGTGGCCGAGCAGCAGACAGTGTTCCGACTCTCAGCTCCTCGGGCCACGCTGCGGCTACGCTTCCCCATTGCTGACCTGCGGCCCGAGCGGGACCCCTGGGCCGGCCAGGCTGTGCGTGCTGAGCAGCTTCGGCTGGAGCTGAGCGAGCCCCAGTTCCGGTCAGAGTTTAGCAGTGGGCCTGGGCCCCTCACTCCAACCCGACTGGAACTTACCTGCTCTGATCTGCATGGTAACAACCCCCTGGGTGATAACACCTGAAGCAGGAGGCCTGGGCCTCTGGGAGAGGTGGGCTTGGGGCTATAGAAGGGGCTGGGTCACAGCTGGAGCAGACCCTGGCCCAGGCCCTTACTATCTCTGCAGGGCACCAGCATTGCCTGTCCCTGGCCTCCTCTAGGCAGCGGTCAGAATGGACCCTTTGTCCCTGGGCTACTTCAGACCATGGGTGTCGGAGGCGGGGAGGGGGGCGCGGCGGTTAGTGGTGTGCAACTCTGACCTAACCCGGCACTGGGGAAGAAATAGAGGCAGCAGTGACAACCCCCCTCCCCTCCCCATGCCCCCCAGGTATCTATGAAGATGGAGAGAAGCCACCTGTCCCCTGCCTGCGTGTCTCCAAATCCCTAGACCCCAAAAGCACTGGGCGCAAGTACTTCCTGCCTCAGTAAGTGGGGGCTCTGGAAGGGGCCTCAGAAGAGGAGGCTTCTGCTACTAGGGGTGGCCAGGGGCCGGCTTGGGACCAGGTGCTGGGCAACCTGCAGGCCAGTGACAGGCCTGTGCTCTGGCAGGGTAGTGGTGACCCTGAACCCCCAGTCCAGCAGCACACAGTGGGAGGTGGCCCCGGAGAAGGGAGAGGAGCTGGAGATGTCGGCGGAGAGTCCGTGTGAGCTCCGGGAGCCTGAGCCCTCGCCCTTCTCCTCTAAGAGGACCATGTACGAGACGGAGGAGGTGAGGCCCAGCCCCACCTTCCCCGGACTCCCTCCCATCCCCCAGGTTCTACCGTGGGAGCCGCCTGTGTGGCTGTGGGCCAGAGTGACAAAACCACCCGGGGTGGGTATGACGTGACCCAACACTGGTGAGGATTCTGTCTCTGTCACTATTTCCAGCCAATAAGGGCATCTGAGGCATCACTCTTTGCTCACAGGGCAGGCAGTAAAATGCACTTGGAGGGCAGGCCCTTGGGGGAGCCTGGTCCTCATCTGGGAAAATCAGGACCCCATCCCACCTCGGCTGTTTCTCAGCTGTGTATACTTGGGCCTCAGGATCCTCTTCTCTGAAGATGGTGGGAGCTGAGGGAGAGACACTTGAGGTCCTGGCCTCTGGAGCCAAACTGCCTGGGTTCAAATCCAGGCTCTGCCCCTTAATGGCTGTGTCACTTGGGGAGTTATCTAACCTCTTGGAGAATTACCTACAGATGAGTTTCCTCCCCTGGGAAGTGGGCACAGTGACCCCTGTCTCCTAGGCCTGTCATGGGGATTAAAGGAGTTAACATATGTGAAGCCCTTAGAGCAGGGCTGGCGTGCTGGCAGCGCCGTATCCCAGATGGCCATCACACACCCCAGCAGAGAAGGGCTCCTATGAACGAACGATGGGCGGTCAGGACTCAGGCCAGAGATGGCGCAGGCATCGCTAAGATGACTCTCCGGCTGGGGTTCCCTTTCTCCCTCACCCTGTCTAGATGGTGATCCCGGGAGACCCTGAGGAGATGAGGACGTTCCAGAGCCGGACCCTGACACTGTCCCAGTATAGCCTGGAAGTGATGCTGCCCAGTGCCCATGTTTTTCTGCCCAGCAAGGAGGTCTATGAGAGCATCTACAACAGGTGGAGACATGGGGCAGGGCGGGCTGGGCGAGCGGCTGGGTCCAGGCCTCCCTCACCTCTGCCATCTGTCCGCCCATCTCAGGATCAACAATGACCTGCTCATGTGGGAGCCTGCGGACCTGCTTCCTACCCCTGAGCCCCATGCTCAGCCCCCGGGGTGCACCGGCCCCTCCGGCTCGTGGCACGACAACTTTAAGATGTGCAAGTCAGCCTTCAAGCTGGGTATGAGGGGTGCTCTGGCAGGGCTGGAGGGAGAACCCCAGATCGGGGCAGGACTGGGCCAGCCCTCCCAGCTCTCCTTCTCACCGAGCTGCTTTGATCTCGCCCCAGACTCAGACTCAGATGAGGAGGACGCCCACTTCTTCTCAGTGGGGGCATCAGGCGCCCCCCAGCACCCTGCCCCTGAGCCCTTAAGTCCTCACTCCAAGAGTACCTTCTCTACATCGGTGACAGTGCTGAAGGGTCGGATCACAGCCCTCTGTGAGACCAAGGTGAGGGCAGCCCTGGGCACGTGATCCCCCCAACTCCAGAGCCCCCTTCAGCGGGAGAGCAGTTCCAGGTTGGGGACGTGGAGAGAAGGTCAGAGTGGGCTGCACCAACACACATGTGCCAGCCCACCCACCCCTCACACGCCAGCCACTTATTAGCACCTACTGTATGGGATGTGCCATGGTGGGGGGCAGAATGAGCATAGTTTCATCCCGAGGAGGCAGACGGGGCAGGGTTGCTCCATTGGCAAAAGAGGCAGGTGCTGCCCAGGGCCTGGAGCAGAGTGTGTGGTAGAAGCTAGAGCTGACCCTGCCGAGGCCGGGGCGGCGCAGCTGGTGAAGCCAGGCTGTGTGCTCCGTCTGTAGGACGAGGGCGGGAGGCGGCTGGAGGCTGCGCATGGGGAGCTGGTGCTGGACGTGGAGCAGGGCACCATCTTCAGCGTCTCCCAGTACCGCGGCCAGCCCGGGCTCGGCTACTTCTGCCTAGAAGCCGAAAAGGCAACGCTCTATCACCGAGGTGTGGGGACTAGGGGCTGGTTGCTACTGGGTATCTAGGGTCAGGGGTGGCGGGCTTTCAGGAAGGACATGGGCCCTGGTGGAGCGGGTAGCCAGTTGGCTTGGCAGGGGGCTCACAATATCCCTCCCCAGCGGCTGTGGATAACTACATGCTGCCCAGTCACCTGGAACTACCCAGCTTTGCACCCCCGGCCCAGCTGTCCCCAACCATCTACCCATCAGAAGAAGGAGTGACTGAGCAGGGAGCCTTGGGCCGCAAGGGCCAGGACCCCCACATGCTATCCACTGCTGTGCGCATCCACCTGGACCCCCAGAAAAACGTGAAGGTATAAATTCCCCTGCTTGCCACCCACTTGTCTGGCTGGGCACTGCCTCCTTAGTGCATGGTGGGGCTGGGCTCCCCACTGCCCTGACTGTGCTCCCACCCTCAGGAGTTCCTGGTGACGCTGCGGCTGCACAAAGCCACCCTGCGCCACTACATGGCCCTGCCCAAACAGAGCTGGCACTATCAGGTGAGAGCAAGGGTGGTCTGGGAAGTCACATGGCCTAGTGAGGTTGGACTTCTGGTTTGGGCAGGGAGGCGGGAGGAGAATGGGCTTGGCCAGAGCTGACCTTGGCTGGAGCTCCTGGGCAAGGGGTGGGGTGGGCAACTGATGGGCAGCAGGTGGGGTGCCAGATGGGGGTGGGGACAGGGAGGGGTGAAAGGAGAGAAGAGGCCACCTTGCCCTCACTGCCCGTCCCCCTCTGGCCTCTGAAGCTGTTGGAGTTCTTAGATGTGCTGGATGACCCCGTGCTGGGTTACCTGCCCCCAACCGTCATCACCATCCTGCACACGCACCTGTTCTCCTGTGCTGTGGATTACAGGTACCCAGCCTGGGTGGGCTAGGGGCTGGGGACAGGGGCAGGCTCTCAGGTGTAAGGAGCCTGCCACAGCCCAAGTATGACCCCCAGGCCACTCTATCTCCCTGTGCGTGTCCTCCTCACCGCAGAGACCTTTACCCTCTCCAGCAACATCATCATGGACACCTCCACCTTTTTGCTCAGGTATGCAAGCTGCCCCTATGCTCCCGGTCCAACCACCCCTGGCTGGGCTGCACCTGCCACCTGCTGTGTCTCCTCGGGCCTCTCTCAGTCTTTCTGTACATTTGGGGTGATGATCCCGTTCTCGTCAATGTGAATTGTTTCCATGCTCCTGAGGGAGTTGAACCCTCTAAGTCAGAGCCTTAAAAGCATTTGTAGGCCAGGCCTGGTGGCTCACGCCTGTAATGCTAGCATTTTGGGAGGCTGAGGCAGGAGGATCGCTTGAGATTAGGAGTTCAAGACCAGCCTGAGCAAGAGCGAGACCCCATCCCTACTGAAAAATAGAAAAATTAGCGGGGTGTGGTGGTGTCAGCCTGTAGCCCCAGCTACCTGGGAGGCTGAGGCAGAAGGATTGCTTAAGCCCGGGAGTTTGAGGTTGCTGTGAGCTAGGCTGATGCCACGGCACTCTAGCCCGGGTAACAGAGTGAGACTGTCTCAAAAAAAAAAAAAGCAATTGTGCTCTCTGACCTCTGGGGGTTGTCCTAAATATGTAAGGATAAGAGAGGTGGAACATAATGCTTCTGTGGTATAATTTAAAACAGTCAAACTTATAAATGATCTGCCTCCGAATTACAACCTGAGGAAATAAACGTGGCCCACCCAATGGGTGGGTGACCGTGCAGCCATTAAAGTCAAGTTGGAGAATAACTTTAAAACATAAGAAAATGCCATAGTACAATGTTTACTGAAAAAAATTGGATACAAAGCTGTATGTGTTTTAAAAATATGTTTATGAAGGTGTATTTATATATCTGTGTGGCTGCACAGAAAAGATTGGAAGGAGATGTGTAGGGTGGTTTTCTCAGAGTTGGGGATTAGTGATTATGGGTGGTTTTCACTTTCTTTTTTATTATTCTAAAATATCTTGAAGGAGTTTTTATTATATTACTGTTAAAATAAGAATTTATTTTTAAAGACTAACAAACGCTGTAGGGGGAGAACAGGACATCCCCTCGCAGGACTGTTGTGAGACCCAAGTGAGGTGAGACCCACAGGAGGTGGAGCTGGCAGTACTGAGAGCCGCAGGGCCTGTGCATGGGCGAGCAGACCTGCTCTCATTGTGCAGACGAGAACACCGAGGCAGTAGAGGGCCCCTCGATGCCCCTTCTTTTGGGCCTGGGCGCCCACCGCTGGCCTCTGGGAGCCCGCCGCTGGCCTCTGGGAGCCCTACCCCCGTCCGTTTCCCGTGGAGCTGCCGCCTGCAGTGGCTCCTGGGCCCTTCTCAGCCCTGTCCCCCACCAGGTTCATCCTCGACGACTCTGCCTTATACCTGTCCGACAAGTGTGAGGTGGAGACCCTGGACCTGCGGCGAGGTGGGCAGGGCCTGGACTGGGCTCCCTTCCTTCTGAGGGTCCACGATCCCCAGCCACACCCAGAGCAATTCCTAGCTGCCCCACACAC
The DNA here is from genome assembly GCF_000956105.1 of Propithecus coquereli. Lineage (NCBI taxonomy): Eukaryota > Metazoa > Chordata > Mammalia > Primates > Indriidae > Propithecus > Propithecus coquereli. Next base: position 1,810,419 of record NW_012136081.1, read on the forward strand.
GTGCACATAGCGAGGGCTACCCCCGATGGACCCGATCCTTCCCTCTGGCGGTGGGTAGGGGCTGGAGGTGGCAGGAGGCAATAGGGACTTTTCTCCCACCTCCTGCTTCAGATTATGTCTGTGTCTTGGATGTTGACCTCCTGGAGCTTGTGATCAAAACCTGGAAAGGGAGCACTGAGGGCAAACTGGTAAGTGGCTGCCACCCAGAGTCCCCAGAGCCAGAGTGAGTGCAAGGGCCAAGGGAGGCTTCAGCGGTTGCCTGCCCCCATGAACCTGCTCCCCGCTTGGGCTCTGGTCACAGTGCGTGCCTGCCTTCCCCTCTGGGCTGTGGTTGGTGCCCCTTGGGGGTGTCCCTTGGTGTTCGCTGAATGAATGAATGAATGAACAGAATGGGTTTTAGCCCTGCCACCAGAGGGCAGCTGCGGCCAGGGCAGAAGCAGGGCCTCAGAGTCAGACAGCCTCTGTGGGTGCCCAGTTTCCTCATCTGTGAAATGGAGGTAACAGGCCCTGCCTCACTGGGCTGAGGCGAGGGGCACAGGAAACTGCGTGTGCAAAGCCCTTCCTGAGCTGTGGGGGAGGGGCACACTCCTGCCTCCCGGCGGAGCCCTGGGCCAGGCCCTGTCACTCTCTGGGCTGTTTGCTCACCTGCTCGGTGGGGTTTCTGAGCGGGCTGCCTGCCCCGGGGCAGACCCATCCAGGTTCCACCTGTGTGGGGACAGTGTGGTACCCTCCCAGGGAGGGGAGGCCGCCCCTGGTCTGCGGGGCCTGTGCTGATGCTGCCCCGCCCGCTCCCAGAGCCAGCCGCTGTTTGAGCTGCGCTGCTCCAACAACGTGGTGCACGTACACAGCTGTGCCGACTCCTGTGCCCTGCTGGTCAACCTGCTGCAGTACGTAATGAGCGCGGGCGACCTGCACCCCCCAGCCCGGCCCCCCAGCCCCACGGAGATCGCCGGCCAGAAGGTACAGGTGAGGCCTGGCCACACAGGCTGCCAGAGCTCGGCCAGGCCCCCCCTGCCGCGGCCCTGGGGATGGGGAGAGCTGGGGTTGGAGGAGCCCCTGGGGCCTCCTCCCCTCCTGTCACTCATCTGTCACTCCCATGCATGGCCCAGCTCTCCGAGAGCCCTGCCTCCCTGCCCTCATGCCCCCCAGTGGAGACGGCCCTCATCAACCAACGGGATCTGGCCGACGCCCTCTTAGACACGGAGCGCAGCCTGCGGGAGCTGGCCCAGCCTTCAGGTGGGGTTGGAGGTGCCTTGGGGACAGCCAACATGATCAGGCACCCACAGTGGACATCTCTCCAAACTGGCCTCTCCTTCCTATAGGTGGCCCCCTCCCTCAGGCCTCACCCGTCTCGGTCTACCTGTTCCCAGGTGAAGGGAGTGGGGCCCAGCCTCTTTTACCCCCTGCGGGGGGCTCCACTGGCAGCTTAGGCTCCTGCTTTGAGTCTCAGGAAGAGGAAAAGGAAGAGGAGGGGGACGGAGACACTCTTGACAGTGACGAGTTCTGCATCCTTGATGCTCCTGGCCTGGGCATCCCGGTATGTGCTGGGGGGCCCAGTTTGTTACCCTCAGGCGGCTGTTTGGGCTCAGTGGTGGTTGCCTGGCTCTTCTGGAGCTTTTGCGGTGAGAGAAGCAGGCAGGAGGCAGTCACTGTCGCCTGGGAGGGGTGCTGGGTCCATGCCTCCTGACTCTGGGCTTTGATGGAGTAGATGGATTTCTAGAGGAAGAGGAGAACCGGCGTCCCATGCAGAAGGACTGGGACTTTCAAGGAAATGGAGGAAGGGGAGACGGTGGTTAGCAAGAGGGGAGGAGAACCGTTTGGCTACAGGGGCCAGTGGGAATATCCAAACTCACCGAGGTCCCAGGGCGACAGAGCTGGTGGAAGAAAGGGGCCCTCAGGCCCCTCCTGGACAGGCCACTCAGACACAGGCTCTGGGCATGGTAGCCCAAGAGGGTCATTATTTATCAAAAACAGGGAGCGGGGAGATGTGAGAATGGGGAGAAACAGAGGAGCTGGGTCGGGGGCAGCTACACTGGGGAAGCACCTGTGCCGCAGATCTAAGCCTGGCCTCTTCACGGCAGCCCCGAGATGGGGAGCCTGTGGTGACACAGCTACATCCCGGGCCCATCGTCGTGCGAGACGGACACTTCTCACGGCCGCTGGGCAGCACAGACCTGCTGCGGGCACCCGCCCACTTCCCAGTGCCCAGCAGTCGCGTGGTGCTGCGTGAGGTCTCCCTCATCTGGCACCTCTATGGTGGCCGAGACTTTGGCCCCCACCCCGGCCACAGGTGAGGAGGGAAGGGTGCAGGTGTTGGGAGGCGGGACTGGGGCCCAGGCTTGGTCCAGCTCTGACTTTCAGCAGCGGGTCACCTTGAGCCCAGCCACCGCTCATGGGTCAGCTTCCTCGTCCTGCCCTGTCCCCCGCCGGGCCTCCCAGGACTGAGACCGCAGAGGGTGTCTTGCCCCCAGCTAAAAGCTTGCTCTGAGGAAGGGGAAGAGAAGAAGTTCCTCTGAGTCAGCTTGTCCCCCGTCCTGCTTTCCAGGGCAAGAGTTGGCCTCACAGGCCCCAGGGCCTCCCCTTCCCGCTGCTCTGGCCCCAACCGGCCCCAAAACTCCTGGCGCACGCAGGGGGGCAGCGGGCGGCAGCACCACGTCCTCATGGAGATCCAGCTCAGCAAGGTGAGCGCGAGCGGGGGTGTCTGTCACACTACACACAGGCTAGACGCTGTCCTAGATGCTGCCTGTAGCGATGAACAAGGCAGACAGAACCCCTGCGGAGCCAGGCCAACACCAGGATCTGTGTAGCGCGTCAGATGGTGAACGGTGCCCAGGGGAGTTGTCCGGGGGGCACAGGTGTGCTGGGGAGGGTCTGGACGGTCCTCTTGAAAAGGTGCCACTTGAACAAAGACCTGCATGAGTGAGAATGTGAGTGGGAAAGAGGTTTTCAGACAGAGGGGACAGCAGGAAAGCTGCAAGTTGGAGTGTTCCGACGTCTTCCAGGAACAGCCGAAGGCCTGGCATAGCTGGAGACCCAGTTCTCACTAGAGACAGGAGCCCCTGGAGGGTTCTGAGGAGGGGCTGCCTTGGGGGTGCGGGGCACTGCAGCAGCCAGGGCGAGGTGATGGCGAGGTGATGGGGCCGCAGGGCCTAGCAGCGGGGATGGTGAGAGTGGGCACGTTCTGCAGGGATTGGGTGGTGGGAAGACCCGGGTTGGGCACTGGATTGGACGTGTGAGGTGCAGAGAGGTCTGGAGGGTTCTGGCCTGAGAAATGGTGCAGGGGCAGGTCCCACTGACGGGGAGAGGCCCAGGCCAGCGCTGGAGGAAGACGACAGAGGAGCACACGGCTGTTGGGAGCAGGGGCTGTGCCGAGAGAGGACTCAGAGGAGAGGAGCCGCAGAGCAGTGGCCGGGGCCTCTGAGACCTGATGGGGAGCAGCAGCTGTGTGGGGACAGGGAGCAGCAGGGCAAAGTCCTGAGACCAGACAGGCCTGGGCTGTTGGAGGGACAGAGAGGCCGGCGCCGCAGACACCACCAGCAAGGGCCAGGGCAGGTCTGGGGGGAGAGGCGGGTCCCTGCCAAGCCAAGGCAAGGAGCGGGCGTCGTACCCTACGCGATGATCCCTGCGGGTGTGGGGAGAACGGGTTGGAGGGGACGGCGTCCGTCTGGGGAAGTGGGGAGACGGCAGCTGTGGAGGTGACGTGCAGAGGGAGTGGGTGTTTGAGGAGGCCTTGGCGATGGAGGGGTTGGAGGGTGAGGGCAGAGCCAAGGTCTGTGCTTCCGGTGATGGGACAGGCAGATGCCACTTAAGCGTGTCAAGGGCTGCGAGGAAGGGGGCAGGTAGATTCGGAGGAGGTCATGAGTTCAGTGGGATGGCCAGGTGGAGGTGTGGGCCTCAGCTGGAGGCGGGCTCGGGAAGGGTCAGTGGGAGAGAAGGAGCCTGGGGCCCTTTCCCCCCAGCTGGGGCCCTGTCTGCCCTGCTCAGGCCTCCGCTCACCCCACAGGTCAGCTTCCAACATGAGGTGTACCCACCGGAGCCAGCCACAGGCCTCACGGCCCCCGGCCAAGAGCTGGAGGAGCGGCCGCTGTCCCGTCAGGTGTTCATCGTGCAGGAGCTTGAGGTCCGAGACCGGCTTGCCTCCTCCCAGATCAACAAGTTCCTGTACCTGCACACGAGCGAGCGAATGCCGCGGCGTGCCCACTCAAACATGGTACGGCAGCCCTGCCACCCACTGTGGGGCAGGGCACAGGACCATCGAGGACACATCTTCGTACACGCACACCCCCAGTTTGTGGGCCTGGGAGGAGGGTGGAGGTGGCGGGGGGTGGGCCTCAGCAAAGGGAACAGCATGTATGGGGCGAGGCTGCCTGGGCGAGCTGTCAGGAAACGGGGCCCCGAGGCCCAGCGAGCACCGAGCTTGCCTCTGCCCCCAGCTCACCATCAAAGCACTGCACGTGGCCCCCACCACCAACCTGGGCGGGCCTGAGTGCTGTCTGCGCGTCTCGCTGATGCCGCTGCGCCTCAACGTGGACCAGGTGAGTGGGCCAGGGGAGGACAGAGCCCAGAGTGACCCCCACTCTCTGGGCCTCTGAGTCTGACCCGTTCCCCAAACTCACCCCTGCAGGATGCCCTCTTCTTCCTCAAGGACTTCTTCACCAGCCTGGCAGCTGGCATCAACCCCGTGGTGCCAGGGGAGACCTCTGTTGAGGGTGAGAGACTGGGCCGTGGAGGGGAGGGTCCAGGCCTCCCGCCTCCCAGGGCCGCCCGCTCCTGGCCATCCCTGGTCCATCTCCAATCTTTGACCTCCCCACCTCTAGCTCACCCTGAGACCCGAGTCCAGCCCAGCAGCCCCCAGGAAGGGCGGCCCGAGGGCTCGCAGGAAGCCGCAGCCGGTGGATACGGCTCGTCCTGTGCTGATCAGCAGCCCATCTACTTCAGGTAGGCTGCGGGCTGGGGCCCTGGGCCAGACTGCAGGGGCCAGGCCAGTTCCAAAGGACCCTTCTCCCTGCTCCTCCGCCCAGGGAATTCCGCTTCACATCCGAGGTGCCCATCTGGCTGGATTACCACGGCAAGCACGTCACCATGGACCAGGTGGTGAGTCGGGCTGTCAAGCAGGGTGGCCATGCGGGCCGGACTCTCTGCGGGGTCCCAGTTCTGCTCAGCTATGGCCGAGTCTCTCTGGGGGCCAGATTTTGCATCTGGGCACCATCAACTGCTAAGTGGGCCTCCAGTGGCTCCTGTGGGCTGGCCAGCTCCCTGAGTCCCCTCATGTCAACCTGGACCCCCTCCCACCTCCAGGGCACTTTCGCTGGCCTCCTCATTGGCCTGGCCCAGCTCAACTGCTCTGAGCTGAAGCTAAAGCGGCTCTGCTGCCGGCACGGGTGAGCCCCCAGCACCCCAGCCTCTCTCCAGGGTCCCCTGTCTTCCCTTTGCTCTATTCCTGACTGGTTGTGTAGCCTTGGCCAAGTCATCACCCCTCTCAGGGCCTCAGTTTCTCTGTAAAATGGGCACAGTCATGCCTCCGCTCACAGCTGGGTGGGACCACAGAGAGGGTTGGGGTGTTCACAGCACTTGCCACAGGGTACTTGGTCCTCCTGGCCCCATGATCTCAATGTGTGGCTCTTCCCCACCTCCCCCTCCTCGCCTCTCCCCACGGCCGCCCCAGGCTCCTGGGTGTGGACAAGGTGCTGGGCTATGCTCTCAACGAGTGGCTACAAGATATCCGCAAGAACCAGCTGCCCGGCCTGCTGGGAGGCGTGGGCCCCATGCACTCGGTTGTCCAGCTCTGTGAGTGTCTGGGTTTGGAGGCCCTTGGAATAGCCCTTAACCTTGGGCAGCCTAGAAGCTGCCGTGGGAATAGGAGGAGGAGGTCCCCAAGCAGGGGTGGTCGGGGCAGGGCAGCCTTGGGCGTCTCTGACAATCCCGTCCCCCCAGTCCAAGGGTTCCGGGACCTACTGTGGCTGCCCATTGAGCAGTACAGGAAGGACGGGCGCCTCATGCGGGGGCTGCAGCGAGGGGCTGCCTCCTTCGGCTCGTCCACGGCCTCTGCCGCCCTGGAACTTAGCAACCGGTTGGTGCAGGCCATCCAGGTGAGTGGGTGCCCCGTGTCCTGGCCGTGCAGCACCGTGCGGGGGTGGGGCCCTCTGCCCCACGACTCTCCACTTCTGCCCTCAAAGCTCTACTGAGTGGACAGTCTGGGTCTTGCAGCCTCATTTTATAGAGAAACAATCACAAAAAGGGGGGAGGCTAAGTGACTCGCCTGGGGCCCCCGGTGGCTCCTGTGCAGGGCGGGTGAGTGTGCCCCGGGCCTGCGGAGCCCACTGTGTCTTCATGCTCCTGGCGTGTCTTGGAGGTGGGAGTGGCTGTGTTTACAGACTAACCCACTGAGGACCAGAGACTGGCCCTGATTCATTCGGGCCACGGACTTCTATAGGCCCGGAGGGACCCCTGGGGAAGCGGGGGGCTGGCCTGTGAGGGAGAGTCCTGAGAGCCACTGCGGGCAGTGGGATGGGCTCTGTGTAGGTGGGGGACGCATGTGCAGGCGCCAGGGGAGCTGGGAGTGTTGCGGGACCTGCAGGCTCAGACCCCAGGGGATTGCGGGGGTCTCGAGAGAGGAGGCGGAAGGGATAAGCAAGCACTTGAGCTCCCAGGGGTGTCGACTGGGTGGGAAAGAGTGATGCTGGGCGAGGGACGCAGGGGGACAGAGGCGCTGGGCTCACTGATGGCGCGTGGTGGTGGGCGAGGGGGGACTCAGGTCTGTACTGGCAGGGAACAGTCTCAGGCGAGCTGCATCTATGGCAGCCACAGGAGCCCGCATGTGGTCAGCAGGAGGAGGGCTTGGGTTTGAGAAGACATTAGAAAAGTCCCCTCGGAGTCACGTGCTCTGCCTGACATTCCCTGACCTGGATGGCGGGAGCCCAGGAAGGGGAGGAGGAGTGAGAGGAGGTGCTGGCTGTGGGGGCGCCTGAGCGCTGACAGGGTCCCTGGGCTGGCTGGGGGGCCGGGGGGCCAGACTGTCTACCCAGGCTGGCTCTCCTCATCCAGTGCTCTCATGCCCTTCAGGCCACAGCCGAGACGGTGTATGACATCCTGTCCCCGACGGCACCCGTCTCCCGCTCCCTGCAGGACAAGCGCTCTGCGAGAAAGCTGCGTAAGGGCCAGCAGCCCGCTGACCTCCGGGAGGGAGTGGCCAAGGCCTATGACACAGTCCGAGAGGTAATGAGGGCGCCACCCTGCTCCAGTCGTCCCACACCCATCTCCTCACTCAGCCCCTCACACTGACCTCTGACCTCCACAGGGCATCCTGGACACAGCTCAGACCATCTGTGACGTGGCATCTCGGGGTCATGAACAGAAGGGGCTGACGGGTGCCGTGGGGGGTGTGATCCGCCAGCTGCCCCCAACAGTGGTGAAGCCACTCATCCTAGCCACGGAAGCCACGTCTAACCTGCTCGGGGGGATGCGCAACCAGATCCTCCCTGACGCCCACAAGGACCATGCCCTCAAGTGGCGTACAGAGGAGGCCCAGGACTGAGCACAGGGCATCTGAGACCCAAAGGAGCGCTGCCCACCCACCACTTGCCTGCCCGCCGTGCTTGGGCCGGTGCCGCCAGCTCCTGAGCCTCCCAAGAGCTCTGACTCACGGCTGGGCTAGGCCCAGGGGATGGCCACTGTGACGGACACCTTCCCGGCCTGCCATTGCCAATCCGCTGTGAGAAGGGCCCACCCTGCCTTGGGGCCTTGGCCCTGTCTCTGCACTTTTCCTCTGGGGAGAAAGGACATTGCCTGTCCCTCCCACCTGGGCCCACACTGCTGCCTTGTCCCAGGACGGAGGCTTTCAGACCCTCGGACCCTCGGACCCCAACCCCACTCAGCCAAGTGTCTTTCTATGTCTCTGGGGGAGGGGGGGAGACAGACACCATGTGGTTCGATGTATTATTTTTAAACTCCATGAGTGTGTGGGTCAGTGTCTGCATGAAGTGGAATAAACTGTGCCCACCGCCAGCCCCTTCTCGGGTCCTGTGTACCTAGACAGCCCCTGTCAGCCCCTGTCAGCCCCTGTCAGCCCCAGCCCCAGTCTCACCTTGGCTCCTGCCCAGATCCCACCTCTGCACCCAGCACCTGCATGTCACCACCAGGGGTCGCTGCACCTCCCAGCCTTGCCCAGTAGGTCCGGGCACAGGGACTCAGGCCCCCCAGCCCCATGGCCTCTAAGCCAGCCCTGCGCTCCCTCCCTTGGCCCTGGACTCTGCCTGATTGCCCTCCCAGGGGGCTGCCACCCTGTCCCACTTCTGATGTGCCAGGAGCTGCTTGGGGCCACCAGGGAGGCAGGAATGGCCGTTGGTGCCCACCTTGCCCAGACCATATTTCTTGGCTCTGTCGCTACGAGATCCCTGGGTCCTGCCTGATTTGGGAGCCTGGGGAATTGGCGGGGCTGTGGGGGGGTGCCTGGCTGAGACCTGAGGCAATATCCTGGGTCTCTGAGCCTTGGTGCCTCATGATGGTCCCTTCGTGGCTGACCCAGGGACCCAGAGTGTCACCCGAGGCCACTCCTAGAATGCTGAGCTCTGAGCCCTCTGGAGGCTGCTCCCACCATCCCTAGCAGAAGGCTTTTGGGGTTACCAGGCCTCTGCCCTCGGGTCGCAGCTCCAAGCCTTGGAGACGGGGGATGCTGGGACAGCACTGTGGCCGGAGGGATCCAACTGGCACTGCACAGAACTTTACATGGGGTCGGGAAAATGTCCGCCCCCCCCACACACACCTTGTTTCTTGGAGCAAGGAAGGAGTTGCTCCCAGTAGTGCTTGCAGTGGTGGGTGGGCCCGTAGGGAAACTGAGGCTTGGGTTAGGAATCAGAGCTAGAGAACCCTCACCTTGCTAAGTTCATCTGCAGACCTCTCAGACTGGCAAAGTAGCCCCCACCAGCTCCCTGTCCGTGACTCCTCTGCAGTGAGGGAGGTCTGGGCACCAGGAACAGGCAGACACTGTCCTGGGGGACCCAGGGTCCTAGCCTCCCAGAGCGACCTGGGGCAACAGGCTGAGTACAAGAGGTGGAGCAAGGACACTGGGGGCTGATGCTGCCAGGAGGGGCAGGTGGGGCCCGGCCTGATGCTTCCTGAGCCTGCCCCACCCTTCCCCGGGCACAGTCCAGGGTTTCCTGCCCTTCGGACCACACTTGTGATCAGTATTGACTGTGGTGGGATAATCATTAACTGTCACCAGGGGCTGGGCCAACGGCTCAAAAGGCGCTGGGCCCAGGGCGTCCCCATTTCCTCCTTGTGTCCCGAGGGCCAGCCAGGTGCCCAGGTAAGAGATTTCACTGCGGTAGGACCCCTGCGGCCCCCCCTTCCCCAGGATGCTCCTGAGTCCAGGCACGTTTCTGCAGGGCCACCAGCCCTTCTGAGGAAGAGAGAGGGGATCTGGGCAGCTACTGGGTGACTCTGGGAAGCTCGTTCCTGTTCTGTGCCTCGGTTTCCACCTATGGGGGGGCAGCTGGAGGAGCATCAGCTCTGTGGATCCGGGATTCCAGATCGGGCACTGCCTCCGCCAGGCCTGGGCACTGGGACCCCACACCGCACGGGACGGGCCTCTGTGGGAGGGGCGGCCGGGCTTGGGGAGGGGGTGGTCACCGGCTGTGGTGTCTTCCTTCGCAAGCCTGTCTCCCCATGCAGAAGGATTCTTGCCTGGGCTCCCTCATCCCGTCCAGACTACATCCCAAGAGGGAGGACACCACCTTAGGGAGGTTGTCAGGGCAGCACAGACCCCAGGGCCCTGCTCTGTGACCTTGGTCAGCCTCCTCTGCCTCTCTGGGCCTGTTTCCAATGCTGGCAAAGGGGGACATGGCGCAACTTTGTTCTAGAAGCTCCCTTTCCTCTCCAGAAGCTGTGGAGTCTCCCAAAATGCCCACTGGGTCTCTGCTGGACTGGCACTGGCTCCTGTCGCTGAAGCCTATCTGGGAAGGGATAAGAACGTACTTTGCGGGAGAAAGGTCTGCTCCCCGGAACCCAGGGCCCGCGCCGGGACCCTGGTCAGCAGCTCCTTCCTCTCCCCACAGCGGAGACAAACACAAGGGTCCCAGAGTGGGTGGCTCTCCCTGGCCCAGGCCAGTGTGGAGGACGGCTCACAAGTCCTGACTCGCATGTGAGGAACCAGCAGTAGTTCAGAGAGGTTAAGCTACTGGCTCAAGGTCACCCAGCTCCCAGGCCCCTGCTGGCTTTTAGATCACTGTGGTACTGAGTGTTCTTCCAGATGGGCGGCTGCTCATAGCTCTGTTCTTGACGTGCTGCTGGCAGGTTTGTGCATCAGCATCTTTTCAAGTTCCCTGTCATCCACCTTTCTCCTCCACCTCAACATTCTCTGTCCCTGTTTTCTCTGTCCCTTCCCTGCTCCCTGCCTGCTCCTCTCATCTCTTCCTCTCCAGCCCCTCCAACCCCCTTCTCTCTCGGCCCTGTCTCCAGCTTCCTGTATGGGGCCATCCTCATGAAACTGGGTATTCGGAAGTCCCTGGAGACTGAGAGATGCCCAGCTGCCCCGTGCTGTCCCTCTGCCCCATGGCTGGGCAGAGAGGGTGGGCAAAGGGCAGAGGGTGGAGGCCACAGTGGCCAAACCTGAAACTGAGGCCCAGCTCTGGTCGGGAAAGAAACGAGGAAACAAAAGAACTCAGGGACAGAGGGTGTGGGGGTGTCAGAGTGGGCAAAGACTGCCCAGGAGTCATAAATGTGAGCCGCTCCTGGCTTTATGAGGCAGAGTCAGGGTTGAGCCTGGACTTCGCCCAGGAAGGAGTGCTGGCATCACACGGGGCGCCGGGTGTGGGCCCCAGATGATAAGGAGCCTCAATAAAAAGACCATGGACCAGGCGCCCAAGGGGTGGGCGTGGGATACTCCCCAGAACCCTGCCCGGGGGACAGGCCAGGCAGGCAGGGCCCAGGCCTCCAATTGGCTCCCACCCCCTGTAACAGCAACTCCATGTGGAAGTGCCCGCTGGTTCCAGTGGGGCTGCTGTTATCTGGGGTGGGGACCTGTACCCACGAAGGAGAGGCAGCCGCCACCCAGCAAACCAGCAGGGACCTCCTTGGCGGTGCTCCCAGGCCCAGCATGGCAAAGCGTGGAGGTGGGCTGCCGGCGGGCTGCCAAGACCGAGTGCACAGGGCTCTGACCTATGAATTGACAGCCAGTGCTCTTGTCTCCCCTCTGGCTGCCAATTCCGTAGGTCATAGGTATGTTCGCCTCAATGCCAGCCACCAGGACCTACGGGGCAGGGGCGGGGCTGGGGGTGTCCAGTGGTCAACGAAGACCTTGCTACCCTAGAGCAGCACTCAAGACCCCAACTTTGTCTCATTTCCACCTTTTCTGACGCTTTAGTCCCGCCTATGCTGCCTGCGGGGTGGCATGCCTCTGCGCTCTGCCCATGCTGTGCCCTCCGGCTGGAGCACCCTTCCCAGCTCCTCTGCCACACTCGCACTTACTAACCATTTCAAGCTCTGCCCAAGCATTTGCTGCCTCTAGGAAGCCTCCTCACAGCTCACTTGATTCTAAGTGCCAGCCTGGGCACCCCCAGTGCCCTGTGTTGCTCTTGAGCAGGGCACTCGCCGAGGCCATTGCTGTCCTGTACTGTGTCTCTGTCCTCCCCGCCACCTGCACGCTCAGCCCCCAGTCCAGGTAGAGCCCAGGTGTGTGCACAGTACATATTTGCTGACAGATCTTGAGCCTCCATCTTGGCCCCCAAGGAAGCACCCACCGACATGCAGTGCGGCCAAGGGGTGCCAAGTGCTCTGGGCTCCAGTCTTTGTGCTAGAGCCCCCCACCAAGGACAGGGGCCCTGAGCCAGCGTCCCCTCTGCGTGCCCCTTTCTCCTCTCTCTTGCCCATCTCATCTCCCTGGAGCACAGCCCTGACCCCCAGGCTCCCTTGGGCCAGCTATGGTTGGCGGAGCAACAACACCAGCCCCTGGATTCTAAAGAGGGCCCAGGAGCCCCCTCTGGTTGTTGAGGGGTCGGCCAACCCCAGCCCACCCCGACCTCCCCAAAACAGCCTCACTTCCCCCTGTTTCTTTCTTTCTTTTTTTTTTTTGAGACAGAGTCTCACTCTTTTGCCTGGGCTAGAGTGAGTGCCGTGGCGTCAGCCTAGCTCACAGCAACCTCAAACTCCTGGACTCAAGCCATCCTTCTGCCTCAGCCTCCCGAGTAGCTGGGACTACAGGCATGCACCACCATGCCCAGCTAATTTTTTCTATGTATTTTTAGTTGTCCAATTAATTTCTTTCTAATTTTAGTAGAGGCGGGGTCTCGCTCTTGCTCAGGCTGGTCTCGAACTCCTGAGCTCAAACAATCCGCCCGCCTCGGCCTCCCAGAGTGCTAGGATTACAGGCATGAGCCACTGCGCCCGGCCCCCCTGTTTCTTAAATAATGGGGTTATGGGGAAATTTTCATTTGAATAAAAAGTTCTCTGCTGCTAAAAAATAAAATTTTTTAAATTAGAAACACAGACCTAGGAATAAAGTCCAAATTGCTTAATGACAGGAGTTGGCTGTTGAGGCCTTCCTGTGTGCTTGGCACTTACACGCATCAAGTGGAATCCTCTGGACAACCTTGCAAGGTAACGTCATGACCCTGTTTGGGAGATGAGGACACAGGTTCAGAGAGGGTGAGCATTTGCTAAAGTCACAAAGCAAGTTGGACCTTTGCCCTCTGAGGACAAACTTCTGGCTCCCTACTCTGGTCTCTAAGACACTGTCCCTCACTCCTTTCCATGGGCGGCTTCACTCACACTGTGCTGGCTGCTCCCGACACCTGGGCCGCCATCTGCCCCTGCCAAGGCCCAGTGCAGAAGCGTCCCTGTAGGCCCCCTTGGGGCTCTGCGGGACCCACTTCCCCTGCCAGCACCTTATCTCACGCCATGCAGAGTGGAGGGGTGCTTATCTTATCCTCGTGCTGCTCGCAGACTCCTTGAGAGCAAAGTCCACGACTTACTCATCCTCCCTGGCCTGGCTCTCCGCCCCCCTCCAGCATGGTAGGTGTTCAAGACACACTGGCTGGGTGGTGGGGCACTGGATTCTGACCCTCTTGGGGCTGTTAGGCCCCCGGCCCAGAGCGCTGGCTTAGGGTGGAAGGGGGTGGCAGGCAGCAGCCACCCTTGCCCTGGGGTTCCTCCTCCATCTGTCTCTACAGAGCACTGTGGTCCCACAAAGGTCTCAGATGGCTCTTGAAGACCATGTCCCAACCACGTGCAAGGCAGACCCAGTTGCCTCTGACTTGGGGTCTTGGCCTTCACTGACCTGTGGCCTTTTCCAGCAGGCCCCGGGCCTATGCACATCTTCCCTAGCCTGAGTCTCATCCCTAGCCCATCTTGGGCCCCCTCAAGACCTGCCCGAGGGCCACTCCTCCCAGACACCTGCCTGTGCCCTGGAATCAGCTTTCCACCTGCCTACTCGCTGGCTCCCATGACGCTCTGCAGCCTCTGTTCGCACCCCCATCACACCCATCACCAACACCTGGCTATTTCCCCCACCAGCCTGTGAACCCCCGGGAGTGGTGGCCACTGACTTTTTGTTTCCTGTGGCCTCAGAGACTGGCATAGAGGAGGCGCTTAATAAACGCACAGTGAAGAACTGACTGCATGTGTGAATGAAGTTGTTTAGGGAGGGAGCTCCGGACACGTGCAGAGTGGGCAGGGCGCCGTGGCCAGCAGGAGGCCCTCAGTAAACGCCAGCCACTGTCTTCCTCACCACCATCGACATCACACATATGTGAAACGATGACGCTGACGAAGCTGACCCGGCATCCTGAAAGGATGTGCGCATTGATCACGTGCACATTAATCCTGCTGGACCAAAAAGAAAGGGCTGATGGGGGAAGCGGTGGTCAGGGCTGGGTGGCCTTGATCAGGAAAGGCTCCCTGGGAGAGGTGAATTTGAGTTCAGCTTTTGCTGAGGTGAAGCCCAGGAATACGTCGTGAGCACTAGAGGAGGAAGGAATAGTGGGGGGCAAAGGTGCTGAAAGGGGACCGGGGGAGGGGGCGGTTAGGGTACGAGGGACAGGAAGGGGTTGCTTGCTCTTCGGCAAGCCTTATTCCCTGCGGCCACCGCTAGGTGGCGGTACGTGCACCTCTCCCGAGCTGGGCGGGGCCCGTCACCCACCCCGCCAAGTCTTCCAGAACAGCCCCCCAGTGGCCTGGCCTTTAGCCCACCTGGGAGGGAGCTGTGCCCGGCCTAGACACTGTCCTGGGCCAAGAGCGCAGCCCGGGTCCCAGGCATTCAGCGCCCGCCTTCCCCGAAGTGGGGTCCTGGTGTGACCTTTACCACAGCTGTATGTATAAAACGTAAACATATAATGTATATTCGTATAATTCTACAATGATTCCCTGTGTAATAACCTGCAGAGCCCCCCAGATGTGTCCTTCCAGGTCCCACCCCCACCCCCAACCCCAGGTCAGCACAATCCCAAGCTTGATGGAAATCACTTCCTCACCTTTCTCTGGCTTCCTGCCCTGTGTTGTACACAGCCAGGCCAGGCTCTGTTGTCCTTGTCACATAAATGGAATCACCGACTGCTACTGGCTGCTGGAGCTGGGGCTTGTTCTCGCCTGGTCACTGCTGTGCAGTGCTCTGTCCTAAGAAGGTAATACCATTTATTTTTCCACTTTGCTACAAGTGGACTTTGGTCGCCCCTGCATTTGGGGTTAACATGAGCAATGCTGCCCCGAGTATTGCAAGCACAGATTCTAGCGCAGAAGGACTCTCTAGGAGGGGCTGCTAGGTCACGGGCAGTGAATGTAGGACCTGGCCACGTGCTGCCTAAAGGAGGGATTCCAGGGAATAGGCCTTTTTGTTTTTCTGACAATTACGAAATCTTTAGAAAAGCTGCAAGAAAAGGACAGACGACACCATATACCCTTTACTTGGACCATCGATAGCTCACATTTTGCCATAATATTTGCTTCCTCTGTCTTTCTCACATGTGCACTACACACACACACACACACACACACACACACACACACCTTCTGAGCCATTGGAGACTAAGATACATCAGACGCAACCCTTCACCCTTAAATATTTCAACATGTATCTCCGAAGAAAAATGACATCTCTTACACAACCACAATTCAGTTACCAAACTCAGGCCTGGCGACAGCGCTGCAATGCTATTATCTGAAGTGCAGTCCACTTTGAAATGTCGCCGATCATTCCAATCCGCTGGTCGGGTCTCTTCAGTCTTCTTTAATCTGGAACCATCCTCAGCCTTTCATTGTTTTTCAAGACCTTGATATTTTTCAAAACTTTAGGTCAGCTGTTTTGTAGAACGTCCCTCATCTTTTTCTCCCTTTACCCACAATTTAAAAAGTCAAATAAGTTCATTATGAAAAATTGGAGCAATATAGAAAAGTAAATGAAAGTTGCCCAGCTCCTACGATGCAGGCACAGCCCTGCAGACATTCTCTGCAGTCACGCAGATAAGCGACCCTGCTGTTCCCCGTGCTGAGTGCACAGTAACTCAAGAGTCCTGTGAGGGAGGTGCCTTTGCTGTCTCCCGCTTTATAGCTGGTCTCAGAGACCTTGGATGACTTACTAAAGATCACAGTCAGGAGGACTTGAACCTCTGAGTAACTCTGCTGTGGGGACTGTCCCATGCACTGTAGGGTGGTTAGCAGCATCCCTGGCCTCCACCCACTAGATGCCAGCAGTAGTCCCCAAAGTTGTGACTACCAAGAATGTCTCCAGACATTGCCAAAAGCACCCCCAAGTGAGAACTATTCTTTTTTATGTGCGTCAAGCCAGGTCACACAGTATTCACTTCTGAAATCTTGTTTCCCAGGTATTGGTACTTCATAGTCACTCTAGTTTCCTTCCATTTCCTTCTCCATCCCACGTCTAATGGCTGCCAGGTGTGGCCTATCGAGGGCCTCGTGGATTGACAAAAAGACAACCCCATTGCTATAGTTGTCTTCTATTGCCATAAAACAAAGTGCCACAAACCTCATGGTTTAAAGGACCCCCCACCCAAGAGCTCCCAGTTCTGTGGGTCGAAGTCAGGGCACGGTGTGCCTGGGTTGTCTGTCTGGAGTCTCAGATACTGAAAGCAAGGTGTTGGCCAGGCTGGGTGCTCACCTGGAGGCACTGCAGAGGAATCTGCTTCCAAGCTTCTTCTTGTGGTTGGCAGAACCCAGTTCCCTGCAGCTGTGGGACGGAGGTCCCCATTTCCTTGCTGGAGGTCTGCTGGGGGCCCTCTCGATCCTCAGAGACTACCCACATTCCTTTCCACACGGTCTCCTCCATCTTCAAGCCAACAATGACACGTTGAATTTTTCTTGTGTTTTGAATCTCTGACTTCCTTTTCTGCAAGTGACCAGCTGGAGAGAAGTCTCTGCTTTCAAGGAGCACATGAGAGCAGGTGGGCCCCCAGGATAGTCTCCCTGGGTAAAGGAGACTGTGCCACCTAACACAGCCTGTCACGGAGCAAGTCCATCAGATTCACACTCCCAGGGTTACACTGGGTATGTACACCAGGGTGGGGGATCTTGGGGACATCATGAAATTCTGCCTACCACAATGGCCAAAGGGCAAGAGAGGTGTTTCTGGGGGAGGTCAGGGAACCAAGGGGCAGAGGGCCAGGACAGATGAGCAGGAGGAGGAGGCCTGACCCCAACTCTGGGAAGGGCCCTGCTGCGTTTCTGCCCAACAGGATACTTCTGGGAACAGGCATGGAGCTCGGGCAGATACAGGCCTGGCGGGGGGGGGCTCTGGCTTTCAGTCCGCTCTCAGATGACCCTTCATCATTTTCTGTATTTAATATGAACATGCAGATCAGAGGAATGTCGTGGCTGGCCAAAAGGGCAGAGAGAGAGAGAATAGCTGTCAGCAGAGTAGGTGGGCAGGGGACAGCTGTGTAGATCATCACAGACCATGTCAAGCAACCTTCCCAGAGACTTTGATTTGGGGTAAGGAGGAAGGAGGTGTCAGGTCAGCAGAGGGGACTGAAGGGTGGCCTTGGGCATGCTGTCTGACCCCTCCTGAGGTGTGGGTGTGAGAGGCTGGGGTGCTGGGCCAGAGGCCAGAGTGGCTGGGCTCTGTGTCCCAGTGGCTGAGTGTGACACATGGTTGGGGACAGAACCACCCTCCAGCTTCCAGCCTGCGAGCCGCCCATGGTAAGGCTCAGGGCAGCCCCCAGCCACAGAGGAACTTGGGGGAGAGACTATGAACAGGGAGAGGCAGCCAGAGCAGAAGAACATGGGCAGACTTGCTTTTGTGCACACACGAGACACAGCCCAGAGACCCCTAGAAATGCCTGGAGGGAACCTGAGCAGGCCTGTGGCCCACACCCGAGTGGGGCTAAGACCATTGTCACTTAGGCAGCAACACCTGTGCAGCTCATTTGTACTCTCAGGCTGCTGAAGCTGGGGGACATCGGGGCTACACCCACCATTTCATTAGTGTAGGGTAAGGGGGACCCCAGCACCCTGCAAGGAGCCTCTGATGTCACCACTGTAGAAGGCAGAATGCTCTTGTGCCGAATAATAAACCACTTCCTGTGGGGTTCCTGTGCACGATCTCTCTACAGCAAAGCCTGGGGCGCACGGCAGGGCCAGGATGGTGCCTGGGCTTCCCAATGAGTTTAAGGTAAACACTAAGCCCTGTGTTCAGCTGCAGCTCCTGCCCTAACAGTCTCTGCAAGGTGGAGCCAGAGGCTACTGGGACGAAGACACACATTTCGAAGCCTGACAGTTGACTATAGTTTTTACCAAAAGTGTCCGAGTCCTCTAAGTCTCTGCTCTGCAAGCACTATGCACCTACATGTGCACATTGCCTGGTAAATGTGCAAGCCTGTCCCCCAGGCTGCAGGGCAGCAAAGAGGCTAGAGAAGGCTGGTGAGCTTCAGGGCAGGGAGTTCACGTCAGCCTACACCTGGGAAAGAGACTCTGGACACTCTCTCCCTCTGCTTTTCCACCTGCCCAACTCACACCTTCTGAAGGTTAGCATGTGGACAGAGCACGGTATTGAGATTCCGAAGGCCCACCTTCTCATTCAGCCTGGGTTACCTCGAGCAAGTCACTAGACACCCCAGGGCCTCAGGCTTTTTCTCAGCAGGATTTAAAAGCAGCTAAGATCTTGACACTGTCACCTCCAAACTGGGCCATGTCCTGGCTGTCAGATGCCCACAGAGGCCTCTGGAGCCCAGCAACTCTCCCCAGAGGCTGAGCCCAAGGTCACGGCCTTGCGGTGTGGAAAGGATGCCCTTCTGGCCAGGCTGGAGATCTTGGCATGCAAAGAAACAGATTTCCTCGGTTTTTTTACCTTGTTCTGGCAAAATGGATCTGTTGCAGTCTGATGACTGTAAGAACAAAAATCTGTGCTTATATGCAAACTTTCTCAGTGGAAAGAATAAACCACTCCTTGTCCCAGAGAGAAACCTATGTGTTTATGGCTTTTCCCAGCCCGATTCTTCTGCCATATTTGGAAAAAAAACTCCCTCTTTATTATTGTTTTTTTAAAGTTGTCTTTGGGGACCTTGTAGACACTTCCCTAGACTAGGCCATGACATGACTTGAGCTTCCAGGGGAGGCAAGGCTGCAGGAGACCCCTTTCTGCTGGATGAGAGCAGTCTCTAGGAGAGCCAGGGGCACCCCAAGGCTGCATTTGCTGGGAACTGAATGAATGTTGTCTGTGAACTGAAGAAGAAAACACTCGGAGTGGGGGATGGACATGGTTTCTGAGACAAAAGGGAAATTGAAGCCGCCATCAGTCTGCCCTGGACCCAGGTAGACAGGCGGAAAGTGAAACAGCAGAGAAACCAAAAGTGAAATGGTGGGCCGGGCGAGGCGGCTCGTGCCTGTAATCCTAGCACATGGGAGGCCGAGGTGGGAGGATTGTTTGAGCTCAGGAGTTCAAAACCAGCCTGAGCAAGAGTGAGATCCCATCTCTACTAAAAAAAATTGAAAGAAATTAGCTGAACAACTAAAAATATATAGAAAAAATCAGCCAGGCATCGTGGCACATGCCTGTAGTCCCAGCTTCTCGGGAGGCTGAGGCAAAAGGATCCTTTGAGCCCAGGAGTTTGAGGTTGCTGTGAGCTAGGCTGATGGCACAGCACTCTAGCCCGAGCAACAGAGTGAGACTCTGTCTCAAAAAAAAAAAAAAAAGTGAAATGGTTCATTCACATTTTAAAATTTTCCCACCAAACAGAAACCATCCTACTCAAAGAACACAAAGAAAATTAGGACATTTTCACAATCAGGGGCACGACAAGATAAGGAAGCTGACCAGGACCTGGGTGCCGGCTCCATGAAATTGGAGGAACTAATTCCTGGCCACTTGAGCCTCAGTAGGGTGAGAGCGAGCTCTTCTTCCAGTCTTTCCAGCTCTGTGGAGAAGTCAAGTGGCCATACATAACAACAGGGTCCGGGTTTCATTTATAAATAACCCGGGAACATTTTGTTGTTTTCAGTTTTCTGGCGCTGGGTTTTCCCAGCACACAGGGCTCTGGGGAGATGTGAAAACCATGGCGGGTCAGTGTGAGTGCCGCGGGGCTCAGAGCAGCCTCATTCAGACGTGGAACAACCACCTCATTCAGGATCCCTTCCCCCACCCCCCCATCCCCGGCTCTTTCCTAGACCCACCCAAAGACTGCATCTCCAGGGTGGGGATCCCTCATACCACTGTGTAGGAGCTAAATCCTTTGCTTCTAAGGCTGACCCAGGAAGTCTGGACTGGGCCCCCTGGAGGCTCCTGGTCACCAATTGGCACACAGCCTCTGATGACAGCCCCTGCCTAGCAGCCTCAATATCCTCTTATGGAGAATGCCAAAAAAAAAAAAAAAAAAAAAGTCTTGATGGCTTCTGCACTTTACTGTGATTGATGAAAAGAATGTTAATGAAATCCCAAATAAAAGCAGTAAGTCAGTGACCTAAGATTGCAGGCAGGGCTGATACCTGCTCTCCACAGGGAGGAGCAAGAGGGGAAGGCAATCAAACTAACTTTATCTGTTCCCTCAGAAGGTACAGAGGCCAGATCCTGCAAGGGCTGGGTGACCACACCTCCTACTCTGTTCTCTCTGGATCCCACCTGACCTAGATCCAGTTCCTGCCTCTGTC
Organism: Propithecus coquereli; assembly: GCF_000956105.1. Classification (NCBI taxonomy): domain Eukaryota; kingdom Metazoa; phylum Chordata; class Mammalia; order Primates; family Indriidae; genus Propithecus; species Propithecus coquereli. The sequence goes on from NW_012136081.1 coordinate 1,830,501, forward strand.
CCCTTAGCTTGCCAGACTGCATTGTTCCCGGCTTTAGGCACCCAGCACTCTAGGCTTCCACACCTCCCAAAAGCCAGAAAATTGGACAACAGGTCTTCAAGTTCCCAGGTTCGTTTTAGATCTCTCCAAGAGCCCGGGGGGGCCCCCCTCCCACACTTTGGTGTTCTGATACTGGTTACCTAGCAATCACAATCCCTAAAGCTCTGACATCACCTACTGAAGATTCAGCCTGGACAGCCAAGGGGGTATATGTGTGGCCAGGGGTGATGGCAGGGGCATGAGCCCAGTGGAACAGCCAGGAACTGGTAAGAAAGGGTGGGACATAAGTCAGAGTAAAAGATGGTAACTGGTGGTAACCCCGAGAGGAAAGCGGAAGTATTTGGGTTTTTAAATTTCCCCCAAGTTCCCACAAGATTTCACTGTTGCCCCATTTCCCTTCTCCCACATAGGGAATTTCCGATTTCACTTCCTCAAAACGCCAAGTGGCCAGAGGGTCTCAACTTCCTCTTTATGATCTCCCGCCCTGCCACAGTTGCAGCCTCTCTGGGGGAGCCCTCTCTTCACCCCTACACGTCAAATGTCACGTATGTCCTCCACCGTTTGTGTCCCTCTCCCAATCCCAGCCCCGTCGGCCTGAGGCGAGGTCAGGCCTTTTGCTGTCAGTCAGACTTTCCCCATGGGCTCCTTCTCCCTCCCCATTTTTCTTTTCCTGGTCACCACCCCACCTGGGATTTTCTACTCCCTCAGCTTCCCCTGCTACCTCTCTCTTTCCTGTATTCCCCTCTGCAAAGCAGATAAAAGATGAAGGGACGAGAGAAATGTGTGTCAGGGAAGCGCGAAGGAGAAGAGGTGCCGCGACCCCGGGGCCTCCGATGCTTCCGGGGATTCTGAGCCGCTGGGAGGAGGACGGTTCACGAGGGCAACTGTGGGTGGGGCGCCTAGTCAAGGAGCTAGGGTGTCTAACTGGGTTCTTGCGGAGCCAACGTGCGGGGTGCGGGGGGCTCACGAGTACTGGAAAGCACCTAAGCCCCTGGACCTCACCGCGCGAGGGGCCGCTCCCCGCCTTCCCAACCGCACCACTTCCGCGAGCAGCCCCTTGAGGGGCGGGGCGAAACAGGTGCAGTTGCCACGGCACCCCGACCAGGGGCTCGCGAGATTTGGAATCAGCCAATGGGAGGCGGAGGAGGGGAGGACGTGGCAAGGAGCTAAGGGGCGGGGCCTGGGGGGCTCCTTCCTTCCCTCCCCATTCCCCGCTGCTCAAGCGGCGGCGGCGCCTGCCGGATCGCTGGACCGATCCTATAAAGGGAGCTTGGCCGGGCGCGCGCTCCACTTGGCTGAGGGCGCCTCCGCGGGCCGTGCCGTGCGCCTGCGCAGTGTGGGCCGCTCCCCGCCCCCTGCCCCACTGCTGCCGCCTGCTGCCCTAGCCAGCCGGCCGTCCAGGCCCCGCCTCGGCTCCGTGCCCTCGCCCAGCTCTCAGCCGCCGTTCTGCCCCGCAGCAGCCAGTCCCGTCTCCAACAGCATGTTCAGCTGGGTCAGCAAGGATGCCCGCCGCAAGAAGGAGCCGGAGCTCTTCCAGACGGTGGCCGAGGGGCTGCGGCAGCTGTACGCGCAGAAGCTGCTGCCCCTGGAGGAGTACTACCGCTTCCACGAGTTCCACTCGCCCGCGCTGGAGGACGCTGACTTCGACAACAAGCCAATGGTGCTCCTCGTGGGCCAGTACAGCACGGGCAAGACCACCTTCATCCGGCACCTGATCGAGCAGGACTTCCCGGGGATGCGCATCGGGCCCGAGCCCACCACCGATTCCTTCATCGCCGTCATGCACGGCCCCACCGAGGGCGTGGTGCCCGGCAACGCGCTTGTCGTCGACCCGCGGCGCCCCTTCCGCAAGCTCAACGCCTTCGGCAACGCCTTCCTCAACAGGTACCCACCCCTTGCCACAGGATGCGGGTGGCGCGGCCGGGGCACTCGGTCCCGACCCTCCTGCGGCCGTGGCTCCCGCCGTCCTTTGTCTCCAAGGCCCTGGTGAGACCCTCAGCGACCACTCCCTGGGACGAGCCCTGCCTCTTTTCACAGAAAACCCACCCGGGAGTCTGGGAGTGGGCCTTGCCGGCTCCTCCGACTTCTGTCGCCCCAGAATCTTCCAGGTTATCAGTTTAACTCCCAAACCCCCCTGCAGATCCCAGCCCTACTCCCCTCAGAACCAGGCCGTGGTAGGAGGGTGAGGCATTCCTGTTTGCTCTTCCTAGGTCTCCACCTCCTTCCTCAGACTGGACACACCAATTCATTCAAATCAGCCCCTCACTGTCCCAGGAAAGCACAAACTATTAGCCATTCCCTTTGCTGGTGTGGTGTCTCTGCTTTGCCTCTCCTGGGACGGTGGTTTTGTGTAGGAAGGACGACGAGGCTCTGCTGTGGCCTGCTAATTTTGGGGCAGCCCTGGAGGCTGGGGACTGATGGGGTTTGATCACTTCCAAAGGCAGCTCTCAAAGGGTCAGTGCTGCCTAGAGGGGCTTCAGGAAGCAGCACGAGGTAGTGGCACTGGGAGCCCTGAAATGAGATTCCAGCCCCAAGTACCTCTGTAGACGCAATAAGATGTTCCTTAACCTACTTGGGCCTCAGTTTCCCCAGTTAAATAAGTAAGACCTGCCTCCCCATGGATCCACCAAGATTCAGACCCTCATGATGCTGTGAATGAAGCACAGTGGCTCCTGTGGGAAAAGGAGTCACTTTTCTCTAAAGGAACTCAAGGCATCTCATCCCAACCCCCAGGGAACATACCAAAGGACTTCACAGACCCTGCCCTCTCTGCCACCCCCATTCAAGGAGTGACTCCACATGCCTTTCCAGTCGGGGAAAGAGCCTAGGAAAGAATCTGAATCCTGCCTCCTAGGTCCCCGCCCTTCATGACCACATTCCTTTCCAGACACTGTCCAGCCATACGGGGCGGCTCGCCCCACAGCGAGCCAGTGCCAGGCCTGCTTCCGTGCGTAGAGCTGACCTTCAGTGCTGTATTTTTGCCCCTTCCAGGCATGTCAGCTTGTTCTCTTGTTTTATGGCTGTGGGTGTTTGTATGTCAGGGCCACACAAACACCAAACAGCCCTTTGGGCTAAGGGTCCTGAAGAGAGAGGCTGGATCCTCTTAGCCTTGAACGATTTTGTTATGCTTGAGTCAGGGTTATGCATCAGCCAGGTAAGTGTTCATTGTACCCAGACCTCCTGTGTTTTAACGTTTTTGTGCCCGTAGATAGGTGACTGGCTCAAACTGTAAGCTGGGGAGAGCCATTTGATCTTGTGGAAAGTTTGGCTGCTGTGCTGGAAAGTCCAAGCATTAGGTCTCTGCTTCCACACAGAACACTGGGAAGCCATAGGAAGGGTCCCTGTACCTGCCTCTGCTGTCCTTAGGTATTCACTTTTTTTTTTTTTTTTTGAGACAGAGTCTCACTGTGTTGCCCTGGCTAAAGGGCCGGGGCATCATCATAGCTCACAGCAACCTCAAACTCCTGGGCTCAAGTGATCCTCCTGCCTCAGCCTCCCGAGTAGCTGGGACTACAGGCATGCACTACCATGCCCGGCTAATTTTTTCTATATATTTTCAGTTGTCCGATTAATTTGTTTCTATTTTTAGTAGAGACAGGGTCTCGCTCTTGCTCAGGCTGATTTCGAACTCCTGAGCTCAAACAATCCTCCCGCCTCGGCCTCCCTGAGTGCTAGGATTACAGGCGTGAGCCACCGCGCCTGGCCTAGGTATTCACTTTTGATTGTAAGGGCAGACCGTTTTTGAAAGGAGAAACAGGGCACATGACTGGTTCTCCGAATTTGGGAACCCAGAGTTTCAGAGCTGGGGGGATCTTAGCATCTCAGCAACCCCTACCTTGTTGGTTGAGGAAGCTGAGGTCCCAGGTGACTTGTCAAGGCCTCCCTTTAAGTTTACGCGGTGCTCACTGCCTGGCCTTTGCGTGGCCAGTTACTGCCCGCTGTTGCTTCTACCTGAAAAAAGAACAGTTCGGTTTAGGAGCACTTCGTCCAAAACAGGCACTTTGATAACATTGGTGCCACAGGATCTGAAAGCAGCACACTTTTATTTCCTTCGCGCCACCACCGCATCTCCAGAGGGTCCATCCTGAACACTGATGGCGCTGCCAGAGGGGTTCTTATCAGCTGGAGCTGAGGCCTGGAGCCCTGTCAGGGTGTATAGTGCAGGGAGTGCCACCAGGCTGGGGAGGGCACAACAAAGGGGGCTTTTCTCTGGCTGATACAGCCCCTCTTCAAGAGACACATTGAGTCATGAACTTGACTTTCCAGCCTTCTTCCCCTGGTTGCTGCTCTAAGAATAAAATCAGATGGAGCAGACCGGGGCAGGGCGCAGTCAGGGTGTCCTAAGAGGGTCTTGTGAAAACTCCTCCTTGCATAACTGGGACTGCCCTCTTGTAGTGCGAGGTAAAATCTGCCTCCTTGTTGGTGAGAAGATGGGATTGGTGCATCTTTACTGCCTGCTGCCTTTCTTGTTTTCTGCCACACTCCCTGGGCTTTGCAGAGCAACTTGTTCCTGGGTCGTACGGATGTTGTCTCTCTGGCCAGGCTCATTTTTATGTATGTTACTTCCCAGAGCCAGTTTGACTTCCAGTCCTCCTGGGTTATCATCTTCTGCAGTGGCTCCCGTCCCTAGCAGCTCTGCTGCTGGCACTTGTGAGGGTGAGGTCCAAGGTCTGTTCACCCTGTGGGTCAGCTGCTCTTGCTCTGTTGCATTTGCAGGCAGCACCTCTGCCACTGGTCACTTGGGGGAAGGGACCAAAAGGAGAAGCTAATCAGCTCAGATTCCTCCCCTCTATTGGAAAGGCTTTGAGTCTGTATGTACAGACAATGGATCAGTATTTTCTTTGCTCACATACCTTTTTCAGAGAAGTTTTTAAAGGAGCTTTTTCTGTGTCCCATAAAGAATTCCTGCTGTCAGCTGAGACAGCTCCTTGCTGTTCTGGACTGTTCTAAGCTTAGTGTGGAACTCAGGCAGGCATAGCTGAGCCCCTGCCCATGAGTCACCAGCTCTCCATGGCCTTGTTCTCCCTCGGCCTGCTTTGACTTTCAGAGAGTGATGTGTCTGTACTTCCTTGTCCACTGTCGACCAGCCTGTGTGGCCCCCTGGCTTTTACTGGCCGCCCATTGCAGCTGGGTGAAAGGGCAGGGCTGGTCCTTGTAGCAAAAGGAAGAGACCAGCTCTTTTTGGCGTGTGGAAGTTTAGCCAGGCAGTTGAAAATATTAACTTGGAGTTCCAAGGTCCGAGTGTCACCCTCCTGTTTCCCTTCTGAGTTGCATGGTGACCTAGACTCGCACAGTTTTCACTAACAGCAGCTCGAAAGTTGAACTCTGGAATTCTGGGGGGAAAGCAGATGTGAGGGAAGTGCTGGCGTGGGTCAGTTCGTGCCTGCTGGTTGCATTCCCAGTTAGGAAAGTACCTCCAATTTGGTGGCCACCCCTGGAAACTGAGATGACAGAAAAGCTCCTATGAACTCCTTGCTTCTGGAGAGGAAGCCAGAGATGGAGACAAAGTCCAGAAAACCCTGCTGTCACATCTGCAGCAGTGATAACTTGGTCTTGACGTCTCACTTCTGGCTTTTGCTCTCATGTAGGTTCATGTGTGCCCAGCTGCCCAACCCGGTCCTGGACAGCATCAGCATCATTGACACTCCTGGGATCCTGTCCGGGGAGAAACAGCGCATCAGCAGAGGTAAACAGGCCCTGACCGCAGCCCCAGGCACTGGTGTCGTCAGACTCCTTCTATCTGATGTCTGCGACCTGGTTCAGATCTGCCCTTGAGATTTCTTTCAGCCCAAGGCTTTTGAAAAAAGTAGGTCCAAGTGAGAACCCATTTTACATCAGCCTCTTAACCTCTGCAGTGCTGCGCGCACTGAGGGGACAGGAGCTGCTTTCTCCCTTGCTCGCTGTGCCCAGATGAGAAGAGCAGCCAAGGAGAGACCACAGCCAATTTTGTGCGACTGTCATGCTTTCAAACCCATGAGGCATGCTGGGAACAACAGGATCAGGAGACAGGGCCTCGGGCCATACAGTGAGGGCACAGGAAATGGCTTACTACCTGTGCTCCAGGTCGTCCAGCCAGCACCCTGGCCCCCTGGGGCTCACTTGCCTTAGCTTGTGTTTAAAAACTTTGCCTCTCAAAGCCATCTAAATTCTTTTTTTTTTTTTTTTTTTGAGACAGAGTCTCACTATGTTGCCCGGGGTAGAGTGCCGTGGCATCAGCCTAGCTCACAGCAACCTCAAACTCCTGGGCTCAAGCAATCCTCCTGCCTCAGCCTCCCGAGTAGCTGGGACTACAGGCATGCGCCACCATGCCCGGCTAATTTTTTCTATATATTTTTAGTTGTCCAATTAATTTGTTTCTATTTTTAGTAGAGACGGGGTCTCGCTCTTGCTCAGGCTGGTCTCGAACTCCTGAGCTCAAACAATCCGCCAGCCTCGGCCTCCCAGAGAGCTAGGATTACAGGCGTGAGCCACCGCGCCCGGCCCCCATCTAAATTCTTAGTGGAGTCCAGCAGGACTGACTGTGAGGGAACCAGCCAAAAGGAGAAGTTAGCAGAAATTTGCTAAAACATTTAGGGGCTAATGGAAATTCACTTAGCTGTCCATAGTCAGCAGCCTCCCTGGGTGAGGTTTCCATGCTGTGCATTGGTGCTAGGCCCATTCCAGGTGTGTAAACTCCTGCCTGGATGTCGCTGAGCATTTTCGAAGATCTGGTTTGGGATGAGCCTGACCTGGCTCATCTATCTGCCACTGCCCCTTTTTGTAGAAGGGCAGGGCGTTTTGGGACCTGGATGCTTTCTGGGAGGAGCTTGAGGGCAGGTGGCTGGTACCTGGCAGGTCAGGAGTGGCGTCCACACCTGCCAATGTGAAAATGGAGTAAGATCAAACTCAAAGAGAGGCTGAGGACCAGTGACCAGGTTTGTTTATCATTAACTTGCAAATGTTCCTGCGTCCCTTTCTTCTAGAACACCCAGTAGTAGTGAGCCTTGCAGCCTGGGATTTGGGGTGCATGTGTGTCTCTCTGCTGGGGCTCTAAGGGGGTGGGGGCTCTGTTCTTGGTGCTGAGAAACCTCGCTTCTCTTTCTTTCCAGGCTCGTGGGCCCTGCCAATGTTGATTGCATCAGAGTGTACTGAAACTGCTGTCTCTCTAATCTGGTTGCAAAGCTGCTAATTAAGCTTTTAGGTTCTCCCACCCCTGGTGATTGTGATGCTCCTAGGAGTTCAAGGGAGGAGATTTGGGGACCTGTTTTTTAAAAAGTGAGGGCCAGTTTTTTTTTTCTTACTGCTATTATTGTTCCAACCTGGTTTTAAGAAAATGCCTGATAAGCGAAAGACTTGACATTTGCCGAAGCATGGCCAGAGTCTGAATGAGTTACTCTTTAAGAGAGACAAGCACAGAGGGAGTGTGTTCTCAGTCTGCCTCCAGGGCCGAGGTATTCTGGAGGGACTTTGTTTAAGGCTCTGTTGAGGTGTCTTCCAGTAGCGGAGGGGGCTTCTCTGACGGGGGCCATGAGATAGAGAAGCCCTGGCGGGGCGGCTGGTGTGTACACATCCTGGGGGAAGGGACAACAGTACACAAGAAGAGGTTTATCTGGCCAGAGTGCCACTGCTTGGTGTGGCTTCAGAGCCGAGTTTAGTATTCAAGGGGAAGGCTTTAGGGTTCTGGAGGCCCCTATTGTCTCAAAAAGGAACTCAGAAAGAGCTGCTTTCCACCAGTGCTGGGAAGGTCCCCGGCTGGACTGTCTGGGACCCTTTGGCGCATGTCCTCTGAGCTTCACCGGCTGAGCAGCTCAGACTGTATGTCTGGATGTGTTGAGTGCCCTGGCCCCTGCCCGCTGGGACATTCCCTCTGCTTCCTTTCCCAGTTAGGAGAAACAGGCAGTGGTGTCTACACTTGCTCTCTCGGGGACAGGCCCGTTTGAAGCGTAGGCTCCACAGTCAGTGGACCAGCAGACATGATGTGTTTCGACTAGGGCATGGGGGAGGACTCAGATGTGGCGGGTGGTCCTGGTCCTCAAGTTGCCTGTGCAAACAGATTGGAGGAGTGAGCTGTCGGTACTCTGCCTGTGGGGCCTGCCTGTCCCCTCCATGAGTAAGGTGTGGCCTCTCTGGGTCCCTGAGCTGCAGGGCTCCCCTGAATCCACAGAAGGTCTCCCTGATGCATCATGGACAGGAAGGGGAGGATGGCTGGAAGAGAAGCACATGGCTCCAATTGGAGGAGGGTTTCTTGCTGTATAATAGCACAAGGTCAGACTGATTTTTACTAGACTATTTCTTTCCCTCCGTAGCCCTAGGGGTCTTAGTTTAAACGTATCTTACTTGCTGGGCACGGTGGCATTCACCTGTAATCCCAGCTACCGGAGAGGCTGAGGCTGGAGGATTGCTTGAGCCCAGGAGTTCAAGATCAGCCTGGTATGTCAATAGCAAGACCCCATCTCAATTAAGGGAAAAAAATAAAATAAAATAGTATTTTACCACTATACAATATGTACGTGTAATGGAAAAAAAAGTTACCCAGTTGTGGTTTGGTGTCGGCATTTTGTCCTCAGGAGGAAGACCGTCACTGGGTACCTCTTGGAGGTGCTGGCGTGGACTCCAGGGCGGGAACCGCTAAGTGACTAGGAGGAGTGGATTTAGCCTTCCTGGAGCCCCGCCCATCAGTCAGGCAAGGGCCCCTGTCGCCCTGTCCAGCAGAGGAAGTCAGCAGGGCAGTGCGTTCCAGGCCCCGGGCTGGCCGCCCGCTGTTCCCTTTGCTGGCGGCATGAAAAGCAGGTGTTTCCCTCAGAAAGATAGGGCCACAGCACTCGGGCCGGGCAAGCGGCACGCCTTCCCCTGGCCCGCCAGCCGCATTCTCTGGGAACAGACGTCCTCATGGAGACTGCATGTGCGCGAGCGTTGCTAATGACATTTACTTCCATTTCCCACCCTCACTGGCCTGGCCCCTCCTGGCTTCTTTTCCCCTTGTCCCCTAACGTGTGCAGGAAGTGCTGTGTGCAAAGATAAGGTGCGGCACCCAGAGCAGTCAGGATGCGGCCGGGGCTCTGGGAGGGACCCTGGGGAAGGGTCTGAAGAGAAGGGGGCCCTGCTGGGGTCTCGGGCTGCTCTTGCCCTTGTGCTAATCTTCTGAGTGACTTTAAAGATACCATTCTCCTGTGTCAGCAGAGAAAGGTGGCCTGTGGGCACAGCGTTCATTCGTGAGTACTGCCCGTGAGACTGATAAAGGGCCTTCCAAAGGGCAGCCGGGGTGCCGGGGCTGCCGACCCCCGCACCGTCACAGTGCGGCGCAGCCTGGGAGCAGGCTCTTCCCACAGCTAAGCTGGAACTTTCGTGCCTCAGTTTCCCTCATGAAAGTTGTGTCATGGGGGGTGGGAGACCTGGCCGGCTTTGTGCCTGACTTTGGCTGGCCCCGTCACCGGGCTCCATTGCGGTGTCACAGCAGCTGCATCTGTGCGGAAGCTACTGCGTTTCAGAGGAGGAAACAGGCTTAGGAAAGTTGAGTAATTAGCCTGAGATGACACACAGGCTAGCAAGTGTTGGCGCTAGGATTCGCACCCAGGCAGGGGCTGTGCGTGCACATGCCACAGTGCGGCTGAGAGAGGGCGCCTTGGTGTGGAGTCCTGAGAGCTTGGAGTAGACAGACCTTTGACCCTGCTGGGTCGTTACCGTGGAGGTTCAGAGCTCTCCTGAAATGTGCGGAGGCCACGCTCTGCTTCTGTTCCAGCCCAAGGTCAGACTCCAAGTCCAGAAATGGACCTGAGGTCCGGGGCCTTGAACGACATTGCTGGTATGGTCTTTCTTTTCCCTGTTTCCTGCCTCCAACCAGAAATGACCCCCAGGCCACCCAGGGAGTGGCACTTGGAGCCCTGGCCCAGGGTGGCTGGTTCCCTGGGTTCTCATTTGCCCTCCTGCTAATTCTGTCCAAGCCTGGGAGCCGTCCTCGTCCTTAGTAGTCGACAGGGCCTCCCTGGCCCAGACTCCCATCTGTGTGGCCTGGAACCTTCTGACCCAGAGGTGGAGCTACCCTGTAGACAGCCCTCCTCCCTGCTGCCACCCCCAGGTGCTCCAGCGCTCACAGCCCTCTAGGCCAGTGTTCCACCAGGGCGCTCTGCAGACCTTACGGTGTCCAAGGGGTTGTCCAGAGGCCCTGGGCAAGGCCATGTGCTGTGTCCCTCTTGGATTCACAGCGTCCACAGCACACATATAACAGAAGGTTCAAGTCCCACGTCAGCACTTTAGGAGCTGAGGGCCCCGGGGAGTTGCCATGACCGCTAGGAGCCGCGTCAGTACAGTGGGCCTAACAATACCAGCCTCTAGGGCTGTTGCTGAGTACAGACACTTGCTTGTGTTCAGCTCTTGCCCTGGTGCCTGGTACACAGTTAAGTGTTCAGCAGATGTCAGCTGATTAATAATAAAGAGACTGAAAAATCCAGGGTGCCCCAGGCTTTGATGAAGGAGACCTTTTTCTGTGTAACCTCGAGGAGGATCCTCAGGGCAGCACTGACTCTGCCAGGTTTTCCCTTCAGACTCCAGGGCCGCCTCTGGGCTCTGCAACTTCCGGCCTCAGTGCAGCCTCCCAGGCCTTCAGCTCAGCCCCTGCGTCACTGTTCCCTCCCCTGGTCCAGCAGACTGGAGTGCCAGGAGGCTGTTGGCCGCAGCGCAGTGGAGGCGGCGTACCAGGCTGTGCCTGCGGCACCTGTTCCCAGGCTCGAGCGGCGCGGGCGGGGAGCAGCTGGCCGGGACGCCGGCACACACGCCGTTTATATTTGGAGGACGAGGCATTCGTCATGCATGTGAAGTGGTCCTTGCCCACACACCCATCAGAATCTCAGCTTCTTGAGCCCAAAATACAAATCTTGCGAGTAAATAAGAGCAAACATTTACGACATGCTCACAGCGTGCCAGGCTCAGCCGATCCTCCCGGCAGCGCTCCGAGGGAGAAGCCGGCTGTCTTCCAGCCACAGGTGGGGCTGGAAGGCTCCGGAGGCAAGTGGCCTCTGGGGTCACATAGCTGGTTTGTAGGAGGCTCGGGATGGAAATGTGGGCCTGATTCCAGCATCCATCTTTCCTTCCTCCTCTCCCTCTTTGGCTCATTTCAGTCCTGGCCTGTCGAGGTCTACCAGGTACAGTATAGAACCACCCTTGGCAGGTGTGCTGCTCAGGGAAGCAGCCAGGGCCACTCCCACAGCCAAGATAGAGAGTACTCCTGTCACCCAAAAGTTCCCTGTGCCCCACGTAGTCACTTCTGGTCCCAGGCAGCCCACTGACACTTGTCCCTAAATTTTATCTTTTCCAGAATGTCACGTAGATAGAATCATACAGCATGAAACCTTAGTGTCTGTCTCTGTCACTTTGCATGATGCTTTTGCAATACATCCACGTGTTTGAGAGTATCAGTGGTTCGCTCCTTTCTGATGCTGGGCCGTGTCCTGTCACAGGGATGTTCACCTGTTGAAGGGCACTGGGGTTGTTTCCAGCTTGGGCAGTTTTAAATTAGCTGCTGTAAACGTTTGTGCTCAGCGCTGTGGGTAGTGTTGTCATTTCCTTGGGTAAGTACCTAGGATGGGGAGGACCCTGACTTTTCACCTCTGTGCTACCCTGGAAAGGCCCTTCCCTTAAGAGCTTCAGCGGGAGGAAGCTCAGGAACAAATCCTCCCAGTATAGATTCTTCTTGGCTCCTGAATCACTGTCTCACTCTCCTGTGCTTCTTTCTCTTGCACCTGGCCCGAGTTGGAAACCTGTGTGATGGGGAGACTGGTGAGAATTACCGAGGCCCACACAGCTTGAATGGCAGGAAACAAAAGTGGATTGGAGACAAACCCTCTATTGTTTTGTGTTTTAGAAACTTTTGAGGCCGAGTGTGGTGGCTCACACCTGTAATCCTAGCACTCTGGGAGGCTGAGGCAGGTGGATCATTTGAGCTCAGGAGTTCGAGACCAGCCTGAGCAAGAGTGAGACCCCCGTCTCTACTAAAAAATAGAAAGAGAGGCTGGGCGCGGTGGCTCACGCCTGTAGTCCCAGCACTCTGGGAGGCCGAGGCGGGCGGATTGTTTGAGCTCAGGAGTTCGAGACCAGCCTGAGCAAGAGCGAGACCCCGTCTCTACCAAAAATAGAAAGAAATTTATTGGACAGCTAAAAATATATAGAAAAAATTAGCCAGGCATGGTGGCGCATGCCTGTAGTCCCAGCTACTCGGGAGGCTGAGGCAGGAGGATCGCTTGAGCCCAGGAGTCTGAGGTTGCTGTGAGCTAGGCTGACACCACGGCACTCACTCTAGCCAGGGCAACAGAGTGAGACTCTGTCTCAAAAAAAAAAGAAAAAAATAGAAAGAAATTACTTGGACAGCTAAAAGTATATAGAAAAAAATTAGCCGGGCATGGTGGCACATGCCTGTAGTCCCAGCTACTGGGAGGCTGAGGCAGAAGGATCGCTTAAGCCGAGAAGTTTGAGTTTGCTGTGAGCTAGGCTGATGCCACGGCCCTCTAGCCTGGACAACAGAGTGTGACTCTGTCTCATAAAAAAAAAATAAATAAATAATAAAGAAACTTTTGGAATGTATGAAGCAGATTTCCCCCAGCTACTGGAACTACCTGCATTTTGGAGGGTGCTAGGGTAGGGCTCCCTCTTCCACCTCTCCTGGGTGGCGGAAGGCAGGAAGGCGGCCCCTGTGAACAGGCCAGCCAGCTCCTGGGGAGGGTCAGGTGCCTCCTGAGCAGGAGGGGCCTGGAGGAGGCTCAGGGCTCAGGAGGCCACTGTGAGAGGTGGCACTCGGCCTCCTGCCCAGGGCGCCCGTGCACATAGGGCCTGAGGTGTCAGGCAGCCGAAGTGGCTCAGCCTGGTTGCCCAGAATGACTCTCTTCTTTCTCCCCGCTTGCCTCATCCCCAGGACTTTTTTCTTTCTTTCTTTTAATTGTGGTAAGATATACCTAACATAGAAGATTTGCCATTGTAGCCGTTTTTCTTGCCTTTTTTAAAAATTCTACTTTTCTGGCCGGGCACAGTGGGTCACGCCTGTAGTCCTAGCACTCTGGGAGGCCAAGGTGGGAGGATCGCTTGAGGGTAGGAGTTCAAGACCAGCCTGAAGAAGAGCGAGACCCCGTCTCTACTAAAAATAGAAAAAATTAGATGGGCTTGGCATGCACCTGTAGTCCCAGCTACTCGGGAGGCTGAGGCAGGAGGATCGCTTAAGCCCAGGAGTTTGAGGTTGCTGTGAGCTAGGCTGACGCCACGGCACTCTAACCCGGGCAACACAGTGAGACTCTGTCTCAAAAAAAATAAATGAATAAAATAAAATTCTACTTTTTTTTCTTTTCTTTTTTTTACATAAATCAGAGACCTCCGTATCCATTTTAACCACTGTTAAGTACACAGGTCAGTGGCACTAAGTACATTAACATTGTGCAGCCATCACCACCGTTCAGCTCTGGAACTTTTTTCATCTTCCTAAACTGAACCTCTGTCCCCATTAAACGCTAATTCCCCCTCCCTCACCCTGGCCCCACCATCCTACTTTCCGCCTCTGTGCACTTGACTCCTCTGGCTTCCTCCTGTACACGGAACCCTACAGGAACCCTGCCGTGGGGTCTCAGCCTTTTGTGAGGGGCTTACTTCACTTAGCTAACGTCTCCAGAGTCCCAGCTTGTCCTGCAGCTCAGGTGGTCCCTGGTGGGTCTGGCTTTATTCACTGCAGTTACTCACTCTGCAGGTGGCCTTTTCCTTCCAGCCCACAGTGCTGGGCCATGTTTTCTGTGTCCTTAGTGGAGGTACAGGTGTCAGTTTTATCACTCCTACCTCTACCTTGGTGGGGACGTCCCCCTTTCTCACCCAGCACACACAGCTTCCTGCTTCTGCTGCGGAATAAGGAACAATTGCTGTCTCACGAGGTGGTGTCTGACTCCTGTTTCCACCTCCAGTGTGTCCCAACAAAGGCTCATGGCCTTGGGCAGTGCTGGGGGCGCTGGCCAGCCCTGTCCTGTGCCCGTCACCTGCACTGAGCTCCAAGCCCAAGGGCGGCGCGGTGCTGCCACTGTGTGGTTAGCCCTTGGCACCTCTTGAAACCTGGCGAGTGAGGCGCATCCCAGGGCAGTGAGGGGCTGGTTGGTGGTTTGCAGCCACGTGGTCCCACACCTGCAATGACATGGCAAGGCCTGAGTGCTGTGGCCCTTTTTGTCACCTATGGGTATGCTTGGCCAGTCACTGTGTCTCCGTCTCAGCAGAAGTGTGAGTGTTCTCTGTAACAAACAGGAAATTTCATTCACCTGCAAAAGAGGGGACTTAGCTCTGTTGACTTGAACTTCAGGCCACGGCCAGTGACTGGATTTGGGGGTGGGGTGGGGCAGGGGGCGGCTCTGGCTGGGGCTCATGGACTCCAGGACTGGCAGAGAGTCTGAATATTCTTCTTCCTCCTTTCTCTCCCTTTCCCCAGGGGCCCCCTCCATCCAGCGGGAGGAGGGAGTGAGGCCACACTGGGTGGAGTTTGGAGGGTGACCTCAGCTCCCCAGGCGCTGTCCTGACTCCTAGGCCAAAGCCAACACAGCCCAGCACAGCCCATCAGGGCGTCCTGTTCCCAAGAACTCAGTTTTGGCATCACTGCCTCCCCAGCTGTGTGAATTCTAGTTTCAGCTCAGGCTGGTCTGAGGACAGTTTGATGAGGGGAGAAATGGGGCCCCCTTTTGCTGAGCGAGGAGCTGCTGTTCAATCCTTGCGTCATCGATTTTTCAGTGCTGACCTGTGTTCCCGGAGCCCGCCCATGGCCATGGCAGCCGTGGGCCCCAGGCAGGCTCTGCAGGCTCAGCTGGGTGCCCCTGGTGGCCCCAGGGCAGCAGGCGACCTCTCCTTGCCCCTGCTTCCCACCTCCTGCCCCTGGGCCTTCCCCTCTGGTTTTCTGCTGATCTTTCACTCTCTGGGCGTCCCCTCCTGTGGTTCTGGGAGTCAGGGCGCCTCAGAGGCCTTGTACTTTGGAACCAGCAGCCTGTGCTGGTGGCTAGCAGCTGGCACAGGGGTGACCTGGCACATGCTCGATGCCCTCCCATACATCTGAGCACGCAGGATCTGGGCTGTCCACACGAGCCTCTGGGAGGCTGATGGGGCTTCCCCGCCCAGCCCGAAGGGCCCCAGCGCCATCCTGTGAAGAGCCTCCGCCCTCGAGGGGCCGTTTCTGTTTCTGAGCAGAGTGCCCTGTGTCCCCACTGTGCTGGGACAGGAAAACCGTAGCAAATCACTGCTCTGGAGAGGCTGCCCATGCTGTGTTGACTGAAGCAGTGGATTTGGGATTTTCTTGGTGTTTTGGTGACTTTCCTTCAGGACAAAAGCTGGTCTCTGGCCTCAGAGCCAAGCATGGTGAGGTCCCAGGCCGCTCGGCCCGTGTCCCCTCACCAGGTCTGCGGGGAGGTCCGGTGCGTTACCTCAGTCGTCCTCCCTGTAACGCTAAGAGGAGGGGTTGCTGTTTGAGTTTTACAGGTGGAGAAAGTACTGAGAAGTTAGGAAAAGGACTTGAGGTCACAGAGCCAGTGGCTGGAGCTGGGAGTTGAGTGCAGAGCCATCTTATTTAAAAGCCTGCGTTCTTTCTGCGTGTCCCAAGTGTGGGGAGAGGCTTTAGGCTCACAGGTGACTATGAGGCACACTGGAACCTGGGGGCCTGGCAGTGGGGACATTTGTCCAACCAAGCAGAGCTTACTCCTTGCATGCCTCACAGCGCCGTTTATCTCAGGCCCTGCGAGTGGAGGCTCCCTCTCGGGCAGCACGGGCCGCGGACCTGCCTTCAGCCCGGGAGGGCTTCCCAGGCAGGGGCAGCCAGTGCCACCGCGTTGCCTTCCCAGCTCGGGGTGGCTAATCGGCAGGTTCCTCACCAGGAGGACACTGGGGGCTGCCCTCCTCCTGTCACTGCACGTTGCTCTGGGCCTGGCTGCTGTCTTTCGTTGACACTTTGTTGTTGTTGTTTTTTTTCTTTTGCGCTTCCTGTCTCCTACAATCTAGAGAATACATGTCTAAATCCTCAGCTTGGTCAGAGGGTGGTAAATGTTTTCCACAGGGGATGCCAGGAGCAGGCCCTGGGGGTGAGGAGCTTGGTTTTGGCCAGCAGCTGGGCTGTGTCCAAGACTGTTCTCCGTAGGAGTGGCTTCTCTGGCTTTTTTCAGGAGCTTGACTGCTCTCTGGAAAGTACCTTGTGGTTCTTAAAAGGGCTGTTCTACATTTAGGGTGGCCTGGTACCTGTGGATAGACTGAGCCAGGGACAAAGAAGCTTGCTCAGACTCAGTCAGAGGGGACATGGCACCTCAGGGGCTAGGACCAAGCTCCCCACAAACGCTAGGCCAGTGTTTCCACAGGGTCTTCCTGCCTCTTCTCAGTATTCCTAAAAGGTGAGGACAGAATTTTCACTTCTTCTGGAGGCAGTGGAAGAAGTAGAAACATTTTGAAGAGCCGTAGTTGTCAAATAGGATACAAATTAGACTGCTGTTACAGAGACCCAAAAATCATTGGCTTAAATCCAATATCCAGTAGTTTATGTGAAAAATAAGTCCAAGGCCATCCTGAATCATGCAGTTTTCATCTCTGAACTCAAAGTGATTGCTCCAGCTCCTGTTATCACATCTGCATCCCAGTCGTCAGGAAGTTGAGAAAACGACAAAGGGCTCATATATCTTTTCTCATTTGTTCTGCAGCAAGGGAGGCTGAGAAATGCAGTCTGAAGCTAGGAGGCCATGAGTCCAGCTGAAACGAGACAGTTCCATTATTAAAGGAAGAATTCCAGTTAGCAGTCTCTGTCACAGAGGACACAGTTCACTTTAATGGGTGGGCCTTAATTGGGCCATAATGGGTTGGTGGGAAACAGCAAAGATTAGGGTTTAGAGCTAGAGTCTGTCTAGCCCACCTGCTTCATTTTCAAAAAGTGTTTAAGACCTAGAAAGGAGAAGTGGTTTGTAGCACTTCCTGCGCTTGTTGTAGAGCAGAGAGGTCAGCAGACTTTTTCTGTAAGGGTCAGATAGCTAACATTTTCAGCTTTGCAGACCTTACATGGGTTTCTGTCACAACCACTGAACTCTGCTATTATAGACAAAAGCAGCCATAGACAATACAAGTGAGCTTGGCTGTGTTTCAATAAAACTTTATTTACATAAACAGGTGGTGGGCCAAATTTGGTCCCTGAGCTGTAGTTTGCCAACCCCTGTAGCAGTTAATAAATGAGATTCCTGCAAAATAAGGAGCCTGGCACATAAGCACTGTACAAATACCAGCTGCAGTTACTGCCGGTCTGTATCGTCACTGCTGTCCAAGGGTACACGGCTGGCAGGTGGCAGCACCTGAGTCTGCTCTACCCACCGTACTGTGTTGAGCCGTGCTGCTGGGGTCTCCTCCTCACTCTTGCCCTAGTCTGACGCACCTTAGCGAACTTGGACTTGGCAACTTCCTTTGCATTAGCATCTATTTATGCCGGGTGCTATGTGGGTGAGGGTACCACCATGGCAGGTACAGAAACAGGGGCGACCTGGTGAGCCTGCCTTCAGGGTGCTGTGCTGTCCAGATGAGTACATTGTGAGAATTTTAAAAGTGACCTCAGACTGAGAAATACTAGGCCGAGTTAGAAATACAAGAGCCATCAGAGCAGCCAGGCCCCTCGGTGCCTCGAGCTCACGCTTCTCGTCTCCCTCAGGTTACGACTTTGCGGCAGTCCTGGAGTGGTTTGCCGAGCGAGTGGACCGCATCATCCTGCTCTTTGACGCCCACAAGCTGGACATCTCTGACGAGTTCTCGGAGGTCATCAAGGCCCTCAAGAACCACGAGGACAAGATCCGCGTGGTGCTGAACAAGGCTGACCAGATCGAGACACAGCAGTTGATGCGGGTGTACGGAGCCCTCATGTGGTCCCTGGGGAAGATCATCAACACCCCCGAGGTGGTCAGGGTCTACATCGGCTCCTTCTGGTCCCACCCGCTCCTCATTCCCGACAACCGCAAGCTCTTTGAGGCCGAGGAGCAGGACCTCTTCAAAGACATCCAGTCTCTGCCCCGAAACGCCGCCCTCAGGAAGCTCAATGACCTGATCAAGCGGGCACGGCTGGCCAAGGTAGACCCCGGGGCAAGGGGAGCGGCCTATTGCCGGTTGGGACTCGAGGGCTCTGGGACTGGCGCTTGGGGCCCCAGGGTTGCCCAAGGCCCATCCCAGCCTGCTGCATAGCCAGACCTGCCCCGTGCTGTTTCCATGTATGCAGAAACCAGTCCTCCGTGCCCACCCACAGTGCAGCCTGCTCGTCTGAGATCCCTCCCCTGGCCTCCTCTTAATCTGTTCTGTTTGTGGTTTATACCCAAGTACTTAGGAAGGCTTTGAATATGCTGACAACATAGAAACAGCAAACAGGCGGTCACCACTAAGACAAAGGAGGCAGCTCCGGAAATGGAGTGTTTGAGGGGACATAGGTCTGAACCTCATGGGCTTCCCTCCTGGGGGCTGTTAAGCACGAAAGTGCCCCCAGCACAGTGCTGGGCGCTGGGGACACAGTGAGGAGGAACGCAGCCCTCAGGCTTCAGGGGGAAAACAGGGCATGCACAAAAAATAAGCATTGGTTGTTAGTGTTGTCCAAGGTGAGCACAGGGCACTGCAGGAGCTGACAGTGGGCAGCTGTCCCGGTGGGGTAGAGGGCCTGGGAGCAGATGTTGAGGCTGGGTAGGAAGCAGCTAGTGAGGAGGAAGGGCGCCAGCCTGCAACCCGGAGAGCACACTGGATGCTAAAGCCCAGACCGCGGTGTCCGTCCACACAGGCCTCGTAACCCATCCTCGCCCCTCGGGGAAGCACAGGGCCCCTGGCACCCGCCGCCAGCATCTGAATCGTTCAAGAGTTTGGAATCTCAGCGGCTGGCCACGTACTCGAGTGAGAGCCCAGGGTGCTGGCCTAGGAAATGAAGGTTTATGCCACCAGTGGAGCCTCCAAACGCAGAGGGACAGAACACGTCCCCTTAGGGCGTCTGACTTTGGATAGCACCACATCATGAGCCGGCCCAAATATGTCATTGTGAGGGATAGTCCCAACTGTGGCTGGGGTTGGCCCTTTGGACGGGAGTATTTGACATGGACTAAACAGCCGGAAATGACCACATCCAAACACTGGCATTTTGGCAGCGTGTGCAGCTGCGCTTTCCGACTCTCTCGGCACTGGGATCAGGTGTTGAAGGGGCAGACTCTGGCCGCAGCTCCCCTGCCAGGCTGGGTCAGAACCTGGCTCAGGAACTGTCCTGTCGGCACTGGTTCTCCGGTGAGAAGCCGCACAGAGCAGGTGCTCACCCCTGCCTGTGGAATGCAGAGAAGGACCGGGGCAGACATGGTGTGGGTGCTGAGCCTTCAGTGGCAGCCTGTGGCCAAGGACGCAGTCCTCCAGGCTCTGAGTGTGACTGAGGACTAAGGAAGGGCGCGTTCCAGGGAGCCCATGCCCCTGCTTGCGCCGGGTGGGTCAGAGATGTGGAGCCTCCGCAGTGGCTGAGACAGTGGCCCTTATACCCACTGTCTCGAGGCCAGAGTGTCCAGTGGCGTTTGGGTGCTGCCTGGCCCAAGGAACTAGAGCTGACCATTTGTCCTGTGCCACTGCTGTGGCTCCACCTTGTGACCCAAAGTGCCTGTGGCCGGCAGCTTCACAGCCTGTTGGCGCCACAGTGCATGTCTGAGCCACCTCGCCCTGCTGAGCCAGAATCTGCTCGTGACCTGAGCCCCTGGCGATCTGTGCACATAGGAGCAGGTCAGAGCCTGCTCTGGAGGGTTCAGGGCTGCATGTTTTTCAAGATATCTGACTTCTAGCGGTGGCTCACGCCTGTAATCCTAGTACTCCGGGAGGCCAAGGCGGAAGGATCGCTTGAGGTCAGGAGTTCGAGACCAGCCTGAGGGAGAGCAAGACCTCATCTCTCTACTAAAAACAGAAAAAATTAGTCAGGCATGGTGGCATGGGCCTTTAGTCCCAGCTACTCGGGAGGCTGGGGCAGGAGGATCACTGGAGCCCAGGAGTGCGAGGTTGCTGTGAGCTAGGCTGACACCACAGCACTCTAGCCCGGGCAACACAGTGAGACTCTTGTCTCAAAAAAAAAAAGATTATCTGACTTCCAGAGCCTCCCTGTGAGTGGAGCCAGTTCTGAGAAAGGAACTCATGAGAAAACCCTGGTGACTGAACACCAGCCTCAAAGGACCAAGGATGTCCTGAGTGAGGGGTGTGGCCCTGGCTGAGCCCCACCCAGCCTCCTTCAAGGACAGGCGGAGCCACTGCCTGCGGGCCTGGGGTGGTGTGTGACCGCCCGCCACAGGCCCCGGAAACCCTGCCGTGTCTCGACTGCGTCCTTTTCCTAGCGTGAGTGGTGCTGTCTGCACTGACTCTCACTGGCCCGCGCAGGGCAGAGTGGTGGCCGTGGCTCTCTGTGACCTGCCTGTTGCAGCATCTCCGGGAGATCCTGGATGGGGGCAAGGGGCCGCCTCCCTGAGGCAGTTCTTGGCCAGGCCACCCGGGCTGGACAGGTGGGGCTTGTGCTGAGGAGAGGGCACTGGTGGGCTGGAGCCGGCCGCGGCCCTTCATAGCTGGACGTCACTTGGCAGGGCCGAGGGATCTGAGGCTGGGCTGCTCTGGAGGGGCGCCAGTGTTCCCGCCACTGCGGGGAAGTGAAGGGTGTGCCACCCTTAACTCTGTCTGAGCAAGGTACTGGAGCTTAGAGCTCGAAACTGCTGGGAAAAGCCTTTGTGGGATTTTTCTAATCCTTAGTCATCCCGAAGCTTTCACGATGATAGAGTGGGGCGTAGCTCAGGCCCCCCAGTTGTGTGAGCTCTCTGCGAGCACCCTGCAGGGATTGGCACATGCAGGTTGCTGCCTTAGTTCTGCAGGAAACACCGTGGAGAGGTGGCTGAGGGGAGGGCGCAGAGAAACAGAAAGAACGTGGGCTGCGGACCGCCTTGGCAGCCGGGTTGTGGTCTTGCCTCTTCCTCGTAGTCGCCAAGCACCCTGGGCAAGGCCTCCCACCCCTCCAGCCTCATGGTGCTCAACGAACAGCCTTCTCTTGGTTGACAGACTCGGTTTTCCTCTTCCTGGACCCTCACGATGTCTCGTGCGGGGCTGTTGTCTGTCTTCCATTTCAAGTGGGTTTTCCTCACCTTTCCTTCCCTCTGCCCGTGGCAGTGGGCGGCGGTGCCCTCTCCACACTGTCTGCCCCTGGGCCGGCGGGTCCTGTAGGGCAGCAGCAGCCTGGAGCGCGATGCCATCGCTCCCACTTCCCCGTTCCCGAGCAGCGGGCAGCGGCAGTGTCCTCGGAGGCTCCCTGGGTCCGCTGGGCATATGCCAAGGAAGCACCTGACGTCCGCCCTCCGGTCCCCACAGGTCCATGCCTACATCATCAGCTCCCTCAAGAAGGAGATGCCCAACGTCTTTGGTAAGGAGAGCAAGAAGAAAGAGCTGGTGAACAACCTGGGAGAGATCTACCAGAAGATCGAACGAGAGCATCAGATCTCCCCTGGGGACTTCCCCAGCCTCCGCAAGATGCAGGTACGGCTGTCCCGAGTGCCCCTGGGGCCATCAGGGAGCCAGGAGGGCCCAGGGCACTTGCTCTGGAGGGAATCCCAGCTCCATGGGGGAGGGCCTCCCAAAACGGAAGCAGCTGGCTGAATCACCAGAACCCCACCCGAATCAGAGTTGACCAGGCAGTGACACCGAGCAGGGGAATGTGGTGACTCACCTTGCGTGGGGGGAGAGGGCTGGGCTGTGCCAGGCACTCTGCGGTGTCCTGTCAGGTAGTCCTCGCCACAGCGCTGCGAGGAAAGTGCTGTTGATACCTCCTGTTTACAGGTTAGGGAGCCACGGCCCAGCGGGGTGACCTAAGTTGCCCAAGCTGGGAAGTGGTAGAGCAGCTCTTTCTACCTGAGAAGCCCTCACTTGAGCCACTCGGCCTGGAGCCTGGGAGGGGCCATCCTTCCCAGCGCTCGTCTTCCTCCTCCCACCCACAGGAACTCCTGCAGACCCAGGACTTCAGCAAGTTCCAGGCCTTGAAGCCCAAGCTGCTGGACACAGTGGACGACATGCTGGCCAATGACATTGCCCGGCTGATGGTGATGGTGCGCCAGGAGGAGTCCCTGATGCCCTCCCAGGCTGTGAAGGGCGGCGCCTTCGATGGCACCATGAACGGGCCCTTTGGGCACGGCTACGGTGAGGGGGCCGGCGAGGGCATTGACGATGTCGAGTGGGTGGTGGGCAAGGACAAGCCCACCTACGATGAGATCTTCTACACACTGTCCCCCGTCAACGGCAAGATCACGGGTGCCAATGCCAAGAAGGAGATGGTGAAGTCCAAGCTGCCCAACACGGTGCTGGGGAAGATCTGGAAGCTGGCTGATGTGGACAAGGACGGGCTGCTGGACGACGAGGAGTTCGCCCTGGCCAACCACCTCATCAAGGTCAAGCTCGAGGGCCACGAGCTGCCCGCTGACCTGCCCCCGCACCTGATCCCGCCCTCCAAGCGGAGGCACGAGTGACTGAGTGACCGAGTGACCAGCCTTGCCCTGGCCACCTGCCACCTCCACACCACCCAGCAGGCAAAGGCCTGGGAGGCAGAGATTGGGGGGAGGGGAAGGCTCACCATTTCTCAAGGTCCATAAAGACTGAGCGGATGTTTCCTCGGCTCTTGAAAAGGAAAACCGCCATCTTTCTTTTAAGGCTGTTCCTGGGCCCGGCAGGGGAGGCAGGGGTGATACTCAGATGCGAATGATGGAATTTTGTGCACAAGAACTATGGATATTTTTAATATATAACGTTAGAGGCACGTTCTTTCTTGCCTCCTGCTCTGTCTGACAGCCTCCCCTCCACACACACAGCCTCTGTCCCCTCCTGACCTTCCCTCCGCTCTGGCTTTGGCCGGACGGCGCGTGCGGTGCCTGTGCCCACAAGGGAACTAGCTCGCCCCTTCTGGCAGCTGCCAGGCCAGGGCTGTGTGGACAGGAACGCCCAGCAGCCTCCATCTGTTTCCAAGCTGAGGGTTACTTCAGGGGCAGTGGCTTCCTCCCTCGCCGGCTCTGCCTCCTCCTGCGCTCTCGATGAAGTGGGTTCTTGTGCCTTCCCCCTCCTGGGCCCCCTGGGCCCGGCCCTGCTCCTCCCTCCCGGACCACCCGGACCAACACTGCACCCCAGCCTGGCAGTCACAGAAGCACGGCCCAGCCACCTTTGTCTTTCTGGGGGTGTTGAGGGGAGGAGTGAGAGAAGGTCTTCCAGAAAACTTCATAAGCTAGTTTTTGTTCTGTAAAGTGACACCTTTCATACTTGACTGAGTTTCCCAGCAACTTCCAGCCACTCATTCAAAAGCTGTGATTTTTGTCTCCCCTTCCCCACGTTCCAGCCTGGGGGCAGCTCCACCCAGAAACCATTAGATGCAGGGTCCTGGGGAGCATGCCCCTCCTGGGGCCCCAGAGTTGTGTCCGGCTGAGCCTGTCCGCCTGGAATGTTTCCCCCTCGTTGTACTGGAACTTTCTGATGTGCCCCTCCCCTGCCTTCAGGTGGATGGTGGGTCCTGACAACTGGTTTGGAGAGGGTGAGAGGAAGCCCAGGGCTCAGCCTGGGCCTATGTCCAGACAGCAGGGGCTGAGGGAACCGCCTTGCCTTTTCATCCCCTTCCTTTCCTGCCTTCCTCCCTGGCTGAGCAGAGGAGGGAATGTGATTTAGATGTCCTTGGAACGACCGCCCCGGCTGAGCAATAAGAAACTGGGGCTGGCGTGGTGGCCCGAGCCCCTCACTCTGCTTCACCTGGGGAACCGACGCACTCACCAGCCCCGGGATGGCCAGTGGGTGGCTGCTGGCGTGCTGGCGCTGAGGCAGGTGTCCTGGCCCGTGTTGCGCGTCCAGGTTCCCCCAGGCCTGGCAGGGGTGGCGAACCCACAGCCTTCTGATTTCAAGATTGTTTGTTCTTAAGCACCAAAGGAGGCAAGAAAAGCTTCATCTTTCTCTATTGCACCCTTTTAATAAAACGATTTGTTCTGTGAAATTTGGATTCAGTCAAAAGGCTGTACTAAGGGACCTAGAAGGCCACAGGCTCCCCATCCCTGCCAGGGGTTCAGGGAGTGGCCCCCCTACTGCGCCCCAGCGCTGCTCTGCTGCTCTTGGCCCTGGCCAGCCGGAGTCTCCGGGATCTGGCCTGTTGCCTCCCCAGCCCTCGGCCGTACGGTATTAGGTGAGGAGGGACACAGACACGTCCTCACCGGGAAGTCGCTGTCTGAGATGCAGCAGCTTGTTCACACTCGCCCGTGGGGAGAAAGTGACTGAAGACTTCTTCCTTGCATTAAAAAGTTTTAATTGTGCTGAAGCTGGCTTCTGGTGCTTTGTCGTCTTTGCTGGGGGCGGGAGCCGGGCCCTCCTCCCCCAGGGCCTGTGGGGGTGCTGGCAGAGCATTTGGGGCATTTGGGGACCAAGAGGCCAGCAGGGACAGGTTGGCAAGGCCTCCAGGGGCGCTGTGCAGCAGCTGTCGCCTCCTGTGAAGAGGGTGAGGCCTGGATGGGTGGGGAGAGGGGGTCCCCAGGGGCTGAAGACCCACTTCCTTGTGCTAGGTGGGGGCTGGGCAAGGGCGGTTTACTTGGGGGTGAAGCGGCTGGGAAGACGTCTGATAACTGAGGACGAGGCTGGCACCCTCCTAGGGTCCTCACGGCATCTCCAGTCTGGGCTCCGCCTTAGCCAGGGACAGACGAGTGGGCGCCCATGGGGCCTTCAGCGCAGGGAGGGGTCAGTAAATAAGGGGTTCTGGGCTCCAGCACCAGCCTGGCACCATGCTGGCCCCAAGGGTGGTTTACAGACTGGGAAGCCTCCGGGACTCTGAAGATGAACAAAGCAGACAGGCCAACAATGAAAGTACAATTAAGGGTGGGGCTGGGCAGGCCCAGGTGATGTCACAGATGGGGAGACTGTACCAGCAGACGGGAGGAGAACAAGTTGGGAGTGGGGAGACGGGCAAGGGTACAGAATGGGGTAAAGACTGCTCCAGGCAAACTGTGGCAGAAGCAGGATATAAACAAGAGCCCGAGGGTTTGCAGGACCTAGTTGTGTGCTCCAGGGCCCCACCGCTGTGCCCGGAGTCCTGTTTGAGGTACCAGTTGGAAATGTCGGTGTGCCTCCTGTGTGGGCTCACCTTGTGCAAGGTTTTCTAGAGCCCTCATGAGCTGGGGAGGTCTGTTTCTGCATTTCACAGCCAAGGAGCCCAAGACT
>NW_012136081.1:1856327-1886977 GCF_000956105.1 Propithecus coquereli
GGGGCTCTGCAGGTGACAGAGGGAGTTTGAACCCCCAGGGGCTGCCCCAGGAAGTGCCTGCTGAGCTGAGGCTTGAGGGCAGGTGTCTGCCCCAGAGCTCAGGGAGGGGTCTTCTTTGGGCCATGAGGAGGGCCAGTGGATGTGTTCTAAGATGTGGCCACCTACCTGGAGGGCTAGCCCGCACCCCTTTCTCCTCCCCAGTTCCCTAGGGGACTTCTCCAGGGCAAAGGAGGGGGGTTTCCACCCAGTCCCCAGGCTTCTGGAGTAAGAGGCCTTCAGGGCAATCTGATTAGGGTTTCCCCCACAATGGCACCTCAGAGCCCAGGACCCAGGAGGCAAAGCGCCCACCACTGCCTTGGTCCCCACCCACACAGCAGCTGTTTTCTACGTAGAGGTTGCTTGAGAGATCTCATTCAGAATAAACATTTCTTCTGCTCCTTAGAAAACAAAGACATAACCACAAATCCAACCCAGGGCCCTGTTCTTATCTCAAATGGGCTGCTGGCAGGACTTGCAGAGCCACGACGGGCTGGGGAGACGGGGGAGAGGGGTCAGGAGGATCCTGCCAGCACTCCTGCCCATCCGCGTTCAGAGCTCAACAGCTCAGGCAGGACCCAGAGGGCAGCCTTGGGCAGACAACCCCAAGTTCAAATCCCAGCTCTGCCACTTGTGGGGGGCCAGCCAGTCCTCTCCCCTCCTGAGCCTGTTTCCTCAGGTCCTACAGGCAGGAGCAGCCACACTTCACAGAGGCGGAGCCCCAGGGAGGCCCACCTTTTTGGCCTCCTTGGCTGAGCACCCTAGGCAGGTTAGTTGGGGTGGGGGTAAGGGTGGGGTGCAGGGAGCACGGTGCCCCACCTAACACCCAGAACAAAGCAGGCTGGACCCACCCTTCCCTGAAGCAGCTTGCAGACCCAGTGGCGCCTGAGGGCCAGAAGGATGGTGGCCAAGGGGGCCCAGGCCTGGCTTCCTGTGCACCTAGAGGGCCTGATAATTGTAAAACCACATGGGGCTGCAGCCGCTGTGGAGCGTGGGAGCCGCCGTGGCTTGTTGGAGCAGCACAGGGAAGGTTTTTGGAAGAAAAACCAGGATGACGAAACCACCATATGTCCACCCATTTGGAGCTTTGGACATTTCAAAGGACACACCCCTGGTTTGCTGGGTGGGCGGGGGCGGGGTGTGGGGCTTCTCAACCCCCACCATCTCCATCAGCCCCTCCCCGAGCCCCCCAGCAGTCACACATTTAAATAAAACCCCGGGGGCCTGGGCAGCAAAGGAAGGGTTACCGAGTTCTTCCGCCTCCAACCACATCGCTGCCTGAGCTCCTTCTAGAGAGAAATGTTAGGATGGCCATTGGTGGCCATACCGGGTACCTCATTTGTCCCTCACACCTGAACAGGGGCAGCTCTCCATTGTACACAAAAACACAGTGTCCAGACAGAAAGGAAGGGACTCACCCAAGGCCACACACCCGGTGAGCAGGAACAAGGCTGTATGACCCCACAGCCAGTCTCTCATTCCCTGACCCCTGGGTGGGGGTAGGACGCCACGCTCTGTTTCCTGAGTGGCTAAGGGCAGGGGTGGCTGCCATTCTCAGCCCTGCAGGACCATCTGCTGGGAGCTGCATCCCGCGGCTGGGGCTGGGCACCTCATCCTAGGCCACTTACTGGAGGCTGACTCCCTGGGCCTTGGGAAGGTGGGGGGCCACAGCCGTGGGCCCAGGATGTGGCTGCCATGCTACAGACCCCCGGAGCCTACTTTGTGTCTCAGCTGCCTCCTGTACCCAGAGGGCTATGCTCTTGGGGTCAGGAACATGGGTCCCCTGCCAGTCACTTGTGCTCCCCTCTCTGGGCTTCTCAGCATCTCTGAACCTTCTCTTTCTGCAAGGCCTGGGTCCCTGAATTCACACTTTCCTTTTCTCCATCCAAGGCCCTTTGCAGAAGCCTACATCAAGTCTACGTGCAGTCTGGCCTTTCCCTGCCCCTGTCCCCAGCATCTAGGTGCTACTACGTGGTTCCCTTCTGCTGCCAGGCACTGACCTAGCCCCAGAACCTGGGGACTCAGGCAGGCTCTGGACCAAGGGAAGGAGCTCAAGGCTGGCACCGTCCAGTCTCTGCAGCTCAATGTATTAATCTGTGAAAGGAAGGTAATGACAACTCTCTCCTGGCAGGGCTCTTGTGAAGATAACAGATCTGAAGTCACTTTGAAATGCCAAGAAGCCCCATGGGAATGCAAGGTGCTATCAGCCTGATTTTTTCCCCCCACGGCTGGGCAGAGCTATTGCCAGGGTGAAAGGCTGTGGGGATAGCAGGGCCCTCCTGCACTGGGACGCAGTGACCACAGGGAGGAGGAAGGCAGAGTGGCCTGACTGCCCAGATGGGCTGGGCCAAGGCTCTGGGGGCAGAGGCTCCTCTCGCTGGCCTCGCTCATCCCCTGATCCCCTCCCCTGATCCCCTCCGAGAGGGGCCACCGTGTGCAGGGCTCTGTAGGGAGCAAGGCAAGGTTTTGTGGTCCTGGGGGGGTCTGGCTCACACGGGATCAGAGAACAGATCTGGCCAGGCACGGTGGCTCACGCCTGTAATCCTAGCGCTCTGGGAGGCTGAGGCGGGTGGATCATTTGAGCTCAGGAGTTCGAGACCAGCCTGAGCAAGAGCGAGACCCCGTCTCTACTAAAAATAGAAAGAAATTAGCTGGACAACTAAAAATAATATAGAAAAAATTAGCCGGGCATGGTGGCACATGCCTGTAGTCCCAGCTACTCGGGAAGCTGAGGCAGGAGGATCACTTGAGCCCAGGAGTTTGAGGTTGCTGTGAGCTAGGCTGACGCCACGGCACTCTAGCCTGGGCAACACAGTGAGACTCTGTCTCAAAAAAAAAGAAAAAAATCAGAGAACAGATCTGCTGGGGCCGAGCGGGGCTATGTCCAGGAGCTGCTTCTGTCAGGGCTGGAGGCCTGGCCCTTGTTGAGGCCGGAAGGAACCAGGCAGAGACTGAGCCTCTAAGGACTTTCTGATATTGGAGCTGCAAAGGAGTGATCAGGGGGCCCGACCCCCTTTTACAGACAAGGAAACTGAAGCCTGCAAAAGAGATACGACAAAAACTAATAAAGTGCAAGAGAGGCAGAGAGGGCTGCATGCCGTCCCAGCTCTGCTCCACACAGCCCGACTCCATTACTGCTGTCTGGGACTCAGTTTCCGCTGCGCTGTACCGTGTGGGGATGGCGTCTGATGCGGGGGAGGATGGACTTTTCCGAGGACTCAGCATTCAGAGAGGTTAAGACACTCACCAGAGGTCGCACAGGGAATGAGCCAGCACCCAGAGGCCTCACAAGTTGGCCCAGACAGCGGACCCCTGGGGCCGTGTTGGCGTGGGGGTGGAGGATCAGGGTGTCCAAGAGCAGCAGAGGAGAGGCCCATCTTCCACCCAGGCCCCCTCACCCCAGTTCCCCAGGTGGGAACTTCATTCCGGCCACAGCGCCTGCCCCGCCTCTGGTCTCTGGCGCCCCCCTGTGGCCTCAGGGAGCAGACGCCTCTCACCTCCTGGGGGCCCCAGCCCTGCCCGTCTGTAGGAGGACCCAGAATCCCTCCGAGGGACACGAGGGCTCCGTCAAACCAAAGCAGCTCCTGCCCCTACCCCTCCCAGGAGACCCGGAGACAGTGACTGGGATCCCCAGATTTGGGTTTGAATCTTGGCTCCCCTTCCCGGCCTGACTTGGGTAACACATCCGGACTATGTTTCCCCAAATATTTCTCCGATTGTGGGCTCTGCGAAGCCTCAGGGCAGAGTCCCTGAGATCACGTGGGAGACTCCGAACGTGGAGGAGCACCCTGTTTGCTGCCAGGGGGTGTTCAGTTCAGCTCTACAAACACAGAACTCCTCTTCCCCCAAGGCAGGGAACCTCGCCCTGTCCCTTCACAAGGAGGTCCCAGTCTGAGAGGGGAGGCAAACCCTTGAACAGATCTTTTAAAGAAAGAATGTGTTGTCTAAAGCCACTAAAATGCCCCACCCTTTGATCTCTCGTCTTGGACAGACCCAAAGTCCCATGGCGTCTGGTCCAGCCCAGCTGGCTACAGCTGGGCAGAAATCAGAAATACCACCAGAGTCAGCCCCTCCCCTCCCACCGGTCTCCGGCAGCCCATGGGGACCTCTCCTTGCCCTTGACATTCCAGGCTTAGACTCAGGCCCAGCCCAGCGCCACCCCAGGGGTCTAGCTTCGGAGCCTCCTCATCCTCAGCCCATCAATTCACCTTCATCCTTCCCAAGCCTCAGTGTGACCATCTGCTAAATGGGTGTGATCATCCTTACCCCACCTTCCTGCCTCCCGGGGCAGCTCTAACGACACAATTAAAGTGAGATCAGAAACTTTGGGGGCGGGCGGGGGGGTGCCAAGCGCGGGCAAACCTGGGAGAGAGCGAACTACAACTCCCATCCGGCTCCGGGGCCGCGGGCGTCCCCAGCCCCTCTGCCTGACCCAGCAGAGAGGCGGCCGCTGCCCAGGGGCGAGGGAAGCTGTGGTGCTCCGGGCCTCTCCCACCTGGGTTAGGGCCCGGCGAGGCCCCAGGTAGAGCTGGGCCTGGGGCCGCGCAGGAATCCAGGCGGTCTTTCGGGTCCCGGGGAGAGGGGGGACCCCACCCCCACCCGGCCCAGGAGTTATTCTCCGCTGCTCGCCCCCCCACTTCCTGGCCGGAGTTGGTCCTACCCCCGCGCGCCTCCGCCTTCACCTTCAGCCGCGGCTCCCATTGGGCGGCGCGCACCTGCCCGTCCGTCGGGGGGCGGGGCGGGGGCGGGGCGTGGCGCCCAGGTGAGGGCGCGCAGGCAGCGGCGCAGGAAGGTGACAGCGGGGAGGGCGGGAGGGTGGGGGGGTGGACGCGCGGACCGACCTACGGACGGACGGACGGACGGACGGACGGGCATGCGGGCGGCCGGGCTCTAGCCGGGAATCGGGACTCGGGCAGTAGCCATGGAGCGGCGGCTGCGCGCGCTGGAGCGGCTGGCGCGGGGCGAGGCCGGCGGCGGCCCGGGGCTCGACGGCCTCCTGGATCTGCTGCTGGGGCTGCACCAAGAACTCAGCAGCACCCCCCTGCGGCGGGAGCGCAACGTGGCGCAGTTCCTGAGCTGGGGTGAGTGGCGGTGCGGCAAGGTGGGGGGCGGCCCTAGGGACCCCGCGCCGGGACCCCACGCGCTCCACGCTCACAGGCCTTCCCGCAGGGACCTGAACCCCCAGACGTTCCCCTTGCAGACTGTCCTCACTGGCCCTGACACGTGCCACTGAAACCCGCGGCCCGCTCACTCACCTGTGCACCTCACCCTTAGATACTCACACGCCCCTTTCCACTCACAGGCCCCGGCACACGTACACAGCACACACTTCACAAAGACACACGCAAACTTGTGCCTGGTATAGACCGCAGACGCATGTACCCAGGGCACGCCCTACGGAGTTGTGTACAAGATTCCTCATACATCACACCCCACACCCCGTGCAGACCCCTGTCCGTGCCATGCACGGACACAGGCTTTCTCAGTCTTGTACACTTGCAGATACCCCCACACACAGACACACGCCCGTCTCCCTGCGTACAGGACCACCGCAGCCTGGACTTAGGAACCAACTTCAGCCCCTTGGTCTCTGCCAGCTGCTGGCCAGGCTCCCTGAGAGCAGTTCCCTCGGGGCTGGGGAGGGGGGCCTGGCTGGAGGTGGGTCGGTGCCTTTTCCTGGTTGACTCATCTGAGTCACCAGGAGTGGCTGGCCTGGGGTGACCCTGAACCTACAGTGGGCCCTGGCGCCAGTCAGAGGGTTCCCTGGTTATACCCAGCCAGGCCATGGAGGTAAGGCACGGGGGCCCGGCCTGAAGGGTGGGGTGAGGTGGGTGTTTGCCCAGTGGGTGACTAGCGTTCCTGGCGCTCCTGAGCTCTGGGCAGGCACAAGGCCTGGCCTGGCACACTTCGGGGGGGCCTGCAACTCAGATGTGCCAGCAGCTTGGCCCCAGCCCCAGGCCTTCCGTCCAGGCTGAGGGCAGTCAGACGGCCCCTGCCTCTGTTGCCTGCCTGTCTCCCTGGGACTGCTGCGTATTATGCGTGCATCTGTGTTGTCATCACCTCCCCACACACATGTGTGCTCCCCCTGCCTGGCTCTGGCACCTCTACCTGGGACCCCAGCATGGGGGCCCATCTGTTGACATCTCCTGAGGTAACTCAAAGGGCGGTGACTCATTCCTCTCCTGCCCCAACTTGTCCCTGCTGCTGCCCAGAGCCCCCATGCCCTGTGGCAAGGCAAGGGGACTGGGCGGCCAGTCCTGGGGGCCTGGATCCTCATGCCTATGGGCCCTGGGCATTGGCCCCTGTCTGGCTGGTGGGTCACCACTCTGCTTTGGCCTTGGTTCCCCCTCGGAGGCCAGTGGCTGCTTCTCCCCAGCTCCGCACACAGACCTGGGAAAGAGACAATTAATTTTGGTAATGAGGTTTCCACACCACCCCCGCTGCGGGGGTTCTGCCTGATAAACCTGTGGAGCAGCTCTCTGTCCCACCCACAGACCCGCCCCGCTGGCAGGGAGTTTACCTCCTGGCAAGGGGAAACTGAGGCAGGGTGCCAGACCACAGCTGCCCCCAGTCCTGAATGGTCACTCCTGCCTCCCTTAGTTCCCAAGACCCAGTTTCCTCCCTCCAGTCTGTGGCTACTCCAGGCCTGGGAAGGGCCTGGGAGTGGCTGGAGATGCCCCTCACGGAGGCATCCAGGACTGCGAGGAAGGAGGAGGTTCTTGGCCAGGAGCAGGCCTTGTCCCAGGCGGGGCTTAGAGCTGTAGGCTGGTCAGGCCTGGAGGGGCTCCTGAGCGCTCACCCCCTCAGGTGCTAGCGTCCGTGCCATGTGAAGGTGTTTTGGCTCGGTTTTTGAGTTTTGTGAGTACCTGGGCGACCGGTATCTATGCCTCCAGACCGAGGGGACCCCACTTGGGGTACACAGAGCCTGTCCTCCCAGAGCCCTGCAGAGCCACTGTCCTCCCTGTCTGGGGCTGCCACAGACCTCACCCTCAGCCAGGTACCTCTATGCCTACAGGGTCCCCAGACCCAGGCCCACAGCTCCCAAATGGCTGAGAATCCTCTCTAGGGACAAGGAATGTCACCCGTCCAGTTTCCCAAGACAGGCCCTGGCCTGGCCCTGTTAGGGGGCCAAGAACTGTGAACTGGGGTGGGAATGGTATCCCCATGGTCCCCAGGGCAACCCGGCCAGCCAGGGTCGGCTAGGGAGGACCACAAATCCCATCAACCCCTGGGGTGGAGGCTGCCTGGAGTCTGAGGATGAGGTCTGGGGGCCAGGTGGTCGGCTGAGCCAGGACCCTCACTGTCTACACTTCCTGATCATTGCCGAACAGGCTCCAGCTCCTCTCGACCCCTTAGCCGGTGGCTGTCACTGGGGCAGGCGTCCCTGCCCTGGCCTCACAGGAGCTGCAGCTCCTGGTTCCCAAGGTGAGAGAGGGAGCTGGCCCCCCACCTGCCCTGCATGCGCTGAGCCCCACCCTGTGTCCCCTCAGCCAGCCCCTTCGTGACAATGGTGAAAGAGTTGCGTCTGCAGAGAGATGACTTTGAGATTTTGAAGGTGATCGGCCGAGGGGCCTTCGGGGAGGTGAGCAAAGGGCCTGGGGTAGGTGGTGGGGAGTGTGTTCCCACCAGGCCGTGCTGACCCCAGCCTTCCCTGTGGCCTCAGGTTGCTGTGGTGAGGCAGAGGGACAGTGGGCAGATTTTTGCCATGAAAATGCTGCACAAGTGGGAGATGCTGAAGAGAGCTGAGGTCAGTGTGGGGTCTGGTGGGCCTTTGGCAGCCTGCTCATGGGTGGGGACAGGTGTGTGCTGCCCTTGAGGCCTCCAGGGCATCCAGGGGAAGAGGCGGGGCATGGCTGCTGACCAGGCAAAGGATGTCACCCTCAACAGCCACCAATCTCCCGTCCCTTTCTCACAATAAAGCTTTCTTAAAAGCAAGCAGAGTTGTTCCCATTTTCCTTACGGTAACACCAAGGCCCAGAGCCATGAAGTGTGGGCTCATCCAAATCAGCCTGGGGAGAGCAGAGCTGTGACCTCCATCTCAGCCCCTACACTTACTGAGTCCTTCCCCATTCCCTGCGCTGGTAAGGCATGGGTGGGGGGTCCTGGGCTCTGATCCCATGCTACGCCCTGCTCCCCAAAACCTGCTGCAGACAGCCTGTTTCCGGGAGGAGCGGGACGTTCTGGTGAAGGGGGACAGCCGCTGGGTGACCACTCTGCACTATGCCTTCCAAGACGAGGAATACCTGGTGAGGACACTCTGCAGGGTTAGAGGGGGGTTGCCTGGGGACCTGGGGGTGCTGGGACCAAGGAGAGAGACCTCTTCTACTGGGACAAAGTAGCTTCCACTTCCCATCAGCTCCTGGGCCTGGAGCCTCCTGCCGGAGCTCTGGCTAGGAACTGGCTACCCCAGGGGTGCTGGGAGACACGGCCCTGCCTTCCCAGAGCCCCATGGGACCAATGTGAGGGGGCAGGTGCCCCTTCCTCCCAGACTGATTCCCGTTCCCTACATAACGCCGTCCAGTACCTGGTGATGGACTACTACGCCGGTGGGGACCTCCTCACACTGCTGAGCCGCTTTGAGGACCGCCTCCCGCCTGAGCTGGCCCAGTTCTACCTGGCTGAGATGGTGCTGGCCATCCACTCACTGCACCAGCTGGGCTACGTCCACAGGTGGGGCCCCTGCCCCATCCAGCCCCTGCCAGCTGCTCTGCGGAGAGCTGCTGTTTGCTGAACACTCAGCGTGTGCCAAACACTGCTGGGGACTTCATATGTGGTTCCTTTGAATCCTTATGCTAAGAAAGCTCATGTGGTGGGGGCTGCTCTTGTCCCCTTTTTAGTCGAGGAAGTCAGAGGTTAGCACAGGTAAGCACCTGACTGAAGGTGATTTGGCTCATGGGTGGCTGAGCTGTGGTCTGCACTGGGGATGTCTGGCTCCTGCAGCCCCGGCAGTGCACTCCTCAAGGGTCCTTTCCCCAGTCTAGCTGCCTGCTTCCTCCTGGCCACCAGCCTTCTCTCCCTCCGACATGCATGCACGCACATCGCACCTGGGCATGCACCTAAACACACATCCACACACACAGGTCAAGCCCCTCATGCTCCCTGCCTTCCCCCAGGGATGTCAAGCCAGACAATGTCCTCCTGGACGTGAATGGACACATTCGCCTGGCCGACTTTGGCTCCTGCCTGCGTCTCAACAACAGCGGCATGGTAAGGACCCCACCCCAGAGTGGGAGCAGGGGACACCAGGCAGACCAAGCTCTCAGGGCAATGGGAGGCCCAGGCCCCAGGTGGGGGGCACCAGGCCAGCCCAGCCCTGGCAGGGTCGGAGTGCCAGGCTTGTGGTGAGGGGCCAGCACCCCCAGCCATGCCTGAAGCTGCCCTCATGGCATCATCACCACCACCGCCCACAGGTGGACTCATCAGTGGCAGTAGGGACACCGGACTACATCTCCCCTGAGATCCTGCAGGCCATGGAAGAGGGCAAGGGCCACTACGGCCCGCAGTGTGACTGGTGGTCACTGGGAGTGTGCGCCTATGAGCTGCTCTTTGGGGAGACGCCCTTCTACGCCGAGTCCCTGGTGGAAACCTATGGCAAGATCATGAACCATGAGGTCTGGCCGCCAGGCTCTGGGGCTCCAGGGAGGCCAGGGGGACTCCCAAGTCTGTGTGGTTGGAATCCTAGATACTTGACACAGCCTGACTCCCCTGCCCGTAGGACCACCTGCAGTTCCCCTCGGACATGCCTGACGTGCCAGCCAGCGCCCGAGACCTGATCCGACAGTTGCTGTGCCGCCAGGAGGAGCGGCTGGGCCGGGGCGGGCTGGACGACTTCCGGAACCATCCCTTCTTCGAAGGCGTGGACTGGGAGCGGCTGGCGGCCAGCACTGCCCCCTATGTCCCTGAGCTCCAAGGGCCCATGGACACCTCCAACTTTGATGTGGATGATGACACCGTCAACCACCCAGTGAGTGGCAGATGCTACCACAAGCGGGGAGGTGCCCTGACCCTCACTGGCTGTGGGAACCCTCCAGAAGTTCCCTGGGGTGGGCTAGGGCTGAGGTCTTTGGACCCCAGGGGCTCATAAGAGTTATGGTTCACCCCTGCTCGTTCACCTGCACTGGAGTGGGTTGTGCCAAGTGAAGGTCCTTTGATCCCAGGTGTCATCCTATTAATCAGCATTCGTAGAAGGAAGAAAACTCTCAGCAGCCCCTGGGAGGCCACACTCTCAAGGACTCGTGGGAGCTGGGGGCTGTTTTGGTGGGGGCTGTGTTATGCCCTTAGGTTCCCACCTGAGCAGGTCCCGGGGGCCTCCTGGTTCTCAGGCCTCCTCTTGGAGCTGTGCCTGTTCACTCTGCCTCTCCTCCCATCTCCTGCAGGGGACCCTGCCACCACCCTGCCATGGGGCCTTCTCGGGCCATCACCTGCCATTCGTGGGCTTTACCTATACCTCTGGCAGGTGAGTTTAGTGCTCACACACCTGGTGAGAAGCTGGGGGCTGCCTGGCCTGGAGGATGCTGGAAACCCACCAGGCACCGGGAAAGAAGGCAGAGTGGCTACCCAGTGCCTGCATGTGACTGGTGCTCTGAGCCTGCATGTCCTCAGGGTCCTGGTGAAGCCATGCCTGTGCCTGGCTGGGCCCCATCCCAGCGCGTGGCTCTCTCAGTGCCTTCCACAGCAAGCTGAGAACGGGCTGCACTTGGAGCCAGAGGCCTGGAGTTTGAAGCCCCTACAGCTCCCAAGCCTCACTTAGTGCCTCTGTAAAATGGGCGGGATGATCACCCATTTGAGGGGCTGGCCTGAGACTGCAGCAAGGTCCTGGTGAGGCATGCTCCGGGGTGCAGGAAATGCCTTCGACCCCCACTCATCAGGGCCAACTTGGTCTGTGTCACCACATCCTCTCAACGGCCCTTGGAGAGGCCTTGTTATCGCCACCATTGCCGGTGAGGAAACTGAAGCTATGTTAGGGTCCAGGTGATACAGCTTGCAAACGCCAGGACTAGGGCTCACACCTGGGCCCAGGAATGCTGAAGCCTGTGCCCTGGAGCCACTGCCCATGGCCCCAGCCTGGGGTCTCCTGAGGGCAAGGTCTGGTCTGGGTGTGTCCTAGGTGATGAAGTGATTGGATGCACTAGGATGGACGGGGCTTTCTGCCAACATGTGTCGCCCCTGTCCTCCCCTAGTCCCAGTCCTGAGAGCAGCTCCGAGCCATTGGCTGCTCTGGAGCAGAAGCTCCACTGTCTGGAGCAGGAGAAGGTGGAGCTGAGCCGGAAGTGCCAAGGTACGGGAAGCAGTTGGGCCAGGGCTGGCTGAGGGTGGGCGTGTTGGCCGTGGGGGCTGCTGCTGCAGGAACAGCTGCTCACCTACGGGGGCTGCCTCCCCTGCCAGAGGCCCTGCACGCCACTTCAGACCACTGGGAGCTGCAGCAGCTACAGAAGGAAGTGCAGACTCTACGGGAGAGGTTGTCAGGTATTGCAGCCCTTATCCTACCCCCTCGCTGGGCTGAGTCCCACCTGGGTTCCAGTCCTATCCCTGCTCTGTACATGCTGTGTGATCTTGGGGAAGCACCTTAAACCCCCTGAGCCTGCATGTGGGAAATGGGCCAAGGAGACCCACCTCCCAGGCCGTGGTGAAGGTTCTATGAGACGTTGCACGTGCAGTGCCTGGCTGAGGCTGGGGCAGTCAGTATGTGCAGGTCTCAGTGACTATTCCTGGCAGAGACACTGAGGGACAGCAATGCCCCCTTGTCCCAGACGGATGGGCCCCCTGCTCATAGCCCAGGTCAAGACAGTGACTCATGGCAGGAGAGAGACCAGCTCCACCAGGTGAGGGCCTGCTGAGGCTGGTGAGGGGCCCAGGGCTCCACACTGTGGAGGTCCTTGCCCTGACTCTGGGCCTTGTCCTCCTCACCCTGACTCCCCAGGAGCTGGCCGAGGCTCGGGCAAGGCTGCAGGCTCAGGAACAGGAGCTATGCAGAGCCCAGGAGCAGCAGGAAGAGCTATTCCAGAGGCTGCAGGAGGCCCAGAAGAGAGAAGCAGCCATAGCCAGCCAGACCCAGGCCCTGAGCTCCCAGTTGAAGGAAGCCCGGGCTACCCAGAGGGAGGTGGGTGAGCAGGAGGGGTGATCTCAAAGCCCACTGCCTCCTCATGCCTGCTGTGGCTGGTAGAGCCTGAGTCTGTGGCAAGGTGGGGCAGAGGGATTGGGGTGGGCCAAGTCAGCACTGGCCTGCCTCTGCACCCATCACAGCTGGAGGCCCAGGTGGCCACCCTGAGCGAGGAGGTGACACAGCTGCAGGGACAGCGGGAGCGAAGCCTTGAGGAGTGTTCTCGGGTCAAGGTAGTGAGGTCTTACCCCTTGGCAAGAGGTGCCCCAGGCCTGACTCCTGTGTCCCAAGGGTGGGGTGGGCCATGGCCTCCTGGGCCCCTGCCCTGACCCCTCTCCATGTCCTCAAGACCGTCCACACAGCCTCTGAGACCAACGGCACGGGACCGCCTGAGGGCGGGCCTCAGGAAGCTCAACTGAGGCAGGAGGTGGCCGCTCTGCGGGAGCAGCTGGAGCAGGCCCACAGCCAACGGTGAGCTGGGCAGGAGGGGTGGTGGGGACAGGCAGGACCCAGGCCGGGCTGGGAGTCACTGCCTCGGCCTTCTCCTCCCCAGGCCAAGTGGGAAGGAGGAGGCTCTGTGCTGGCTGCAGGAGGAGAACCGGCGGCTGAGCCGGGAGCAGGAGCGGGTGAGCAGGGCGGACAGAGGGACAGACAGCGTAGACAAGAAAGGGTAGGACAGCCAGCAGAAAGATGGGCGGAGCTGCCAGGGGCTGGGCAGGCAGGCTGTAGCAGGTGAGCAAGGGCAGACACAGATGGGGCTCAGGGTGCTGGGGGTCCTGTGGGGAGAAAGCAGATGACCAGGGCTGCTGGAGCACCCTGGGGCTGAGCCGCCTCCCCACCCGGCCCCCAGCTGCTGGAAGAGCTGGCGCAGGAGCAGCAGAGCAAGCAGCAGCTGGAGGGTGAGCGGCGGGAGACGGAGAGCAACTGGGAGGCCCAGATCGCCGACATCCTCCGCTGGTGGGTGCTGGTGGGCCAGGGTGGGCCCAGGGAGGGCTGAAGGCCCAGCCCCGAACCCCGCGCCCCTTTCCCAACAGGGTGAATGATGAGAAGGTCTCAAGAGGCTACCTGCAGGCTCTGGCCACCAAGATGGCAGAGGAGCTGGAATCCTTGCGGAACGTGGGCACCCAGACACTCCCTGCCCGGCCGCTGGTGAGCCCCAGGGACACCCTTTGGGGGGTGCGGGGTGCCAGTAGCCTCACTCTACAGGTGGGGACACTGAGCTTCACAGCAGGTCAGTGGCTGAGCTGGGGTTTTGAGCCTGGCCAGGGGGCATGGGCAGTGGTGTGCCCTGGGGGAGTGGACCCCTGAGGCAGCCGGGCCCAGAGGGCATCTTACACGTATGCCCGTGGCCATCAGGACCACCAGTGGAAGGCACGAAGGCTGCAGAAGATGGAGGCTTCGGCCAGGCTGGAGCTACAGTCTGCACTGGAGGCCGAGATCCGTGCCAAGCAGGGCCTGCAGGAGCGGCTGACGCAGGTGCAGGAGGCCCAGCTGCAGGCCGAGCGGTGAGGCTGGGGGCTGGCGCTGCAGGGTTGGGCCCTGTGCAGAGGCTGGTGGCGAGCCCTTGCCGTTCTCCCCCAGCCGTCTGCAGGAGGCTGAGAAGCAGAGCCAGGCCCTGCAGCAGGAGCTGGCCACGCTGCGGGAGGAGCTGCGGGCCCGCCGGCCAGGGGGTGAGTGGCCACTGCCTGCCCATTCTAGAGCCAGGCCCCCACCACAGCCTCGTGGTCACCAAGGGGCTCTGGCAATGGCCTGGCGGGGCTGCGGTGACAGGAGTCTGTTTTAGGACTCTGCAGCTTACCCTGCCATCTGTCACCAGCACTCACCGAGTACCTGCTGTGTGCCAGCCCTGCCCCCAGCCTGTGGTCCTTTCCCTGCTTTACTCAGGCGATTAACTGAGGCCCCTGCTGGCCCCAGGGGTTGGGCCAGGGACCCCACCCCCAGTGACCCACGCTCTCTGCTTGCAGACTCCAAGCCATCAAACTCCCTGATTCCCTTCTTGTCCTTCCGGAGCTCAGAGGTAAGAGACAGGGAGAAGGGCTGGTTGGTGGGGAGTCCTGGAGCGAGGTGCAGGGGCCTTGACTTTGTCCCTCCCTCTCCCATCCCCAGAAGGATCCTGCCAAGGAGCCTGGTGTCTCAGGAGAGGCCCCAAGGCCTGGGGTGGAGCCAGAGCTGAGGCCAGAAGGCCGACGCAGCCTGCGCTCAGGGGTGAGCACAGGTGGGTTCCATGGTTGGGGGGCTGGGCCCAACCCCTGCCCTTCTCACCTGTTCACTTCCCCTCCTGCAGGCTGTGTTCCCCAGAGTGCCAGCAGCCGCCACAGCCCCTGCAGAAGGTCTTCCTGCTAAGGTCAGCACCTAGCAGGCTGAGTGGGGTGGGGGTGCCAAGCTATTCTGCCAAGCTCCATGGGACCTTCCATGCACATCATGACGGGCAAACATATCTGGGGTGGCCTGAGCCCTCAGGGATGGGCACAGGGCCCTGGGAGGCTGTGGCAAGCATGAGTAATGGCATGCTCCCCGTCCCCAGCCTGGCTCACACATGCTGCGCCCCCGGAGCTTCCCATCCCCCACCAAGTGTCTCCGCTGCACCTCGCTGATGCTGGGCCTGGGCCGCCAGGGCCTGGGCTGTGATGGTGAGAAGCCCCAGCCCTCCGCACACCCACTCCCCACACTCCAGCCACAGCCCCCATGTGTGTGACCCTGACACACCCAGGCCATTTCTCCCAACTCGGGGTCTCTGCTGGTCCAATGTCCCACTGCTCAGTTTTTGTTTTTCTTTTCTCACTTGTTGGGGAATTGGTGACAGTTCAGGTGCCACTGGGACTGGGAATGCCTGGAGTCTTGGCTCGAGGCTGTTCTTTCCCAGCTTCACCCTATCTGCCCTCTTTTGATGTCCCCACAGCCTGCGGCTACTTCTGTCACTCAACCTGCGCCCCACAGGCCCCACCCTGCCCCGTGCCCCCTGACCTGCTCCACACAGCCCTGGGAGTGCACCCCGAAACGGGCACGGGCACTGCCTACGAGGGCTTCCTGTCGGTGAGCAGAGGCTGGGGGAAGTGGTCAGCATGCGGGGGGCTGAGGACTCTCACAGGCCCTCCCATGCCTGCCTTCCCCCAGGTGCCACGGCCCTCTGGCGTCCGGCGGGGCTGGCAGCGGGTGTTTGCTGCACTCAGCGACTCGCGCCTGCTGCTATTTGACGCCCCTGACCCTCGGCTCAGCCCAGCCAGTGGGGCTCTCTTGCAGGCGCTGGATCTGAGGTGGGTGGTGGCAGCGGGACACAGCCTGGGACTAGTGGTGAGGGGGCAGCCGGGGACAGTGAAACCTCTAACCTGCTCCATGGACCTCCCAGGGACCCCCAGTTCTCAGCCACTCCTGTCCTGGCCTCGGATGTCATCCACGCCCAGTCAAAGGACCTGCCACGAATCTTTAGGGTGAGTGCCTAGGGCACGATGGGCCAGCCACTCTCTGCCTCTCCATGCTGTCCCCAATCCAGCCACTGTCCTCTCTCTCCACATGATGGCCACAGTGGCTTCCATTCTGGCCCTGATGAGCTCTCCATCCTGCAGCCACAGCGAGCTTCCCACATGAGCATTTGGACACATCCTGCCTTGTTTAGGACGCTCTGTGGCTCCCATTGCCCTCAGGGTGCTCCTGACCGAGGCCTTGAGGCCCCACGGATCTGACCCTGCAGGCCTCCCAGCCTTCTCCCCTGGCACCTCTCCTTGCTCTGGCCACACCTTGCTTTCTCCAGTTCCAAGGGTGCCCTATGCACCTTATCCTCGGTCCTTCACATTCTGTTCCCTTTGTATGGAACTGCCAGCCCCCGCCGGTCCCCAGCCCCTCACCCTCCTTGCCTAACTCCTGGTTAGTCCACTCACGCTTCGGCTCTGGCAGAAGTTTCGTGTCCCCTGGGAAGTCATCCTTCACCTCTTGGCCTGGGGTAGGGGCTGTAGTCTTGTTCCCACAAGGCTCATCCTTGCCCTATTATGGCACTGGTTATACAGGGCTCTGCAGTTATCTGCATGTTGTCTGACCACCTGACCGGCTTGTCCCCTGCTGTGGACAGGGCCTAGCGCTGCACCCAGCAAGCGCACACTCAGTTCCTGTGCACACTGGCTGATGGAGACGGGAAGGGAGGCAGGATGGCAGGCTCTCAGCCCAGAGCCTTCCAGCCTGGACCCTGCCTGCAGGTGACAGCCTCCCAGCTGACCGTGCCACCTACCACGTGCACCGTGCTGCTGCTGGCCGAGAGCGAGGGGGAGCGGGAGCGCTGGCTGCACATGCTGGGCGAGTTGCAGCGGCTGCTGCTGGACACACGGCCAAGACCCCGGCCCGTGTACACACTCAAGGAGGCCTACGACAATGGGCTGCCACTGCTGCCCCACACACTCTGCGCTGCCATCCTTGGTGAGCTGGCTCAAGGGAGCGATCTGGGCCCATAGGGTTGGTGCTGGCCCAGGCACAGTCCAGAGGGCCATCGTCACTGCCCATTCCCTGCAGCCATGAGCCGTGGACCCAGCTTTGTACACATATCCTCTCTACCCTCCTCTGTGCACAGCCGCTTGAAGAGTCCTGGGCTTTGGGGCAGGGAGCCTGGCTTCTTGCTATTGCATTTCTCTGTGCCTCAGTTTCTGCTTTTTCTAAAAGAATCTCAAGCAAGTGGAACGAGCAAGGGCTTTGAATGGGACAAACAAGGGTTCCAGTCCTGGCTCTCTCTAGCAGCTAGAGGACCACGGGCAGCTGAAGAACCACCCACCCGGAGCCTCACATCTCCTGGGTGGAGCTGCCGTGAGGCTCACTTATGTGCAGCAGGGCCCCTCCGTGACTTACAGCTGGGAAGATGCCCGAAGCAGCACTCCTAGACTTCCCCTAGCAGCTGAGCCCCTGAGCCAGCCCTGCCCTCGCTCAGGGTGGGAGCCACGGGAGAGGGTGTGTGGGTCCCCTGGGTCAGTTGGGAGCTGGAGGGGTTAGGGCGTTACTGAGCAAGGGCTCTGCTTCCCAGCCACCAGCATTGCTGCTTCTCTTCCTCACAGCCGCTCTGTAAGAGAGGTGCCATCATTGTCCCCAGTTTGCATAAGGGGAAACTGAGGCTCCAAGAGGTGACGTGACTTACCCCAAATCCCACAGCTCAAGGTGATGGGCCTCTCACCTACCCCCTGCCCCATGGCTGTCCCTCTTCAGAGCCAAGGGAGAGAAGAGTCTGGCGATACAGGGACAGTGGGACTATTACCACCCCCACCTCCTCAAGAGAAAGAGGCCCAGCAAGGGCAGGTGGCCTGCCCAGTTTCTCCGCCACTGGACAGACCC
Organism: Propithecus coquereli; assembly: GCF_000956105.1. Lineage (NCBI taxonomy): Eukaryota > Metazoa > Chordata > Mammalia > Primates > Indriidae > Propithecus > Propithecus coquereli. Next base: position 1,873,768 of record NW_012136081.1, read on the forward strand.
TCTGACCCCCGACCCTCTCCCTCCCTCCACCAGACCAGGAGCGGCTTGCTCTGGGCACCGAGGAGGGGCTGTTTGTGATCCATCTGCACAGCAACGGTACATGCCAAGGGTGGGCATGGGTGGGGTCAGCCCAGGGGACAGAGGAGGATGGGGATGTGCTGCTTCCCACCCACCTGTGGGTGACACTCTCCCCTCGACAACCCTGCAGACATCTTCCAGGTGGGGGAGTGCCGGCGGGTGCAGCGGCTGGCTGTGAGCCCCACAGCGGGCCTGCTCATCGTGCTGTGTGGCCGCGGCCCCAGCGTGCGCCTCTTTGCCCTGGCCGAGCTGGAGAGCACAGAGGCAGCAGGTGCCAAGATCCCCGAGTCTCGAGGCTGCCAGGTGGTGGTAACTGGGCGCATCCTGCAGGATCGCACCCCAGTGCTCTGTGTAGCCGTCAAGCGCCAAGTGCTCTGCTACCAGCTGGGCCCAGGCCCGGGGCCCTGGCAGCACCGGATCCGTGAGTTACAGGCACCCGCACCTGTGCAGAGCCTGGGGCTGCTGGGTGACCGGCTGTGTGTGGGTGCCGCCGGTGGCTTCACACTCTACCCGCTGCTCAATGAGGCTGCTCCATTGGTGCTGGGGTCCGGTCTGATGCCTGAGGAGCTGCCGCCCTCCCGAGGGGGCCTGGGCGAGGCGCTGGGTGCCCTGGAGCTCAGCCTCAGTGAGTTCCTGCTGCTCTTCACCACTGCTGGCATCTACGTGGATGGCACAGGCCGCAAGTCTCGTGGCCACGAACTGCTGTGGCCAGCAGCACCCACGGGCTGGGGTAAGGCCTGCAGAGGGCCTGGCTGGGGGGCCGGACACCTTCGGTATATGGGTGAAGACAGGGTCCTGCCCCAACTCCTGAGTTTGGCATTAGAGGCCCTGCACACCACAGCCCCTGACCCAGTGCACATCCTCCAGCCCAGCCACAGCTTGTCCTGCTCTTGGTGGCTTGTGTGGGACCTTCCTCTTCCATGCCTGAGCTGCTTTCCTTCCTTTGTATCCAGCAAACTCTTAACCAAGTCCAGCTCCAGTGTCAGTGCAGGCCTGCTGGCAGGCACTCCAAAGACAACTGCTGCCCTTGCTGTCATTGTTATTAGTGCCTTCATGCTCCCAGCCCTGCCCTCCCTGTCACTGGTCTTTCCCTTCTCTGCTCTCCTACCTCTCTTTTCAGACCTATGTCCTGGCTCATCACCTCCTACTGAACGACTGGCCTGGGGAATGGGCCGGGTTGGTTTTGTCATCTATATCCAGCATCCAGCCCAGGCAGGCTCACTCCAGGGGCTCTGAATGTTCGGAGGAATGAATGAATGAATGAATGAATGAATGGGGTAGTGGAGCAGTCTGGCAGTTAGGTGCATTCACAAGTAACTGGTGTGATGGGCTAAGGGCTGGAAGAGAGGGACAGAACTTCATGAGCAATGGCTCTTCTGGGGTGCGGCTTGTGGCTTGGGTGTAGCACAGACTTTTGGCATTGTAGGCTTTGGACCCAGGCTGCCCGGGGCCAAATCCCAGCCCTCACTGGGTGACCTTGACCATTACTTAGCTCCCAGGTTTCCATTCCGTCATCTGTAAGTTAGGAGTGATAATAACAGTACCTGCTCAGAGTTTGAGAATTAAGGGAGCTGGGTGTGGTTCACCTGTAATCCCAGCCACTCTAGAGGCTGAGGTAGGAGGATCACTTGAGGCCAGGAATTCAAGACCAGCCTGGGTGACAGCAGATCTTGTCTCAAACGAAAGAGAGAGAGAGGAAAGAATTAAGGGAGAAAAAACACGTCAAGTGTTTAGAACTGCGCCAGGTCTGCAGTGCGTGCTCCACATTTGTTATCGCTGATTTGCCGTGGAGGTTCTGTAGAGTCTTCAGGGGAAGGACCACTGCGTGGAGTGTGGAAGTTACTGTGCTGTGACAGAGCGCAGGGTCCCTGTGGTACAGAGGAGGAAACGAGCTCAGAGAGGTGCCTGATTTGCTGGGGGCTGCACAGCACAGGCAGTTTCCTGCCTGCAGGTTACGCAGCCCCCTACCTGACAGTGTCCAGCGAGAGCGCCATCGATGTGTTTGACGTGAGGCGAGCAGAATGGGTGCAGACGGTGCCGCTCAAGAAGGTGAGGGCCTCCCCAGACCCCGGAGGCTGCACTGGGGTGGGGCTGGGTGGCCTGGCCTGACCTCTGCCTGCCACCTCAGGTGCGGCCCCTCAATCCAGAGGGCTCCTTGTTCCTCTATGGCACCGAGAAGGTCCGCCTGACCTACCTCAGGAACCAGCTGGCAGGTGAGGGAGTGTGTGTGTGTGACCTGAGCGCGAGCTCGCTGGGGCCCTGGGGACTTGCGAGCGCCGCCCTGCTCTCTGCTTCTGCCACAGAGAAGGACGAGTTCGACATCCCCGACCTCACCGACAACAGCCGGCGCCAGCTATTCCGCACCAAGAGCAAGCGCCGCTTCTTCTTCCGGGTGTCGGAGGAGCAGCAGAAGCAGCAGCGCAGGTGCGCCTGTGCGGCTCCGGGGGCGGGGCCTCCTCTTGTGGGCGGGGCGAAGAAATACTTGCTGCGGGGTGTTTAGCTTCGCGCCCAGCTCCCTACACGCCCTCCGCCCACCTGCAGGGAGATGCTGAAGGACCCCTTTGTGCGCTCCAAACTCATCTCACCGCCCACCAATTTCAACCACCTGGTGCACGTGGGCCCCACCAATGGGAGGCCCAGCGCCAGAGACCCTCCCCGGGTGAGTCCTGCGGAACCAATCACCGGCCTCTCTGGTGAGCTCGAGCCAATCGCAGGCGTCCGTGATTACAGGCCTGTGGCGCATCCCTCCGGCGCTGGGACTTAAGCACTTCCAGGATGGGGGTCGAGGGAAGTTCGATCGTCCTGGTCTCTTGTTCCTCCGGGTCCCAGCCCCTCTGCACTGTCCCCCAACAGGCTCCGGAAAAGAAGGGCCGAGGTCCCCGCACTGGCCCTCAACGGCCCCACAGCTTCTCGGAGGCGTTGCGGCGCCCAGCATCCGTGGGCAGTGACGGCCTCGCTGGAGATGCAGACCCCAGTAAGGGCAGCTCAGTACTCCACACCCTCCCCCACGTTCCCAGCCCCTGTGTGCTCCTCACATCTGACCTTGGCATTTTTGTCCTCTCATCCTGTTCCTGAAGCAGTGAAGAGGAAACCTTGGACATCTCTGTCCAGCGAGTCTGTGTCCTGCCCCCAGGGATCTCTGAGCCCTGCAGCCTCCCTAATACAGGTGAGCTGGTGGGAGGGGCTTTTGCCCTCCGCCATTCAAAGGACAGGCAGTTCTGTTCTGTGCTAGGCCTGGCTCTGAGACCCGAGGCTAGGGAACGAGCTGAGCCCGTCCCTGCCCTCGATCCTAAGAGATGCAGACTCTTACCAATCTCACCCCACCGGTGGGCACCAGCAGGGCCCTGGAGGCAGGTCGGCCTACCTGGGAATCTTGGCTCTGACTGTCCCACCTGTGTGGCCCCAGGCAAAATGCCTAAGCTCCCTGAGCTGACTCACCTGTAAAATGAGGTTATTTCCGTGAGACCTGTGTGAGTTGAGGATACCTGGGAATGGCTCAGCACAGTGCCTGGCACAGGGGGAGGGTGCCACACAAGGGGAGCTCCGGGAACTCTTAACAGATGCCCAGCCCATGGTGGGTGGTCAGAGGAAGGAGCAATCCATTCTGACTGGGGACAGGGGAAGATCTAAGAGGAGCTGGGAAGGCACCACTCACCCTCCAGCCACATCTCCAATGCCCTGATACACACACCCACTCCAGTCATACCAGGTCACTCAGAGCCCTGGAACTGGCCATGTTCTTTTACACTTTAAGGCTCTTGCCCCTGCTGTTCCCCCTGCTTTGAATGCCCTTCCCTGTCCTTAACCTGATTAACACCCAGGGTGCCCACTACTATCACCTTCAAAGAAGCCTTTCTGGCCACTGGTCAGGTGGTCACTGCCTCCCTGGGGCAGGCGCCACCTTTGCCATCTCCCTCCCCCCTACCCCTTTCCTGCAGCTCCTGCTGTGCTATGGTTTTCTACTGGGTATCTGTCCTCCGTCCACTGTGGGCTCCTTGATGGTGGGGGTCAGGTTTCATTCTTCTGCCCAGAATAAAGCATGTTTGTTGAATCAATGAAGAATGGAGTGAATGAGCAAAAGGACTTTGAGTTGATTTAGGGTTAAGTAGGAGTTCTCCAGGTTCTTCCAATGACCCATGTACCCCCCACTCCACCTCACATGTGGCTCCCTCCAAGGGTCCTGCTGCGGCAGGTGATGGGTCCTAGGGAGGCCTCTGGGAGGCACTGGCCCCCTGAGGAAAGAGTCCTCCCTGCCTCTTCCCATTCTGACATCCTTCTCTTTCCCCTCCAGGTCTCAGAGCGGCCCCGGAGCCTTCCCCCAGCCCCTGAATCAGAGAGTACCCCTTGATGTCCTCTGGCAGGGCCCACCCCAATCCCAGGACAGAAAGATGTGAGGGAACAAAGAGCTTGAGAAATGCCATATTCCGGCTGGTCCGGGACATGGAAATTCGGACTCAGGGAGGTCCTGGACTGGGCAGGGACTGGGAGGCTTGCCTGGGTTCCTAGGACTTGGGGGTCCTGACTCCCAGCCCTCATCCTGCCTTCCTCTCTGCTCCCAGCCCCAGCCTGTGCTAGCCATTGGGAATGGAATGGCCCCTCTTCTGCCCTGGTGTTCAGGGGTGATTGTGCCAAAGCTCTTACAGTACCAAGCCCCAGGAGGCTTGTAAGAGTCGGGGTGAGGGATGGAGAGGGACCGGGTCCCTGGGAGCAGGTTAGGGGTCTTGTCTGTGGACTGTCTGGTCCCCAGCTGAGGCCAAGATGGGGCAAGTCCAGGTCTGTGTTCAGGGTCTGGGTGGAAAGGCAGGCAAGGAGGATGGAGGAGGGAGAGGATGTAGGTGAAGGAGGTGAGAGAGAGACAAGAAGAAGGAAGTGGAGGAGGAGGTAATAGTAACTGGAAGGAGGCAGAAGCCATGCAGAGGAGCAGGAGGGAGGGATGAAGGAGGAAGATGCAGAAGAGGAGGAGGGAGAGACAAAAGGAGCGGGGCGGAGTGGGAGCTGGGAGAACACAGACCCACAGTCCCTTCTCTGGGGAGGAGCTTGGTGAGACTGGGAACAGGAGGACTCAGTGTCAGCCAGGTCTCTCGGAGGGGAAGAGACTCTTAGGCAGGGACGGGATGGGGAGGGTATTTATAAGGGCTTCTTGGTGGGAGATGGGCATCCGGGGGGCCACTGGAGGGTCTCCAGGCACACTCTGGCCCTTCCCAGAAAGGGGGTTCCTTTTTCTCAAAGCTTCAACCAACTGTGTATTAGGGGAATATAAGGGGCATTTTATTATTGATCATAGTCATTATTGTTATTATATTACTATTTTTATTAAACCTCCCCCTACTGAGGCGTGGGGGCCAAAATAAATATTTATCTCCTCAAATGCCACATTCCCAGGAGGGACAGACCATGATGCTCTGTGAGGCAGCAAGAAACTAATAAAGACAACTTTGTAAGCTGCTGGTCTCCCTGCCTGGATCTGTCTGCCTAGGGTTCAAAAGATGGGGTATCAGGGATGGAGGGAGGAGTGGGGGTGTTATGGAAAGTTACAGATCAGGTGCCTTCCCTACATTTTCAGGAATCAGGTAACTCGAATGGAGTAAATTCATAGGCTTTTTTTTTTTTGAGACAGTGTCTCACTCTGTCATCCAGCTGTAGTACAGTGTCATCATCAGAGCTCACTGTAACTACCTTAGCCTCGCAAGTAGCTGGGACTACAGGTGCGTGTCACCACGCCCAGCTAATTTTTTAATTTTTTGTAGAGACGGGGTCTCACTGCATTGCCCAGTCTGGTCTTGAACTCCTGGCCTCAAGGGATCCTCCTCCCTTGGCTTCCCAAAGTGCTGGGATTACAGGCATGAGTCTCTGCACTCGGCCAATGAATAGACTTTAATGGCAGAGGGATGGTTTATAAAAATGTGGGCAGTGCTAAGGGAATCGATCAAAGAATGGCAGTGCCCCAGCCCTGGCAGCAGGGGGGAACTGTTAGAACCCCGAACCACCTGGGCAGGAAGAGGCAATGGTGTTACCTGATAGGAGCTCAGGCTTCTGGTAGAACTTGGCCGTGGCTGAGCAGGAAGACAGCCCAGGAAGTAAATTCTTCCACCTCTAGTAGTACTCTTTCCCATCTCCTGCCTCCCTTTATCCAAACCCAACCAGCAGCCAGAGGCGCAAGAACTCAGTGACTGCAGGTTATAGTGGCCAGCTTTGGGGGCACAGAGCGGGGTGGAGAAGGGAAGAAGTGAAACTGGAGGGCACACCAGGGGAATCCAGTGCCCTGCTGCCCCTCCAGGAGCAGAGGTCTGGGAGGGGTCTCGCTTGTTCTTAGCTTGGGTGTCCATGGCTGGGCAGGACCCAAGCCTTGAGGCTGGGCTGGTTGAGAAAGGAGGGGAGGGCCTGGGGGACCAATGGCTATGCCCTGTGGCTCATCGTGGGCCCTAAAGCTAGGGGAAAATACTAAAAAGAGACTCAGGGTGCCACTGTCTGGTTGTGAATGGGGTTGGAGGGTGTCCATCGAATGCTACAGCCTGGTTAGGAGCCCAGGCATGAGAGTCAGACAACCTGGATTCTAGTCTAAGTATGCAGCCATGGGTAAGTTACCTGACTTCTCTAAGCCTCAGTTTCGCCATCTATAAATGGGAATCATAAAATCCATCCCATGGGAGATTCTGGTGAGTGTTTGGTGAGATAATGATGTAAAATGCCTTTGGCCCACTCGGGAAATATGTGCCTATTGAGGTGCAGAGGCCGAGAAAGGTTCCTGGGCAGACAGCAGGCAGGCTAAGACCTGGAGCCATCTCTCAATGTATTGGAGAAATGGCTGCTTCTCTGGTGCTCAGCAATAATTTAGCCAAAAGACTTTCAGATTTCCAAATTTTTATATTTTTAGAAAATTAATCTTCTTCCACTGTTTTATGTTGACAAATTCCAAACCTACAGAAAGATTGCAAGAATTTGAACTCCATATACTCTTCACCTAGACTGGCCAATTAACATTTGTCTGCCTTTGCTTTACCTACATCTCTCCCCATCTCGACATATATATAGCATATATTTTGCCGAACCATTTGAAAGGAAGTTGCAAACATCTTTAACTTTGCACCTAAATGCTTTAGCAAGCATCTCCAAGAATAAGAAGCCACCAAACCCCATAATTATATTGATATAACATTATTTAATATACAGTCTATTATGGGTTGGATTGTGAACCCCTAAAATGTGTATGTTGCAGTCAACCCCAAATACCTCGATGGTGAACTTATTTGGAAATAGGGTCGTTGCAGATGTAATTAGTTAAGATGAGGCCATTAGGGTGGGCCCTAATCCAATATGACTAGTGTCCTTTTAAAAAGGGGAAATTTAGACACAGACACGAGGAGAATACCACATGAGATGAAGGCACAGATTGAGAGCTGGGTGACGCTTCTAAAGCTGAGGAACACCACAGATTGCCAGCAATCACCAGAAATTAGGGAAGAGGCATAAAACAGGGTCTTCCTCACAGCCAACAGAAGGAACCAACCCTGCCAACACCTTGATCTTGGACATCTAGCCTCCAGAGCTGTGAGATAATAAATTTCTGCTGCTTAAGCTGCCCACTTTGTAGTACAGTTGTGTCAAAAATGTTCTTTATAGCTGGGCATGGTGGCTCACACCTGTAATCCCAGCACTCTGGGAGGCCAAGGTGGAAGAGACCTTGAAGCCAAGACTTAGAGACCAGCCTGAGCCACACAGTGAGACTCAGTCTCTACAAAAAAATTAAAAACTTAGCTGGGCATGGTGGCGCATGCCTGTAGTCCCAGCTACTCAGGAGGCTGAGGCAGGAGGATCACTTGAGCCTAGGAATTTGAGGCTGCAGTGAGCTATGATTAGGCCACTGAACTCCAGCCTGGGCAACAGAGTAAGACCCTACCTTAAAAAAAAAAATTCATTACAGCATTTTTGAAATATCAAGGATCCAATTCTGGATCCAATGCTGCGTTTGATTGTCATGTCTCTTTAGTCTCCCTTAATCTGGAACAATTCCTTCCTCCCTCTTTTTTTATTTGTTATTTATTTATTTATATTTTTTTGAGACAGAGTCTCACTGTGTTGCCTGGGCTAGAGTGCCATGGCATCAGCCTAGCTCACAGCAACCTCAAATTCCTGGGCTCAAGCAATCCTTCTGCCTCAGCCTCCTGAGTAGCTGGGACTACAGGCATGAGCCACCATGCCCAGCTAATTTTTTCTATATATTTTTAGTTGTCCGATTAATTTCTTTCTATTTTTAGTAGAGACGGGGTCTCGCTCTTGCTCAGGCTGGTTTCAAACTCCTGAGCTCAAACAATCCGCCCGCCTCGGCCTCCCAGAGTGCTAGGATTACAGGCGGTGAGCCACTGCGCCCGGCCCCTCTTTTTTTATTGTCTTTCATTATTTTGACATTTTTGAAGGATCCAGGCCAGTTCTTTTTAGAATGAACTACAATTTGCATTTGTCTGATTATTTCCCATTAAAATCAGATTATACTTTTCTATCAAGAATGTTAGGCTCATGCCTGTAATCCTAGCACTCTGGGAGGCCAAGGCAGGAGGATCGCTTGAGGCCAGGAGTTCTGGAGACCAGTCTAAGCAAGAGCAAGATCCCATCTCTACCAAAAATAGAAAAAATTAGCCAGGCACGGTGGTACACACCTGTATTCCCAGCTACTCAGGAGGCTGAGGCAGGAGGATCACTTGAGCCCAGGAGTTTGAGATTGCAGTGAGCTACGATGATGATGACGCCACTGCACTCTACCCAGGGTGACAGAGCGAGACTGCCTCAAAAAAAAAAAGAAAAAAGAAAATTAGAGGCTGAATTCCCCCGTGACTCCCTCCCCTCCCCCTGGTGTGCTCCATGGATACCTGTACATACATACATACTGGCAGATGTCCAGAACGGCCGCTCCCCTTCCTTGCTTCCAGCAGTGGGAATCACATTGGAGCTTTAGGAACTTCCACACCCCTGCCCTCACACAGCTGGCTCCCTGCCCCCACCCCACCTCAGGACCCTCCGAAGTGGTCCTGCCCTTTATCCCTGGGGGTCAGTTTCACCACAGAAGACTCTCAGGCTCCCCAGGTTCTCCTCAGGTTCTGCACAGCTCTGGACACCCCCTTTTCTGACATCATCCTCCCTCCTCACCCCCTGACAGCTGTCCTTTGTTCCCTCTGTGGTTGACTGTCCATCTTCAGCAAAATCTGCTGGACCTCACCCCTTCTCCAAACAGTTCCTTATGCCCCCTGCTCTAGCGGAAACCTCGCTCTCCCTGAGGTCACTACGACTCCCCCTGCAGCCCCCCAGGGTTTCCTACGCCCCTCCTGACACTAGGCCTGGAGGAGGTGAGGTAGGTGTCCTCCTTAGTCCTCATCACCTCTTACAGACATTCTCCATCCCTCCTCCTTTCAAGCACTCAGGTTTGAACTCCAGTTATCAGCTGGTACAACCCACTTCATTTCTGACATCTCCCAACATATGGATGGCTCATTTCTAGATAATTTTGGTTTCTGGCTTGCTGTCACTCCCCATCCCACTCCTGTCTTAATTCTTAGAGATTTCCATATACATGCCAGGCCTCTCAGTTCCTGGGACCCCTCTGCTCCCAGGATCTTGTCCTCTACACTACCTCAGCCACTCACTCCCACAGTCATGCTGGACAGCCATGGTGTCCAGTACAGGAGTCACCAGCCACATCTGGCCATGGAGCACTGTGTCTAGTCTGAATTGAGAGGTGCCATGAGTATAAAATACATACCAGATTTCAAAGAGTTTGTGTGAAAGAATTGCAATTACCATTAGTAATTTTTATATTGATTACAAGTTGAAATAGCATTTCAGATATATTGCACTGAACAAAATTTATTATTATTATAAAATTAATCCCAACTGTGTCTTGGTCTCGCTTTTTTTAACGTAGCTACTAGAAATTCCAAAGTTCCATATGCGACTCATGTTACATTTCTTTTTCTTTTTCTTTCTTTTTTTTTGAGACAGAGTCTTGCTCTGTTGCCTGGGCATGAGGGCAGTGGTGTCATCATGTCCTCACCCAGCCTACATTCCAGGTCGATCATGAATAACCACTCCTTTGCATGCATGTATTTATTTATTCAGCAAATATTTGTTGTACACCTATTATGTACCAGACACTATTCTAGGCACATGGGTCAGACACATCAGTGAACAAAACAGACACAGTCCCTGTCCTGTGGAGCTTGTATTTTGGTGGTAGGAAACAAACAGTAACAAATAAGTCAGTTATATTATATGCTGGAATCGTGGTTCTCAATTGGGGGCTATTTTGACCCCTGGGGCACATTTGGCAATGTTTAGAGACATTTTTAGTTGTCACAGCTGGGGGAGGGGTGCTGCTGGAATTCAGTGGGTAGAAGCCTTGGATGCTGCTAACCATCCTACAATGTACAGGACAGCCCCTAACCACAAAGAATGTTCCAGTCTCAAATGTCAATGGTGCCTAGATTGAGAAAGCCTGTTCTAGAAGGTGTTAATGCTTTAGAAAAAAAAAGTAGAGCAGGGTCGAGGGACAAATAGAGGAATTTGGCCTGGAGGGTGTGATTTTAAGTTGGATGGTAAGGTCTGAGACAGCTTTGTTGAGAAGGTGACATTTGAACAAAGGTGTGAAGGAGGGAGGGAGCTAAGGGGATATCTGGAGAAGGGATGACGACCAACTGGGCTTCTTATTTCACTAAGAAAACTGAAGCACCCACTACATGTGCCTGTGTACTTGGCCTTCTCTGCAGTTACTGTGGATAAAGGGCCCACGCTCCTAGCAAAGGCTAAACTTGCCACTCAGAAACTTATTCCCTCTCACCTACTCAAAGCCATCACCCCTCTCTTATTAACCAACAAAACCTTTTGGACCCTCTTTTTCTCCAGCTGTTATCTTATTTTTCTCCTTCCCTTTGCTGCAAAGATCCCTGAAAGAGTTGCGTGTTATCACTGTCTCCAATTTCTTTCCTCCATTTTGCTTGAGCCCAAGCCCATGAGACTTTTGCTCCCAAACTGCTCTTACTGTGGTCATCAGGGATGCCCTCAGAGCTAAATCTGGTCTGAGGACTGGTTGGTCATCAGTCCTCAATGTGCTTGACCTATTAGCAGCATCTGACACTGTAGATCACACTGCTGCCTGGATGCTCGCTCTTGTTGTGCTTTGGCACACCAGATGTTCTGGTTCTCCTCCTGTCTCTCTGGCTAATTCTTCTCAGACTGCTTTGCTGGTTCATCCTGGCTTCCCAAACTCTATGGGCAGGAGCACCCCAGAACTCAGTCCTTGGTGATCTCATCCTCTCCTGCTTTAAATCCTACCCATGAGCTGGGGAGTCCCAAATTTCTCTCTCTAGCCCAGACCTCTTCCCTGAACCCTGAACTTGTGTATCTAGCTGCTGACTCAGCATCTCTACTCAACTGTCCAGGAGGCAATTCAGATTTGACAGGTCCAAACCAAACTCCTGCACAAGTGGGTTTGGCTTTTGCTGGAAGCATGGACAGTTCATCCAAAATAACTAGAGAGAAGGCCAAGTACAAGGACACTTTGGAGTTATCCTTGATTCCCCTCTTTCTCTCACAGCCCCATCCATTCTGTCAGCAGATTCCAACACCTAGACTCTGGTCATTTTTCACTTCCTCCAATTCTACCAACTCCAATTCTACCAACTGGACTAAGAAACGTAGTCTCTTGCCTAGAATATTGCAGTATCTCCAAACAGGTTCTCTCCTTAATCTTGTTGACTGAAAGTCACAAAGTATGTAAATTTAAAAAGGAGATGTTATTTCTTCTAAAAGGTTGCAAGCTGCAGGCTGACCATCCTGACAGGCTAGGAAGGAGATTGGCCCTTCAAGGGAGGAAGGGGTAAGACAGGAATTTATGCTGAACAGGTTGGCCAAGTATACATATTCAACAGGTTACAGGAGGAGTTATGAATATTACAAAGGAGACCCACACACGTGCATATTAGGTTTACATGTATGTAACCTACATCTCATGATCACTTTGGGGTGGGGATTTACCATTTAAATACATTACAATTAAGTCCTATACATAAAAAGGTGAAATGTAGGGCATGAGTCCATGAACTGTGCATCCTCAGGAGACCAGCCAGAACCAGTCCACGGCTGACAGTCGTTTATTAAGAAGAAACTGGGGTCTGAAATAGCTGTATGTCAGAACTATAAAAACAGAAGAGCACACCAGGGGTCAGATGAAGTAAGTGAAGAAGTCTTCCAGCCTCTTATTCTCGTCAGTCTTTGACAAAATCTAGTAAGAATTAGAAAAGGGGGGCCGGGTGCAGTGGTTCACACCTGTAATCCTAGCACTCTGGGAGGCCGAGGCAGGAGGATTGCTTGAGCTCAGAAGTTTGAGACCAGCCTGAGCAGGAGTGAGACCCTCATCTCTACTAAAAAATAGAAAGATATTTGGCCAGGCAACTGAAAATGTAAAAAATTAGCCAGGCGTGGTGGTGCACGCCTATAGTCCCAGCTACTTGGGAGGCTGAGGCAGGAGGATCGCCTGAGCCCAGGAGTTTGAGGTTGCTGTGAGCTGATGCCATGGCACTCTAGCCTAGGCAACAGAGTGAGATTTTGTCTCAAAAAAAAAAAAAAAAAGAGTAAAGGGAAGTGGGGTAGAGGGAAGTGGGATATGGCCAGCCTCTGTCCTGTCATGGCCAGGAACTTAAAACTTTGGGGTCTTTCAGCCAAAGGAGGGTCCGTTAGTCTGTTACAGGCGGGTAGGACTTTTATTTCAGTCCTCCACCTTGACCCTCTCCAGTGTATGCTGCTCACAGCAGTTGGCACTGTCTTTTAAAGTATGAGGCAGGCTGTGTCATCCTTCAGACCCTCCAGTGCCACTTCACCCCCAACCCATTTCACCCAGACAGAAGCTGCAGCTTCCACGCTGCTGACAAGGCCCAACATGATATTGCTGAACACCACTCTCGCTTCCATCTCCCGCTGCTCTCTTCCTGCTCATGACACCCCAACCAAGCTGGCTCCCTGGTCTCCTTCAACTTGCCAGGCACACCCTGTTTCAGGCCTCGACACTTGCTTTTTTATCTAGAATGTTCTTCTTCCAGATATCCACATTGCTTGTTCCCCTTCCTTCTCCAGGTTTTTACTCAAATTC